>NW_005871099.1:4514752-4523413 GCF_000147115.1 Myotis lucifugus | reverse complement strand
CCAGCCCGCCCGCTCTCCACCTGGATCCCACCGGGATAGACCCCGACCCACGCCCTGCGGCCCGCGGTCGGCGCCCTGAGACCTGCTTCTGGAGCGGGTCCCTTGGCACCGTGGGGCGAGGCCGAAGGAGCCCACAGGGCCCCTGTGTCTGCTAAGAATGGGCCCTTCGAAGTAGAAATCGGGTGGGGGCCTTGAGTCCCGTCTCTAGAAAGCAGGCAGGGCTGGAGGGGAGGCGCCCAGGGGCGGGGCTTGCGTGGAGCTGGGCGGAGACTGAGGGCGGGGTCCAGGTGAGGGGCTGCGGGGAGGCGTTCCCTGGGCCCGGGGAGAGGCGGGTCCTCCGACAGCCCAGGGAAGCTCTCCAGGCTGGTGGCTCTCAGCCCTCCAGTCCGGCTTCTCCCTGTCCCTGTCCGGGGTTATGATGTTTCTCTTCCGCTTTACCACCTGGGCACCTGTGAGCTCCCCACAGCCTGTCCTGAGCTGGAATGTGGGCTGGTTATTCCAGGCCCCTCCCCCGAATCTCTTCCTCCAATCTCCCCTGGGTTCCAGCTTCCCCCCTCCTGCCTGCCCCCTTTAGGGGAAAGGGCGCCTGTGACTCCAGTTTCTCCCAGTCCAAGTGCTGCCTTATCAGCCGTGGTTGAATCCAGAGCTGGGGCCAGGTGGATGGCCCTTGGAGAGCAAAGCCAGGAGCCCTTGCATACCTCCTCCCAGGGGGCTCACAGCAGGGGTGCCATCCGTATTTGCTGATATTTAGGACGGGAGGAGAGACACTGGATGGAACAGGTGGTACCTGGAAAGGGGGCATGGTGATCCTAGGAATCATCTGTGAGAGGCTTTTCTACCTCCTGGATGGGCTTCTGGAGGCCCTGGGAGCAGAACGTGGCACTGTGCACTGGGGTGGGATGCCAGCACCCGTGTGTCTTCTTGTGAGACCTGCAGTGGAAGTGTGAGGTGTGCGGGAGAGTGTCCAGGTGCGTATGTGAGACTGGGACTGGGAGAGTGTCCATGCCCTTTCCGAGGACCCCTTTGGGGAGCTCCCTGAGGAACTCACGAACCCTCTGTTGGTCCCAGGGCCCGCGGTGGGCCCAGAAGAAATGCCCAGTGAGGCTCTGGTTCCCCAGCTGGGGGGACCATGTGGGATGCGTGAGGGACATCAGGTTTAGCGAGTGGAGGCCACATTCCAGCCTGGGTATCCTCGGAGCTGGTAACCAGGATGCAACCAGGATTCCCCTGGAACACCTGCTGCTGCCCCTCCCAACCAGACGGAAGCTGGGATTATTCCATCCGGCTGCCTTGCCACCGGCCTGGCTTTCCGATCAAGATCACGGTCGCAGGCAAGGCGGCTCCTGGGTTCCGGGGGCTCTCATTCCCTGGCCAGGGCTTCCTGGTTCTGGACCTCAGGAACCCTAGGAGACTCAGAAGGAAACCAGAGTGGATCCAAGCAGCCATACATAATCACCCCCAGTAAGAAGTGGGACCACAGAGGGGAGGGCACAGGTCATTCCTCTGCCCCCACAGCATCCAACCTCCCTGGAAATGGCTCCGGTTCTGCCTGCTTCCTGACCCTCACTTCCATAGTTCCTGGTGAGAGAGGGGCTGGAGGAGGCAGGAAAGGGAACAGGAGACAATCATGCAGTCAGAATGTTAGGGCTGGAAAACCATACCCATCATTTGGTCCTGTAAACATTTTGTGGGGCCGTGACCCCACCCCCCCACCCCCGCCGGGAATCTAATAAAAGGTATGGAACTGTCCTCAGAAAAATGTGCCCACACACAATTTCATACCATTCATGCAGCCCCTGAGTCCCACCTGAGCATCCCTGGGAGGCTCCTGGAGTTTTTACTGGTAAGGAAATCAAGGCCTAGAGAGGGAGGGTGGCTTGCCCAGAGTTCATGTTAATTTGTGGTAGGGCCTCAGAGTGTGGAAATATCAGAGGCTCAGAGTGTTTTACTGTGGCCTGGGACACATGCATCCCCCTCCCCCCAATTACTTACACACACACACACACACACACACACACACACACACACCCTAGACAGGGGCAGGAAGGGACGGTTTCCAGGGAGAGGGGATTGTGAGATGTGCAGGCAGGTCCAATCCAGTTCCAAGCAGCTGGTGCCTGGGGGCATGGAGATGAGATAAAGCCTCCCAGCTCACAGCGCGCTGAAGCTGGCTGTACACACTGAGGCTGGGCTGCAGTAGACTGCCCTGTGGTGGGGGAGGCCAGTTCTGGCCCCTCTGCTCACCTGCTGCACACTGTCTCCCATAAGCCCAAGCCTCGAAGTCCCCCCAAAGTTGACCTGTGGAGGCACCACGCTGCTCCCTGCCCCCCTCTTTAGGATGGCATGGGCACTTACTAACGGGTAAGCAGCCCACCCCAGGCACCCTCCCACTAAGGTCCTTTTCCTCCTGCCCCATGACTGGGACCCTTTGGAGCAACCAGACCTCCTCCCAACCTCAGCCTCCTCCTCAGTTCACTAACTTCCCTGGGAGTTGGCTCTTTCAGGAATGGGCTTCTTGGTGACAAGGGACAAGTGGCAGCTGCTTCTCTCTTTCCCCATCCTTGGGGCAGGCGATGGTGAGCACATGGAGACCATTCTGGTGGAGGAGGAAGTGACCCCACGTCAGGAGGACCCTGGTGCCTTGCACCAGCCTCTATCATCACCGGCGCCTGGGCTGGCGGCTGGACCTGTCCGGGAGTGGACGTGCAGGGCTCTGTCCCATCTACAAGTGAGTGAGGGTCGGAGTCTGGGCTGGCTGCCCCGCAGGAGAGAGCAAAGGGGCCACATCCGGAAACTGGGGGAGGACTGGTGGTGATCTGGAGAAGCAGGCATTTGGGAAGTAGGTCTGGGTGGGCTCTCAAAGGGCAGAGCATGAGGGATGGGGGTAGTGGGTGAGTGGACACCACTAAGAGCAGCCCATGGAGATGCTTGATGCCTCCTGCCTGTGTCTACCCTCCGGGCGGCTCCCCAGGCATCTCATGGGGGAGATGAAGACCAAGAAAGGGGAAATCACTTGATAAAGTTCACTCAGAGAGTAAGGTGACTAAGATTGAATGACCATCCAGGCCAATTCCCAGGGAGGGGGGATGGGCTGGGACACTCACATCTCCTCCCTTCTGCCTGCTCCATGGAGCCAGGCCCCGGGAAACACGACCTGTTGCATGGAACAGGACAGTGAGGGCCTGCTGCCCAGGCTGGGGAGGCACCCACCGCACCCTGGGTAAGTGCCTGAGGTTAGCCCGGATCTGTAGTGTCATGGAGGTGGCAGGCTGCTTGGGGAGTGAAGCTGGGTCCAGACTGACTGGGTCCACCCCGTTCTCTCCCTGTATCCACCACAGCCCTTGCAGAAGCCAGCCCCAAGGGCGACTGCGTTGCCACACGGAGTGCCAGCCTTGGGCAGGCTCAGCTCATGCATCTGCAGGAAGCCTGGGGGAATGCTGTGCCCAGCCTTGGGGACCCAGCTGGTGGGATGAACGCTCCCAGGCCTGCCTCAGCTGCTCCAGCCTACGGCTTCCAGGTGGGTCCCAAGCCTGTCAACAGCACAGTCCCAGCTGTCACCCGCTCCCTAGGCACTCCCACGTGGAGTTCTTGAGCTCTGGGCCTTTCCACAGGGCCCAAGTCCACTCCCCTGTCCTCTCAGATGAGTCACCTCCCATCCCCTGCCCACCAGAGTGACCGTGACTGTCCACCTGCTTCCTCCACCCTCCGCCCCCACATTTAGAGGCTCACGGTGGTGCCTCTCCCCCAGGCAGCACCCAGTCTCCAGCCCTGCTGCAGCCCCTGGCAGGGGCCGTGGCCCAACTCTGGAGCCGGAGCCAGCGTTCCTCGGCCACCTGTGCCACCTGGTCGGGCTTCCACTACCGCACCTTTGACAAGCGCCACTACCACTTCCTGGGCCACTGCACTTACCTGCTGGCAGGTGCTGCTGACTCCACTTGGGCTGTCCACATCAGGCCCAGGGGCCATTGTCCCCAGCCTGGGCACTGTCAGCAGGTGAGGGAGGGAGATGGGGATGGAGACAGGGAGGGAGCTGGGTGTGGGAGGAGGAGAGACACTGACCATCTCACCCATGACCGGTCTCCTCCCAGGTCCGGGTGATGATGGGACCAGAGGAAGTGCTGATTCAGGGTGGAAATGTTTCTGTGAATGGGCAGCTGGTGCCTGATGGGGAGTCTCAGCTGCTCTCCGGTGAGGGACAGTCTGCCCACACCCAGGGTGGGGCTCAGAAGGGGCAGCTGGGGACTGAGCTTGCTGCTGCCTCCCCGACCCCCACCGCTGTTGGGAGGCATTTGGAAATGAGGGAGCCAGGTGTTATGGACCTAGTCCCCGCCCCCACACCTGCAACCAACCCCCACCAGCTCCCTCACAAGGTGACCTGGGGCGAGTCTTTCTACTTAACCACTTAACCTCTCTGAGCCTCAGTTTCCCCCACCTGCCTCCCAGTGTGGTGAGGAAGGCTTTGGTGCTAGGAGATGGGACACACACACACACACACACACACACACACACACAAAACCTCACTCCCATCTCACTCCATGGACCACAACCAGGACGAAAATTCTGGTAAGAAACTGTCCCATCTACTAGCACCAAAGCCAGCATTCGTGAACTTCTCAAGGAGGGCTGTGATGGGAAACCAGTGGGGCTTCTTTAAAGAATATTAAGTGCAGAACTCTCCAGAATGGTGAGAATCCCTCATTTCCCCTTCCCTGGGCAGTCTGAGCCCTAGTGCGATGGTGGGAGGGGTGGGCAGTGTGACCCCCACTTTCCCTGCCCAGGGCTGAGCTTGCAGTGCTGTCAGGGGCCTGGGGGTCGTTGTGCGGCTGGATAGGTCCAGTTCGATCTCCGTTTCTGTGGACCACGAGCTCCGGGACAGACTCAAGGCCTCTGTGGGCTCTACAATGGTCGGCGTGAAGGTAAGTGGGTGTGGTATTGTGGCTGGTGTAGGAGGCAAGGGAAGACCTGAGGCCTCAGACAGCACCTCCGCTTTCTCCCTCCCCCAGATGACTTCTTGGAGCCAGGAGGGGGGCTGGCGCATTAGCTGCCACCTTTGGGAATTCCTGGAAGCTGCCTGACTCAGAGGTGAGATGCAGCCCTCAGGGAGCCTGGGCTCCCTTGCTCCCCACCTGCCCACCCACGCCTAGCTTCTCTGACACCTTCAAGCCTCTGTTCTGTCTCCTGCAAGAGACAGTTCCTGGGCCTCTCCCAGATCCTCAGGGAAGAAAAGGCAGGCTCGGGGTCCCACAGGAGCTCAGTGTAAGGTGCTGTCCACAGCCCTGGCTCCCTACACCCAGGGGACACACTCACTGACCTGGCTACCAACCAGTTTTGGTTAATCAGCTAGTCATCAAACCTCCTGCCTGTGGGTTGACAGTGATGCCAGCTCCCCTGCCCCGACCCCTGGCTTGCCACTTTGCTGCCCCTCCCCGTCATAACGGGGATGGTGTCTGGGTTGCGTGTCATGACGGTGGAGTTTTGAAGCAGCTGTGAAAGCAGTGGCTATTTTCCTGGTGTCCTTGTGAATGTGCCTCATCCCTGCCCCCTGTCCTGACTCCGATTGTCCCCAGGCTGGGTGTCTGGATGCGGTGGAGGCAGCACAGGGCGGCGAGGAGCCTCTGAGGGGCACCGAGGTGGGCACGGAGGCTGGCCAGTTGCGGGCCAAAACCCAAGATGTATGCCACCAACTGCTGGATGGTCCATTCAGAGAATGCCATGTCCAGGTATAGGTGGGGGTGGAGATAGCGCCTGGCATCAGAGGGGCTGAAAAGAGGGGGTGCTGGGGAGGTGCCAAATGGGGAATCTGGTCCTGCCATTGGTCAAGCCCTCCTACTCTCTGTCCTGGGTTTTACCTCTGGGGAATGAGATTGCTCGTATGTATGAGCTGTGAGGTCCTCTACAGCCCTCATCTGTTTGGCTCTAAACAGGGGTGGGCGAGATAGCAGCAAGAGGAGGGGGCGGCTGGTTGGCTAAGGGGCTGTCCTTTCTCGGAAGGTTCCCTCTGCTGAGTACCATGAGGCCTGCCTCTTTGCCTACTGTGCTGGGGCCCCAGCAGGCAGTGGGAGAGAGGGCCGCAGGGAGGCTGTGTGTGCCACCTTGGCCAACTATGCCCAGGACTGTGCCAAGCGTCACATCCACGTGCTCTGGAGGAAGCCCGGCTTCTGTGGTAGGGTTCCTGCCTGTGCCTCCAGGCCTCCCCGCCCTGCAGGATTGGGAACTGAGGGAGGGCCGTCGTGTGACCCCTACTTCTGAGTGCTCTGGCGCCTGCTGAGCCCCCAGCGAGGCCTCCAGGCTCCTCAGCCCAGTGGTGCCTGGCGGGAGGAGGGGGGCTCCTGGGCCTCACAGCCACTCCTGTGCCTGCAGAGCGCCTGTGCCCCGGAGACCAACTGTACTCCGACTGCGCCTCGGCCTGCCCGCCCAGCTGCCCCACGGTGGGCGAGGGCGGGGAGGGGTCTTGCGGAGAATGCTTGAGCGGCTGCGAGTGCCCGCCCGGCCTCTTCTGGGACGGCGCCCTCTGTGCCTGCCTCCCAATGTCCCTTCTATTACCGACGCCAGCGCTACGCCCCCGGCGACACCGTGCGCCAGCTGTGCAACCCGTGCTGGGTCCGCAGGTGTTGCTGGCCCTTTCGCTGGGCTTGGAGACCGCCCCATCCACTCTGGTCCCTCCCATGTGCTATCTCCTCAACCTGCTTTTCCGTCTGGGGACCTCTCACAAGTTGCCTGTGGCCTGTGCCCTCTCAGGGCATAAGTGGTGGCCCTGCTTGAAGACCTAGCTGGTGACCTCCACCAGCTGACTCTAAGCCTAATGGGAGGAGGAGGTGCCAGGGGCGGGAGACACCTGGTGTTGGGGACCGGAGTCGTCTCCACGCTCTATGCATAACCCTCCCTGGGCTGATCCAGAGGGCGCTCTCTCACCCCTTGTGCTCACAGCGTGTGCCAGGCCGCTGGCTCTCCGCGCGGGCTCCGTGCCCTTCCGAGTGCGCGGTGGGCGGGGACGGGCACTACCACACCTTTGATGGGCGGAGCTTCTCCTCCATCCAGGTGCAGGCGAGGTGGGGGCGTTGGGGGGGAACTAACTGCGGGCAGGGGAGGGGAGTAGGCGAATCTTACTAGAGCAGGCCCCTTCGTAGGGCTGCTGTGAGGGAGAAATGACCATGCAAGGGTGGGGCTGTGGCCGTGTAGGGCCCGCTAAATCATTTGGTCTGGCCCTGCCAAGGCATTAGAGGTGAGTTAATTAAATGTTTGAACAAATATTGCAGGCTAATTTAAAAGAAATACTTTTAGGAAGGGGAGAGATAGAAACATCAATGATGAGAGAGAATCATTGATCGGCTGCCTCCTGCACGCCCCCTACTGGGGATCGAGTTTGCAATCCGGGCATATGCCCTTGACCAGAATCGAACCCCGGACCCTTCAGTCGCAGGCTGGCGCTCTATCCACTGGGCAAAACCGGCTAGGGCAGCAGGCTAATTTTTAAGATGATAATTTTGTATGGCTCCAGAATGATGTAAATACCCAAATGGCCCTGGGCAGAAAAAGGTTCCCCACCCCTGCAAGAAACCACTAAATAAGTGAACAAAATGCACACAGTTGTCCAGGGAAAAGCTGAGGGGGAACCGATTTTGGAGGGAGGATGGCTGCAGCAGACACCATGTAGTCTCCCCTTTGGGTTCTCACCTCCTCTTTAGGTTCCTGTGAAAGTACTGCTGTCATCACCACCACATCCAGAGGCACAAAGCAAAATCCATGCTTGCAGTCCTTTCTCACAAATTGGACAGGGTGGGTTTGTCATAAGCTACTTCGTGCAAAATAGTCCCAGGGCCAATAAGGGACCTTCTTGGTCCCCTAGTAAAATTGAGTGACGTCTCAGGTTCAGTTCTTACACACACAAGCACAAACAGGTGTGCACAGATGACATATGCTCCTGCATATGCATATAGATTGATTTAACATGTGCATACACATAGACACACACAGACATGAGCATACATACCCAGGGGGAGTAAAGAAGGGAGCCAATGCACATGTGAGTCTGGCTGGCTGGAAAGTGGTCAGCGCACATTAGTGGGATCTACCTCCAGGTGTGAACTGGAGGTGGTCTGCAGAACACCTGTTCTCAGGTGTGCCCCTCCCCCCATTCCTCACCGTCTGCCCCAGGACTTGGCCAAGGGGTAGCTGTTGATCGTGCTGGAGCATGGAGCCTGCGACTCTGGGGGCTGCCTCCACGCCATCTCTGTCTCCCAGGGGGATGCCCACATCCAGCTCAGGGACTCAGGTAGCCTTGGCTCACAGGGCACCTACCTACTAGGCCTTCCCTCCCGACAGCCCTCAGAACTGTGGCTCATGCCCTAGCAGCCTCCTGTTACTGCTCCTCTCCCTGCAGACTCTGGCTCATTCCAGCACTTTCTGTCCACACTGCCCTGTGGTTTCTGAATCGCAAACCTCCCCTCAGATTTCCCAAACCAAACTTGTTGCTTCCATTTCCCCTAAGCCCCCCATCTCCGAAGCAGACACACAGTCCTTTGGGAAACTTCCAAGGCATCTTCTGCTCCATCCTTGGGGGTGGGGGTTGCAAGTTCTGAGAAGTTGGACACCAGGCCAGATAGGTCCCTCCCAGTTCGGATGCTGAGCCCACAGTCCCTCCATCTCCCTTCCCTGCATCTG
>NW_005871099.1:4510309-4513945 GCF_000147115.1 Myotis lucifugus | reverse complement strand
TTCTTCCATGGGCCCATTCTGCCCAGTTAGCTGGTGGGCTTCCCCTCATGTTCACATCTGTACGATGGGGTCAATACCCGCCCTGCCCTCCTCCTGGGCTATTGGGAAGGCCCTGCTGTGACAGGGCTTCTGAGCGCAGGGAGGTGACAGTGGGGACAAGAGGGAACGGGAATCTGTGGGGAGAAGCTGATCCATTTCCTCTTCTTCCCCCCAGGAGTGCCACAGGCTGGTGGATGGGGAGCCCTTCCACCTGCACTGCTTGGCAGCCGTGTGTGGCTGTGCCCCTGGCAGGGACTGCCTGTGCCCAGTGCTTGCTGCCTATGCTCGCCGCTGTGTCCAGGAGGATGCCCCATCTCCCTGGAGCAGTGGTCGGCAAACTGCGGCTCGCGAGCACATGCGGCTCTTTGGTCCCTTGAGTGTGGCTCTTCCACAAAATACTGATTTCTGCGCATGGGCCACGAAGTTTCAATCGCACTGTAAGCACGCGCCTGCACGTGGTATTTTGTGGAAGAGCCACACTCAAGGGGCCAAAGAGCTGCATGTGGCTCGCGAGCCGCAGTTTGTCGACCACTGCCCTGGAGGAACCAGACCCTCTGCCGTGAGTCAGCTCAGCCAGCCCCCAATTTCCAGTCTCCTCCTCCCAGCTAGAAGGGATCCAAGAACTCTGAGGGGAGTTGGGGGTGGGGCCTCAGGAGGACCTCTGACCTTGCAGATTGCTGGCTTACCTTCTTTCAGAGGCATAGGAGGTGGTGGGGGGCCCAGAGGGGTGGGCAGAGCAGCAGTGGCTATGCCCCTGACCTTCTTGTGTCTCTGTGCCCAGCTGTCTTGTGTCCTGGGGGCCAGGAGTACCAGGATTGTGCCCCAGTGTGCGGTCAGAAATGTGGGGAGCCAGAGGACTGTGGGGAGCTGGGTGGCTGTGTGGCTGGCTGTAACTGCCCCTTGGGGCTGCTGTGGGACCCTGAGGGCCAGTGTGTGCCCCCAAGCTTGTGCCCCTGCCAGCTTGAAGCCCGTCGTTATGCCCTTGGCAGTGCCACCATGAAGGACTGCAGCCGCTGGTGAGGGCAGCAACCTTTGTGGGGGTGAAGGCTTGGGGGTGAGGAGATGGAACTTAGAGAAAAGGGCTTGTAGCCAGGTGGGTTTCAGCATGGCATGCCCGTGGGGATGACATAGCACTGATAACTGTTACTCAGTGGAGCACGTTAATGTACATGATCTTATTCAATTGTCCTTAATTCCTACAATAACCTAGGGAAGTAGGAAGTAGAAGAATTGTTCCCATTTTGCAGGTGAGGAAATGGAGGCTCAGATAGGTTTAATGGCTTGCAGAGTCACACAGCTTGTTCATGATGGTCTAGAACCCAGACCTCTGGATTCCAGTTGAGTGTGGTCCAGAGGCTCTTCCAAGGGTTAGGGAGAAGTAAAAGCAAGTTACAAAGCTATGGAGGCGGGGCCAGGGGCCAGGGCTTGGTGGGTGAATGTGAGACTTCAGTGAGATCCCCCTCCTACCTGGGCTGGGAGTGGGAGGTTCACTATCTCTGCCCCTCCCCAGAGCCGGGGTGACAATATCTAGCCCAAGTATGGCTGGGTACTGGGAACAGCCCCAATCCCTGTGCTTGTAACAACTGGGGTGTTGGGGGAGGACACTCAGATCTCTGGAGTAGACGTTAGGGGCTTGGGACCCCTGGGTTCCTGAGCCTCTCCCAGGTCAGACCAGGCCCCTGGAGATGAGGCCAGCCTTCGACTGCCTCTTCCCTTCCTTCTGTGTCCGAGGTGTGTGCCAGGACAGGGGCCTCTGGAACTGCAGTGATCGCCGCTGCACCCCTCAGCGGGCATTCTGTCCCCATGAGCTTGTCTATGCCCCTGGTGCCTGCCTCCTCACCTGTGACAGCCCCAGTGCCAACCACCTGCCCCCCAGGCAGCACAGGGGACTGTGTCTGTCCCCCAGGCACCGTGTTGCTGGTAAGTCTGGGGGGAGCTGCATAGGGCACTGCCCTGCCCCCCTGGCTGTCTGAAAGTGTGGGTGGGGCATTGGGTTGTCCTCTAAGGTGCCCCTTTGTCCCTGGCCTCTGCCCAGGATGAGCGCTGTGTGCCTCCTGAGCTCTGTCCCTGCCGCCACGGTGGCAGGTGGTATCCACCCAATGCCACCATCCAGGAGGACTGCAACATTTGGTATGCCCAGCCCTGTGACCTGTAACCTTTGACCTTGTGACCCCTGGCTTGGGGCTGAAGCAATGGGTGGGGTGGGAGGACCAGACTGCTTGGGCAATGGGAGTCCTCCAGGATCCCCAAGCTGAGGGTCTCTCTGGAGTTGCTTGGAACCTGACCAGTTTTCTCCCCTGGATACAGCTGCCGATCCCTGTCCTCGTGACTCTGTTTCCTCCTTCCCCTTGCCCACAGCGTGTGTCAGGGCAGGCAGTGGCACTGCATGGGCCAGCGGTGCGGTGGACGGTGCCAGGCATCGGGTGCCCCCCATTATGTGACATTCGATGGGCTAGCCCTCACCTTCCCTGGGGCCTGCGAATACCTGCTGGTGCGAGAGGCCAGTGGCCAGTTCACAGTCTCGGCCAAGAACCTGCCCTGCGGGACCAGCCGCCTCACCTGCACCAAGGCACTGACCGTGCGGCTGCAGAGCACCGTTGTCCACATGCTCAGAGGTGACTGTGACATTGAAGGGTGGCGTTGCCAGGGAGGGGCACGCTGGATGGCCTCACAGTTCTACAGGGGTGGCTGAGGCCCGGTCTCTCCATGTCTTCTCTATTTGTATCAGTGCCGTGCAGCTGGCTGGGAATCATCATTCTGGAAGGCTCTAAGAAATTAAGGCCCAGAGAGGGCTCATGGCCTGCCCAAGGTCACGTAGCTAGAGAAGCAAAAGGAAGGTTGGAGGGGAGGCTGGAAGGACCCCATGGGGATCTGGGAGGCCCCATACTCCAAGGCCGAGCCTGATGGCCTCCCTCTTCATCCAAAGGCCGGGCAGTGACAGTGAACGGGGTGAGTGTAACATCCCCTAAGGTCTACACAGGCCCTGGGCTGAGCCTTGGCCGGGCTGGCCTCTTCCTGCTTCTCACCACCCGCCTGGGCCTCTCCCTGCTCGGGGATGGAGGTCAGGCCCCATCCCTCACCCTCTGACCCTCCCCTGCCTTACCCAGGGGTCTAACCCCCCCAGACTCCTCCTCCCTACAATTGGTTAGAGTTTTCAGTGGTCAGAGTTGTGTTCCTGTTACTTATGAAATCAGCACCTCCTCACCGAAGAAACATTTAGAAAATACCAAATTTCCTAACAACCCACCACCCAAACAAAGTGGTTGGTGTTTTAGAAATGACTGTTACTGAGAAACTGGAAACTAAAATAACCCCGCATGTGGGAAGGAGTCTGGTGGTCAGCACAGCCGGGCTGACATCTGAGCCTCCAGCCACAAGTCCCCTGGGGCTGGTGGGTGTCACAGTCTGACCTGGAGCCTGGCTGGAATCTGCCCATTTGGAGAATTTTCCTGTCCCCCAACCTGGGTGTAGTTTAGGGGGAGTACGCTCCCTCACTCCCCTAAAAAAGAGAGTGAAGCAGCGCCTCCTATTGGGTGGCGGTACTCATGCAGTGGTCATGCGGCCCCAACAATAGCGTCCTTGGTCTTATCCCTGCTC
>NW_005871099.1:4508447-4509670 GCF_000147115.1 Myotis lucifugus | reverse complement strand
CGCGCTCCCGCTGCGGGGTGCTGCTGCAGCCACTCTTTGCCCGGGGCCACGCGGAGGTACCCCCACAGCACCACTACGGGTGGTGCGTTTATGATGCCTGGATGCCTGCGGGTGAGAGCGGCAGGCCCGGGGACCGGGTGGGAGGGGTGTGTGGCCGTGGAGAGCGGCTGCTGAGGCTGACCGACCCCTCCCACAGCTGTGATTCAGGAGGCGACTGTGAGTGTCTGTGCTCCCGACACGGGTTCCACGTGCGCTGGCGCAGCCAGGAGCTCTGCCACGAGTGTGCCCTGCCCTCAGTCCCTGTGCCCAGTCCCACCGCACCCAGCCGAACATGCTATGTTTGCTGCTCTGTAGAACCCGTGTGTTGTAAACAGCCTTGGGAGGGTCTCAGCAGGAGTCTACACCATGGCCCCATGCCCTTCAGGGCCGTCACCTTGGGCCGGCTCGCCTGCTGCGTTTGCATCCTGATGCCCTTGCACCTTGCTGACCAAGCCTCGCTCCTCTCCACCCAGCTCTGCAATGTGAAGGAGGCCAGGAGTATGAGGCCTGTGGCCCCACGTGTCCCCCCACCTGCCATGACCATGGTCCTGAAGCTGGTGGCATTGCCAGGCTGTCACCTGTGTGGAGGGCTGCTTCTGCCCTGAGGGGACTCTGCTGCATGGTGGGTAGGGTCAGAATGGGGAGAGGGGAGGCGGCACTGGGACAGGGAAGGGGCCACAAGGCCACAGGTGACAGGGCTGGTGTGAGGGCTGCTGTGCCCTGTGCTCCAAGCCCTGCCCTCTGTGACCTGAGGAGACATCTGCGTGGAGCTGGCTTTCTGTCCCTGTGAGTGGGGGGGTGGGGGCAGCTTCTTCCCACCAGGAACGGTGCTGCAGAAGGCCTGTGGGAACTGGTGAGTGGGGGGCTTGGGGGAGCCCCGTAACCCCTGGGCTGTCCCAGAGCTGCGTCTGATCCCGGGACATCATGTGCTCAGCACGTGCCAGGGAAGTCGGTGGCTTTGTGGGGGTGGCAGTACCCGCTGCGAGGAGCTTGTGCCTGGCTGTGCAGAGGGAGAGGCCCTGTGCCATGAGAGTGGGCACTGTGTACCCCCACGAGTGGCTTTTGTGACAACCAGGACGACTGTGGCGATGGCTCAGATGAGAGGGCAAGTGTCTTCGCCTGTGTGTGGCAGTGGCTGAATGACAGTTGATCCTCGTAATGATCCTAGGACACTTCCCAAGCTG
>NW_005871099.1:4494143-4507515 GCF_000147115.1 Myotis lucifugus | reverse complement strand
CCTCTCTGCCCACGCCTCCTGCTGGCACCTTGCCCAGTCCCTCCGCTGGCTCATGGGAGACGGCACCAGCTCCCCGGGCCAGCACCAGCCCTGGTGAGTCTCCTCCGGGAGAAAGCTGGAGTGTGGAGGCCTGGGGGTCGGGGGACAGGAGGGCATCTCAGAGGGAGGATTTGGGGCACGTGCTGGACTGGAAGGAACAGAGCACCGACCCAGCCTCCTGAAGACCCCAGAATGAAAGAAGTGAAGGTGTTTGAGGGGCCTGAAAGAGTCCAAACCTTATTTCCTGACGTTCAAGGCCCCTCTGGGCTGAGGGGGGGGGGGGGTAATGGAAATTCCCTGAGGAGGGGGGACAGCTTTTGGAAAAAAAATAGGGCAAAATGGGGAAGCGAATGGACTCGGGGAGGTTTCGGAGGGGGGGGGAGGGCCGGGCTCAGGTCAGGGACCGGGCGGGCCTGTAGCTGGAGCGGAGCGGGGTGGGGGGAGAAGGAAGGGCCAGGCCGGCTGGGGAGCGCTGTCTATCGGCCGGGCCTAGCGCGGTGCCGCTGCAGCGCCCCCTGCCGACCCGTGGAATTCCCGTGCGGCAGCGGCGAGAGCACCCCGCGGGGCTGGCGCTGCGACCCCGAGGAGGACTGAGCGGACGGTAGCGAGGAGCGCGGCTGCGGGGGCCCTGTGCGCGCCACCACGTGGCCTGTGCCCGCGGCCCACACTGCGTGGCCCCCGCGCAGCGGTGCGACGGCGTGCCCCTCTGCCCCGACGGCTCGGCCGAGGGCCCAGACGCCTGCGGTGAGCCCTTGTCCTCCTGCGCAGCCCCTCCCGCCATCTCTTCCACCCCCACCACCCCAACCCCAGTGGACCCTCGCTCCCTGCGGCTGGGGTGGCCAGCTAGAGAGTGACTTAGGTCTGGGGCATCAGTCTCCTTTGATCTTTTTCATGAAACTTTTTGAGAACTCTTGCCCTTCCCCCCAGGCCCAAGGGAGAGAAGAAAAGGGCTTTTGTCTTTGCCTACATTTGGGCAAGAAATGATAAAAGGGGAGGGGGGTGCTTTCTGGGCATGGGGAGTGGGCCTGTTTGAGGGCTACCCCCAGCTCCTCCCCACCAGACTTAGGGGTTCCCTTTGTGCCCCTGCAAGTCCGCCCTTCACGTCCAGCCTCCTCCCTGGGTAGGGGAGGCTACTGTTCACACCTGTGCCTGGCTGCCCCTCCTGGGCCCCTCCCCAAAGCATCTCTGAGCCAGGTGCAGGGCCCAGGTTGGCTCTGCCTCTTTCCAATCCCTCTCCCCCTACAGACCCTCTGCAGGGAGAGGACGGGAGGGGTAGGCGCACAGCAGTACCCTTACTGTGCCCACAGGCTCCACCCAGCTGCCCCCATGCAGGGACCTGCTCCCCAGCTGTGCCTGCATCTTGAGCAGCTCTGACTGTCCCCAGGGCCAGGATGAGCTGGCCTGTGGCATAGAACTTGGTTTCCCTGATGGAGGCCAAGGCTGGTGGGGTGGGGGCAGGGGGTGGCTCTCTTTCCCTACCTGACTGTGTTTTATCTCCTCTTCCCTTCAGAGGGGCTGCCCGTCCCGGGAGGCCCCAGCAGGACAGGAGTTCCCTGCCTGGAATACTCCTGCCTAGACGGCCTCTGCATCAGTTTCCAGCTGGTGAGGGGTGGGGAGTGGTGGTGCAGGGGGCAGAGCCATTGTGCCACCCAACGAGAAAGGGGCCCTGACCCGTTCCTTCCCCAGGTGTGCGATGGGAAGCCTGATTGTGAAATGGCAGGAGAGGCAGAGCTCTCCCCAGAAGAGCAGGGTTGTGGGGCCTGGGGACCCTGGAGCCCGTGGGGGTCCTGCAGCCACACGTGTGGGCCTGGGGTGCAGGGCCGGAGCCGCCACTGTTCCCCGCCCAGGCTCCCGGTGCTGCAGCTCTGCCCCGGCCCCCGAGCACCAGACTCAGGCCTGCTTCACGGCTGCCTGCCCAGGTGAAGAGCCGGGCACCTGGGAGGGCAGTGGAGTTGGTGGGGCCCAGAGAGACTGGGTGAGGAAGGCCACTGAGCTCCTACCCAGACCTCATGGTGCCCTGCCTGTGGGTCCCTCCTCACAGTGGACGGTGTGTGGACCTCTTGGTCTCCCTGGTCCCTGTGCTCTGAGCCATGCAGGGGCACCATGATCCGGCAGCGACAGTGCCACCCACCCCAGAATGGGAGCCAGGCCTGCGTCATGCTGCCTGGGGGCCCTCACAGCACCCGCCAGTGGAACCAGACCCGTGATTGGAAGGGCGGAGGGAATGGTGCGGGGAACGTGGAGGGGCTGCCAGCACTCACCCTCCCTGACCTCTGGTTCTTGTTTTTCTCCGGGCCCTGCCCTCAGGATGGCTGCCCCAATGCCACCTGCTCTGGGAAGCTAGTGTTCTGGCCCTGTGCCCCCTGCCCTCTGACCTGTGATGACATTTCTGATCAGACGGTGTGCCCTGCTGACCGGCCCTGCAGCGGCCCAGGTGAGGGGCCTCTAGGCTCTGGGCGTGGTGGGCATGCCCAGAGCTGAGCTCTCTGCAGGGGTGCCTCACGCCGAGCCTTTCGTAGGCTGCTGGTGCCCCAAAGGACAAGTGCTGGGCAGTGAGGGGCAGTGTGTGTGGCCCTGGCAGTGCCCCTGCCTGTTGGATGGTGCCCGCTACTGGCCTGGGCAGCACATCAAGGCTGACTGCCAGCTCTGCATCTGCCAAGACGGGCAGCCCCGGAGCTGCCGGCCCAACCCCGACTGTGCCCGTGAGGTCTCACCCTTGGCCCTGACCGAGGGGTCCCACCAGCCAGGCACCCACCCCTGCTCCGGCCCCTGACTCTTGGTCCTTTCTCAGTGAACTGTGGCTGGTCACCCTGGCCCCCCTGGGCTGAATGCCTGGGGCCCTGTGGGGGCCACAGCATTCAGTGGTCCTTCCGGAGCCCCAGCAGCCCCCACCTCTCCGGCCCTGTGTGCCCAGGCCTGTGTGCCCAGGTATGTCCTGCCCCCGGGGTGGCTGGGGTGTCAGGGTGGGTGAGGAGCAAAGGAGAAGAATGACCCTGTGGGCAGGGTGTAAGCAAACCTGGGAGGGGACAGTCCCAAAGCTCCTCCCCACCCCAGCCTCCCCCCAGGAAGCCCCGTGTGAGATGAACAGGGTGGGCCTGGCCTGAAACAGAGTTTGGGGCAGCCTTGGAGGGGTGGGTGTTTGTGGGGTTGGAGCTTTGGTGAAGACCCTGCATACCACACGGCTCCAGCCCCTCCTGTGCTTCATCCCCTGCACGTCTCTGTCCTGTCCTGATGTGGACTTGCCTCCTCCTGACAGTGCCAAGCACCTGGGGTCTGTGGCCCCCCTGGTCCACCTGCTCAGCCCCCCGTGATGGAGGCATCCAGACACGTGGGCGCAGCTGCTCTGGCTGGGCAGCTGGCTCGGCTGCCCGGGACGCCGAGTGCCAGGGACCCCACAGCCAGACCAGGGCCTGCAACACGCAGCCGTGCACGGGTGCCCGGTCCCTCCCAGTTGTTCTCCCGCCAGTCCCTGGGGATTTGACCTTTCCTTAGCCCCGCCTTCGCACACCTCTCTTGAGCTAAGAGAGACTTTGCTGGATTTCCTGTGTCTCCTCCAGCTCCTACCCACCGGAGCCCAGGTACCAGCTGTGGCCCGAGGGAGGGGGCCTCCTCCGGCTTCTCCATCCTGTCAACAGGCCGTCACCAGTCACCTGCATGCAGGTTCCCCTCTGTCCTTCCCTCCCCAGCCCTTTGCTTTCACTCCTGCTGAGACCAGCTCTGTCTTTCCATCCAGCCCAGTGCCCAGGGACATGGTGTTCCGCTCAGCCGAGCAATGTCGCCAAGAGGGGGGTCCGAGCTCTCGGCTGTGCCTTGGCGCAGGCCCAGGGGTGGAATGTATCAGCTTCTGTGCCCCTGGCTGCACCTGCCCCCCTGGCCTCTTCCTGCACAACGCCAGCTGCCTACCCCGCACTCGGTGCCCCTGCCAGATGCACAGGTGTGTCTACGAACCGGGAGCAGTGGCTCACCTCAACTCCTGTAACAACTGGTAAGCCACCAGAGTCAGGGCAAAAGGTGGCGGAGGAGGGACAGGGGCTTGGAGGCTCCAGAGATGAGCAGGTGTGGACTCATGCACTGGAGATGGGGGTGGGAGTGTGTGTTCAGCATGCCTCCATGGTGCCAGAGTGAATGAGAGTCTGTAAGGAATTGTCATGCCCATTTGACTTATGGGAAGATTGAGGCTCAGGTAAGTGAAGCGATTTATGATGGGACTAGAGCAGTGATGGCGAACCTTTTGAGCTTGGCGTGTCAGCATTTTGAAAAACCCTAACTTAACTCTGGTGCCATGTCACATATAGACATTTTTTGATATTTGCAACCATAGTAAAACAAAGATTTATATTTTTGATATTTATTTTATATATTTAAATGCCATTTAACAAAGAAAAATCAACCAAAAAAATGAGTCCGCGTGTCACCTCTGACACGTGTGTCATAAGTTCGCCATCACTGGACTAGAGCCTGGGTAGGGGCTTCTATTCCTTCAATGACTTTTGCTTCTCTTTCCTGAATTTCCACTGATTTCTAATCCAAAACCTAGAAACACCCAGTATTCAAAGCTTATACCAGGCCCTGCCACCAGAGGGCAAGCTAACCCCATTCCCTCTTTTCTCATTTTCCTTTCTTTCAATGTCATTTCATTTTCTTCATTTTCCTTTTTATTTTTTTTTTATCATCCGGCTCCTCCCTCAATTTTCTCCGTCATCCTTCCTCCCTCTGCCCCTTTACCTTTTGATTTTTTCTCTCAGACTGTTTTTCTTTGACAGGTGGGCTTTAAAACATTTATTGGAGAAAAGTACACCATTTTCCTCCCCAGGAGATTAAGTTAGGACCTACTCTCTCTAAATTGCTCCTACCTGTCCCAGGATAGTCACTCAAAGTTCTAAACACTGTTTAATAAATACAAATGGAATATAAAGTATGAAAAGGTAACTTCTTGATAAAAACACGAGATCAAGGGCTGCCTGGTGCCAGGGCGTCTGGGAGCTCACAGAAGGTGGGCTGATGCTCCTAGTGACAATCCTGGGTCACATGTGAAATTCATGTAGGACTTGGGCAACTCGCTCTACTGCCCAGACCCCCAGTTCTGTCCTCTGCGGTGGACATGGTAGCCCAGCCGCCTCCCCTGGGGCAGGTACCCAGAGCTCCAGGGGCAGGGACTGACTGTGGCCATCATGGGCCTTCTCTCTGCAGCACCTGTGACTCTGGCGAGATGGCATGCACCTCCAAGCCCTGCCCAGGTACCCGCAGGGCCCTCAGGGACCAGAGGGGATGCTGACCCCATTCAGAGATCAACTCTGGGGGTCCTCAATGATTCCCCAGGGAATTGGGGGTCTAGGGATGGCTTGATCTGCTTTCACACCTACTGTGCCCCTCCCCCCACTCCAACCCTGGCAGTGGCCTGTGGCTGGAGCCCCTGGACCCCGTGGAGTCTCTGCAGCTGCAGCTGCAACGTAGGGATCCGGTGGCGTTTCCGGGCAGGCACTGCGCCCCCAGCAGCCTTTGTGGGTGCTGCATGCCAGGGCCCCAATATAGAGGCTGAATTCTGTAGCCGGCGGCCATGTCAAGGTAAGTGCTGGGACCGAGGTCCAGGAACCCTCCAGAGAGGAGATGAGAACACTTCCAGTCAAATCCTCCCACTCCCTGTGCACCCCAAGAGAGGTCCAAGGGCCCTCCCTAAGAGATGCCACAAAGATGTCCCCAGGGAGCCCTGAGAGGGGACCTCCCTGGAGGCCAGCCTTGCTTCAGGCCAAATCCCAGAGCCTCCAGAGAAGGTGTGAGGTCCCCTAGGGATGGATGAGGGAAGGGAGGGGGTGATATAGCAGTGGTCGGCAAACTCATTAGTCAACAGAGCCAAATATCAATAGTACAACAATTGAAATTTCTTTTGAGAGCCAATTTTTTTAAACTTAAACTATATAGGTAGGTACATTGTTATTAACTTAATTAGGGTACGCCTAAGGCTTAGGAAGAGCCACACTCAAGGGGCCAAAGAGATGCATTTGGCTTGCGAGCCGCAGTTTGCCGACCACGGATCTAGGGTGTCTGGGATCCAGGGGAGAAAGTGCCCAGGTGTGTAGGTGGGAGGAGAAGGTGGGCTGGGTGTCAGAGGGCAGGGCCCACAGTGATCAGGGGTGACTCCAGGTCCCAGTGGGGAGTGGGGCCCCTGGTCTCTGTGCTCCGTGCCCTGTGGTGGTGGCTTCCGAAACTGCACCCGAGGCACTGGCCCGAACAGCCCTGTGGACTTCTCCACCTGTGGGCCTGCAGCCCTGTGCAGGTGAGGGCCCTGGGGACTCACCTCTCCCATTGCACCCATGCCCTCAGTTCTCATCCCCACCTGACCCAGGGCCCTGTCAACCCCAGGGACCCCTCTTCCTGAGCTCCTGTGCAGCCCTGTGACCTCCCCGGCTGTACCGGGAGCTAGTACCTCTCCCAGGTTGGGAGCCTGGGGGAGAGTTGAGTGAGTCTGGGCTGGGCTGTCAATTTCTGTGTCCTCAGGCCCAATGCCTGGTGTGTGTCCCAGCGACAAGCAGTGGCTGGACTGTGCCCAGGGCCCTGCCTCCTGTGCAGAGCTCCTTGGGGACTGGGAAGACAGGCGGGGCCTGGGCAGAGTCAGAGCCAAGGGTATGGGGCTAGAGACAGGGAGACCCTGAGGGGGTCTTCAGAACAGCTGACTGAGGAGAGAGCGCTGAACTCAGGGGTGGTGGCCCAGCTCTGCCAGCAACAGGCAGGTGGCTTGGGCCAGTCACGTTCATGCCTCCCTGGGCCTCTGTTTTTCCATTTGTGAAATGGTCATAGGCCTAGAAGGTCTTTAGGATTCATGTCTGATTGAATGCTCTGTTCTCTTGTGTTATTTATCGAACACCTACTGGGTGTACCGGTTAATAGTAAGGATTTTTTTCAATAGATGGAGTTACACATATGTTGATATATATGCACTTTGATATGTATGCTATTTTGTTGTATTGATAACAAGCTTCAAAACTTCATATGTCAAATTTTCTGAAGGTGTTAACATCCTAGATATTTTTACACTTAAAAATGTCAAATTTCATGCCAAAAAAAGAGCATTTGCAGGAAGTTTTAATTCATTACTTTATTTTGAAGAAAAGTGCTGTTGAAAGTTATCGTATACTTCGGGAAGCTTATGGTGACGATTTCTATGTGAAAGACAAAGAATGTCCAGGTCAACCGAAAAAGTTTGAAGACCAACATAGAAATCATCACTTTTAAAGCGTTTAAACCAGTATTCACAACTATCTTGAGATGGAGCATGTTCACCCCAAGCACAGAACCCAGCAAAGCCCAGGGGACACAAGGGACATGGTCGATCTCATGGGGAGACAGCTGATCAGAGCCGGGGCGAGTCTTCACCAAGGTCTGGCCCACACCTGCTGCCTGGCCTGGTGACCCTCGTCAGGGCGGGGCTCCGGAGCCTGCTGGGCACCTCCACCCCTCCAGGGAGTCCCCTGCTGCTCCTCCTGCTGTGGCCCGATGCAGTTCCCAGCACCCTCCTCTGCTCATTGGGACCCTCAAGGCAGACAGGCCAGGATCCCAATAAAGAAAGGCACCGAGGGCCCTGGCCAGGTGGCTCCATTGGTTGGAGCATTGTCCCATGTGGCAAAAGGTTGCGGGTTTGATACTCAATCAGGGCTCGTGCAGGAGGCAATAGATCGGATGTCTCTCTCTCTCTCTCTCTCTCTCCCTTCCTTCCTCTCTCTAAAAAATCAATAAACATATCCTTGGTGAGGATCTAAATACAAACAATCATGGAATGCCCCCGACCTCCAAAAATAGTGTTTTGAGTATTATTTTTGAGACTCATTTACATTTAAAAATATGAATTTGTTCTAGACTTCAGTGCTGGGGAGGAAAAAGGAAAAGAAAAAGGAAGGAAAAAACTCAACAGATTTGTAGACTTGTTTTAGAACATGTTTTTTTCTTCTTTTTCTTATTTATTTATTTATTTATTTATTTATTTATTTATTTATGTTAAAAAAACTCAAGAGTTAAAGACAGGGTTAGGAAATAACCTTCCCTCCCCCCAACTCTTCCAATATATAAATAAAACATTGCAACTGTACACTGGATTGTGAGATTATAGTCTCCATTTTAAAAATAAACGACTCTCAAATGCATAGAAAATAAATGGCAAATTGAAGTTGTAGGTTATGCCCAATGTTGTAGCTTCATTTAAAAATCTTACTAATACAATTATTTTCCCACTCTTCCTTCATACCATCTCTTCAATTTTATTTAACAGCCAGTTTGATGTTTTCATGACACCTATGTATCTTAGGTGGAAGTTCCTTGGAAACAGAACTTGGGATGGGGATTTAGTGAACGTGATTTATTTGCAAAGTGATCTTTGGGCTATAGGAGTGAGAAAAACAGAAAAGGACAAAGGGAAAAGGCTGAGCAAGGATGGGATCTCAACTGGAGTGTTACTTTCTTGAAACTGCAGGGGGACTCTCGGGAGCACAAATTGAACTGGTTTGTCCATACTTGAAGCAAAGCGGGAGCAGTTTGTACCCTATGGCACTCAATCTTGGTTGGAGGGCAGTTTTCCAAGGAACTGGCAGCTGTGATGCACTAACAGTCAATTCTCAAAGCATGGCTGTTTGCAGGCTGGCCAAGCCCCCCATAGGAGACCCTCACCCCATGAGGGTGTGGCCATCCTGGGTGAGGAGCTGATGGCTGTTTGCAGGCTGGCCACAGCCCCAGCCACCCAAGCTCCCAGTGGAGGCTGGCTGGAAGCAGGTATCTGGGATTTATTTGTTTTCTATAATTGAAACTTTGTTGCCATGAGCGGAGGCCACAGCCGGCTCAGGGCAGGCGGGAAGCTTGGCTTCCTCCATCGCCCTGGCAACCAAGCCTCCTGCTTGCTCCAGCTCTGTGGCTGCCAGCCGCCATCTTGGTTGGGTTAATTTGCATACAGTCACTCTGATTGGCTGGTGGGCGTGGCTTGGGCATGGCAAAGGTACGGTCAATTAGCATCTTTGTCTTTTATTAGTGTAGATATCAATTTTTACATACATGACACAAATGGACAAACTACTTTTCCAGGTCATGGATCTGCCTACTACAATGTTTTCCTTGACCCATTATCCTATTTAATCACAAAATGTATTTTAAGGTACTTGCAGAGAATCACTCAGGCTTGACTTTTAATCTAACAATATGTATATGAGGAAAAGTGCTTTGTGTTGATTTATGTGTTTTTACTATGTTACACTACCTCAGGATCAGAGCTGGATATGTTGATTAGCATATATGGCTACTAAAAATAAAATATTTGTAGGAACTGTAAGAGAAATTATGAATCTTCTACCTTTGATTAACTTTAAAAACAGGAGAGATAGCCCTCTGCCTGGGATGGAGTAAGTGCTCACTAGAGAATAGACCCAGTTAAGGCTCTCTTTCCATGCAGGTCTTTTCTGACAGTCTTACAAACTAGTCTGTAGCCACAGGGGGGCACACTTGCATCATGTGTTTGTCTACTCAAATGTTGCAGACGTAATAAACTTGGATTACCAATAACTTTAATGAAACTTATAATTAAAATCCTCTTAATAACCATAGTTTATGTTGTGCTTCTAGTTCAGTAGTAAATGATAATCTCTTGATAATCATAATATGCACTATTTTAGTCAAATTTGTGAATAACAAAGCTATTGAAACATCTTCCAGTTTGTTTAGTGTTATGATGATATCTCGTCTCTTCTCAAACTCTTTTTCTTTTTTTCCATTTTGAAACTGTTGCTTAAATCTAATTTACCATTAATTTTGTAAAATGTGGGTGTTTTTTTTTTTTCCAGTATCCTGTATTGTGCCTGAAATCTCGATTAGCTTCCAAAGGTAGAAGAAAAATTATTTGATGCCTAACTGCTATGTTTTGTGACTAATAATGAATTGGCTGCTTATTATTGTGTATCTTTTCAGTAAATCAAAGTAAAATTTTACTTTGTTGTAACATTAACCATTCCATCATTTCTTTATTAAAATGTTTTCACAATCACCAAACTAAGAGGAAAATGAGTGCTCTGTGACATTTGGCTATTACCAGCACATAGCTGCCAACACGCTTTTCATTAGTAATAGCATAATTTTTATTTTAAACCACATTGGTCACACTAGTTAAGAAATAGAGTCACATGACCAAAAAAGGAAATAAAAAAATCTCAATTTACTTCACAGGGACAGTGATGGCCCTCTTATTACTACGCCTTTCAGATAAAAACTAATATATGAGACACAGAAGCAAAACAAAGAGATTATTTTATTTAAAAGACATTCATATTTTCTAAATTGGTCAGATTGAAACAAAACTTAGCACATTCTGAATGTGGCTGAAAATTGTTTTTCAATGTATATTGCTGTGAGTTTTCTTTTCTGCAAATTAAAAAGTGGTCCAATGCCATTATAATATTGAAACCAATGGAGATTGTTTCCATTTTATCATCGTAAAAGCCTTATACTGGAGAAAATGACTGTACTTAAAGTTAACATCAGGAAGTTTAGAATAAAAAGGACCCCATGCAAAATGCCAAAGAAAAAAGCCTGATATATGCTGCAATTATCCAATGATAATTTTACTATTTTAACACACAAAATATTGATATATAAGTATACACTTATAATAGCACAGTTATATATAACTTATCAGCAAAAGAAACATTTGTATTTCCCTTGGAGTTAGATTATTCATTATAGTGAGTCCACAAATGTTTAATCGGTTTCTATTATATTCAAGAAACAATCATTTCACATTTTTATTCACATATATAGTGTGCTGCCCAATAATACCCGTAGCAGGGCAGCATAATCATCTCTGATTTTTGAAACAAAGAGTAGAGAATTTTATTATAAAAACATATAAACCACAAAGTCATGCTTATTCCTTTCTTTTAATTCCGTTCTTTTGTAAATATCAAAAGAAGTACTGCTAAGCAATAGCCACATTGTTTTGCTATAAGACATTAGTGTAAGTATCTGGACACTTGTATTCCAACCCACCATGAAGAGAAGACTTCACTAAACTCACAGATTCCAACGGCATATTACTCACCAGGTGATTCACTGTGGATCTGTGGCAAAATGTCTTTCTGAACTACGTTCCCAGAACAGGGGACCTGTTCGCTGCAGAGAATCTTGGGCTGTGCCTGTGAACATAAGTTTGTCTCATCAACAGGTCCACCGTGGGACATTGGACAATTCATTTTTTCCCCCAGTGACTATTTTTCTTACATAGGGATTGAACAATCACTGCTTACTCAGAAGCTCAGACCCAGACCCATACAGACTGAGCTTCTGAGTAAGCAGTTTCTTTTGAAAACTGATACCAGAGTTAAGTGTGCCCTAAAGGAGTTACTAAAAGAAAAACAACACAGGAAGAGAAAATATATGGAAATGATTTTTCATTAATATGTGACATTGTTTAAAAATTGTGATTTCCTGCCCTGCCCAGTTTTGCTCAGTGGCTAGAGCGTAGGCCTGTGGACTGAAGGGTC
The DNA here is from genome assembly GCF_000147115.1 of Myotis lucifugus. Taxonomy (NCBI): domain Eukaryota; kingdom Metazoa; phylum Chordata; class Mammalia; order Chiroptera; family Vespertilionidae; genus Myotis; species Myotis lucifugus. Next base: position 4,495,969 of record NW_005871099.1, on the reverse strand, counting down.
CCAGGTTCGATTCTGGTCAAGGGCATGTACCTTGGCTGTGGGCACATCCCCAGTGGGGGGTGAGCAGGAGGCAGCTGATGGATATTTCTCTCTCATGGATGTTTCTAACTCTCTATCCCTCTCCCTTCCTCTCTGTAAAAAATCAATAAAATATATATACTTTAAAAATTGTGATTTCCTTTTCTTTTCAGTTTCAAATTGAGGGTTACCAAGTGTGATTTGTTCCTAGGAAGAAGCATCTAGAATTTAACACTGCCCCTCCTACAGGCTTTGCAAGGACAACAATTCACTGTTCACCCTGGAGCATAGATCATCCCTTGCCATCCAAGGGAGGGATAATTCATTGGTTAATGTATAAAAATTTTATCAAAGAATAATAAAATTGGTGACAACTTGGTAAACTTACCAAACATTTAATTATATACTTAAAATAAGTGAATGTATAAATTACCTCTTAAATCACCATTATAATAACGCTAAAGATAATTTTTTAAAGAATAATTTGGCCCCTGACCAGTTTGGCTCAGTGGATAGAGTGTCGGCCTGCGGACTGAAGGGTCCCAGGTTCGATTCCAGTCAAGGGCATGTACCTGTGTTGCAAGCACATCCCCAGTAGGGGGCGTGCAGGAGGTAGCTGATCGATGTTTCTCTCTCATAGATGTTTCTAACTCTCTATCCCTCTCCCTTCCTCTCTGTAAAAAAAATCAATAAAATATTAAAAAAATAAAAATCAATTAAAAAAAGAATAATTTGGCACTCATTCTCCCTTGTATCTCACATATGTAAAAGAATTAATAAATATTTCATAAATTAATAAACAATGCATAGTCTTCATAATTATTCTCAGCCTGAAACAAATATTCCAGATTCAAATACCCATCTCTCTCTAGGACCACCGCCTCTGCACTGTTGGCAGCTTAAAAGTAAAAGTAATTATTTAGTTTTACTTTTTAAAAAACTTCTGGAAGCTGAGATCATTCTCCTGCTAAAATAAAGTTTCAGGATAATTCCTAGTGCTCAGGGCACGTGGCCCTGTCCCTCCGATAGCAGGTCCGTGGTGTGGTGTTTCATTGCCAGAACTGCCCTCTGGAATGCATGCCTTAAGAGTTCCTTATTCTTCAAACCTTAAGTCTGAGTCAGTTCTTGAGACAGAGGTCCCAGAATTCACAGAATAGAAGTTCACCCTGCTTCCTACTGTTAGAGCTCACTATCACAATTCTACTCTTTCCAACTTAAAATTTACAAAAAATATTTATGTGCTATTGTTTGATTTACATTTATTTTTTTACTTTATTGTAAGCTCCCTTAGTGCAGAGTCCATACGTGGGCTTTCCACAGTTGCAATTAATGCCAAGTAGGAAACTAATGAACATTTGTGAATTAATGAACAAATGAACCAATGATTGTTTACCGATTCCTTCTAGAAAGTTTCTTTTTTCTTGGCTTCTATAATGCCATATTTCCCTGATTTTTCTTCTTTCTCTCTGGCTTCTTCTTACCAAACTCCTCTGATCATTTCATAAGTGTTAGTTGTACTAAAAATACTTCTATAGATCATCTTCTCTTATTACTCTACCTATTCTCTATCAGAAATCTTAAGTACTTTCATTTTTTTCCCTAGGCAAGATCATTCTTCTAATCTCCAATTATATATGTAACCTTAAGTGCCTCTTGAAACATAGACAAATAAACTCAGCGTTTTCAAAAATAAACTCATGATTTAATGAGTTTATAAAATTAAACACACCACATCTATGCCATCTCCCATGATCTCTCTCAGTTGTTCAATCCAGACCATAGGTTTTACCATTCTTTTGTTACGTTTC
>NW_005871099.1:4485100-4493327 GCF_000147115.1 Myotis lucifugus | reverse complement strand
GATCAGCTGCCTCCTGCACATCTCCTACTGGGGATGTGCCCGCACCCTAGGTACATGCCCTTGACCGGAATCGAACCCGGGACCTTTCAGTCCGCAGGCCAATGCTCTATCCACTGAGCCAAACCGGTTTTGGCTAGCAGGGACTATTTATATAACATAGATGACTTAGGCCAAAATTATAGGTTGCTCTTCAGACTCCTTAATTCTTCTTAATATATATTTATACAATACATATACAATTTTCAGAAATGTTTATGATTTTTATTTTATTTTTTTAATTAAATTTTTATTGTTCAGATTACATTTGTTCCTCTTCCCCCCCCCCCCCAAAAAACCCCTCCTTCCAGTTCCCGTCCCACCCTCCGCCCTCACTCCCCACCCACTGTCCTCATCCATAGGTGCACGATTTTTGTCCAGTCTCTTCCCGCATCTCCCATTCCCCTTTCCCCCCCAAGAATAGTCAGTCCATTCCCTTTCTATGTCCCTGATTCATTATAATCACCAGTTCATTCTGTACATCAGATTATTTATTCACTTGATTCTTAGATTCACTTGTTGATAGATGCATGTTTGTTGTTCGCAATTTGTATCTTTACCTTTTTCTTCTTCCTCTTCTTAAAGGATACCTTTCAGCATTTCGTATAATACTGGTTTAGTGGTGATGAACTCCTTTAGCTTTTCCTTATCTGTGAAGCTCTTTATCTGACCTTCAATTCTGAATGATAGCTTTGCTGGATAAAGTAATCTTGGTTGTAGGTTCTTGGTATTCAGCACTTTGAATATTTCTTGCTACTCCCTTCTGGCCTGCAAAGTTTCTGTTGAGAAATCAGCTGACAGTCGTATGGGTATTCCTTTGTAGGTAATTGAGTCTCTTTCTCTTGCTGCTTTTAAGATTCTCTCTTTGTCTTTTGCTCTTGGCATTTTAATTATGATGTGTCTTGGTGTGGTCCTCTTTGGATTCCTTTTGTTTGGGGTTCTCTGCGCTTCTTGGACCTGTAAGTCCATTTCTTTCACCAGGTGGGGGAAGTTTTCTGCCATTATTTCTTCAAATAGGTTTTCAATATCTTGCTGTCTCTCATCTTCTGGCACCCCTATTATTCTGATATTAGTGCGCTTGAAGCTGTCCCAGAGGCTCCTTACACTATCTTCGTATTTTCGGGTTCTTTTTTCATTTTGCTTTTCCGGTTGGGTGTTTTTTCCTTCTTCGCATTTCAAATCTTTGGCTTGATTCTTGCGCTCCTCTGGTCTGCTATTAGATATAATATTCTTTATTTCAGTCCGTGTATGCTTAATTTCTAGTTGTTTCTTTATCATAGCATCGAGGGTCTCATTAGTTTTCGTGAGGCTCTCCACAAGTTTATTGCAAGCCCTCAAAATTGCGTTTTTTAGCTCTATATCCTCCATTTCTGTCATGTTTTTTTGTCTCCGCATTTTTTATGCTTTCTTGGTGCACCCCCTTGTGGTCTTTGTGCACAGTCTTGTTCTAGTTAAGCCTTGATTGTTGTAGTTAATACTAGAGGGATTTGACCACCAGGCCGACTGGCTGTGAGAATCAGCTGTGGGAAAACTTCTGTCCTCTGGAGAGGTGCTAATCTAGCCTTTGCCTGAGGCGATCTGGCAAATGGCTCTGCGCAGGGCTTGGGCGGGGCGGGATCAACAGGGCGGGTGGAGGGAGCAGTTATGGCTGCTCTCAGTCCCGTTCCCAGAGGCTCTGCTTCTCAGAACCCCAGCAACCGCTGCAAACCTCGGAGAGAAAGCTGCCCTCACGTTCCAACTGATGCTAGACAATCCCGCTTCTCCCGTTTGAGTCTGAGTCCCTAGAGACTCGCCCGGATCTGGAGCTCAGAGTCTGAGACTCCCTCCTGATTGAAAACGACAACCGTGCCCTCAGCCACCAGCCTGCTTTTCGCGCGCACCTCCGCACCTTTAAATTTTCCACACTGCGCCTCCTCTGAGCCTCGGAATGCTGTTCTCTTTCCTTCTAGTTGAAGAGTCTCTCCTCAGCCAGCCTTCCTGTGGTTCTGGGTGATGTCCGTTCCGTCTTTTAGTTGTATTTTTGAAGTGGTTGTTTGCGGCAGCAGTCTCCGGTGTTTACCTATGCCGCCATCTTGGTGGAGTCTATATATATGTAATCTTAACTGCCTCTTGAAACATAGACAAATAAACTCAACGTTTTCAAAAATAAACTCACGATTTAATGAGTTTTTAAAATTAAACACACCACATCTATGCCATCTCCCATGATCTCTCTCAGTTGTTCAATCCAGACCGTAGAAACAGGTTTGTTTGGATAATAAAATTAAGAATTACTTGGTCTTAATTTGAGCTTTCAGGGTAAATAATGAATACCCCAACCAAGACACCACCAGTTCAGAGGGATCCTTCAAAAATCTGAAGGTACTCAAAACATACTGACTTAGTATCTTTCCATTTACAGTAACCAGGAGGGGAAAATATATCCCCCTAAGATAATGAAGTGTAAGATGAGATTCTAGAAATCCTCTTCTGAGGATTAAGAGAAAACTTTACTCTCTTTGCATTAGGATATTTGTGGACATGTTGATCTAAGAGAAATATAAAGGAAATTTCTTTAATTCTTGAACAGAGATGATCTAAATTATGTAAAGTAGGCACTGTGCTAAAGAATTGGAGGAGGAGCCTAGCCAGCGTAGCTCAGTGGTTGAACATAGACCTATGAGGAGGTCATGGTTCGATTTCCACTCAGGGCACATGCCTGGGTTGTGGGCTCATTTCCCAGTAGGGGGCATGCAGGAGGCAGTGGATCGATGATTCTCTCTCTTCATTGATGTTTCTATCTTTCTCTTCCTCTCCCTTCCTCTCTGAAATCAATAAAAATATATGTTAAAAAAAGAATTGGATGAGGAAATACATAGCCACTTCAAGTAAGGTCTGTATATCCAGTCAGTGACTCAGATTTTATAATGTTCATACAGAAGTGCATCTCAGTACATAGGTATGAGGGAAAAAATTTTGACTGATGTATCTTTAATATTACTTAAGTAAATACCTGTAAATTCTAGTGTTTATCTTTCCTCACCATCTTTTCTCTAAGTTGTATAAAATATGAGGAGAGACAATCCATACACTAATATAAGTGGATTATATTAAAAATATCCAGTAGGAAAAACAACTCCTTAAAGAATGGCACGCACAGGCACTGAGGTCAGAGTGGAGTACGTTAGGGAATGTATTAAATATGTCACCTCTTGTTTTGCTCTAAAGAAATAGTATGGTGTTCAGGGAAGGTAGATGTTTGAATACTTATAACTGTACATGGATGAGTTTGTATGTTTTATCCCATAGAAAACTCTACCATTTGGTAGAGAGGCACATTTTCATTTCAAACTATGTTTAACTATCACAAAAATTATAATTGCTGTTCATAACTTAAGCTTGAAAATCTATAGCAGCGGTTCTCAACCTTGGGTTGCGACCCCTTTGGCAGTCGAACGAGTCTTTCACAAGGGTCGCCTAAGACCATCCTGCATATCAGATATTTACGTTACGATTCATAACAGTAGCAACATTACAGCTATGAAGTATCAACGAAAATAATTTTATGGTTGGGTCACAACATGAGGAACTGTATTTAAAGGGCCGGAAGGTTGAGAACCACTGATCTATAGCTTGTGAAAATGGATTAATGCTTATTGTTGCTGACAAGTGCGTGAAGAAAGAGAACAATCTATATAGTTTTTAATGTTCAGGGAAAAAAAAGAGGTAGAGTGAGTATCATATCAGGAAAAGAAATGTTTTTTTTTTCCAGAAAATTTTCTCTGAACATTCAGGAGATTTGTGTTTGGATTTATATGCATGCAATATTCTGTCAATCTTTTAACATACTGTCAAAGGTCAGAGCTCCACAATATCTTTTTAGCTGGCGTTCATTTTTGGTGTGTTTGAGCTGACAATTCAGTTTTTTGTAGTTAAAGTCTAATATGTTTGCAACACTGTGGCTGCTTTCATTATGCCCAACTCTTCTGGCTTATCTACCATGTTAAGTGGATTTTGAACTCTACCTAAAAAAACATTATTCATTATATTTTTCTGCATATGACAACAAAATTACTGATGATGGGTTTTTCTGAGTTATTTGGAGTGATCTGAGTAATAAACTAAAAATGAGTGTTTTGTATTTGTATCAAATACATACATGAACACCGCTTTTTTCTTTTATGGCTCAAAGGAGCTGAATTTTTAAGTATTTGTGAAATACCTTGTTTTATTGAGCTTCACAGATGTTGCATTTTTTAAAAATATATTTTTATTTTATTGATTTTTTACAGAGAGGAAGGGAGAGAGATAGAGAGTTAGAAACATCGATGAGAGAGAAAACATCGATTTATGATTTTTACAGAGAGGAAGGGAGAGAGATAGAGAGTTAGAAACATCGATGAGAGAGAAACATCGACCAGCCGCCTCCTGCACATCTCCCACTGGGGATGCGCCCGCAACCCAGGTACATGCCCCTGACTGGAATCGAACCCAGAACCCTTCAGTCCGAAGGCCGACACTCTATCCACTGAGCCAAGCCGGTTTTGGCAGATGTTGCATTTTTAAAAAAAAATAAATTGAAGGCAAGACCCCTCTGCCAGAAAAAAAGATTACAACTCTCTTTCATTGTAGCACTCGCTTTATCGCTTTATTGCAGTGGTCTGGAACTGAACTCCCAATATCTCTGAGGCGTGCCTGTAAATACTTTTGTTATTAGAAAAATAATTTTGCTTTTTCTTTTTAACTTTCGATTATAGAAATGGTGTTTAATATTGCTACTATAAGCAGCTGTTATTGTCTATTCATGGACTATTTACGTATTACTCCTATTTCCCTTTGCCAACTGTTCTCAGATGCTAGTAAGCTTATGTCTACACATTTCAGAAATGCTCTATTCTACACACTTATGAAGGGAAACTGTGACAAAGCTAGGAAAAACATAGATTTTACAATAGTTCTTTACTTGTGCTACAGCTGAGCCAACAGCCTCAGCGTCACCTGTAGCCTTGTTAAACATGCATGCCCACTGAATCAGAATCTGCAGTGTAACAGGATCTCCCGGAGATTTATGACTAATCATTTAAAAATAATGGTCCTATAAGTTCGTGAAGACTCTATTGCTATTGGCTACTACTGTAGTCATTTCCCTTCCCCCGCTCCCCTTTCCCATGCCACCCCAAACCTGCCACCAGCTCACATGTAGCAGTTTTCATAGACGTGCAAGTAGAAACAGGGATCAGAGTAGAGTACCCAACTAAATGGACAGTTGGATCACTTGATTCTAAACTTTTTCCTGCAAATAATTTTTTGCTGAATGTGTTATCTCGCTGCGTTATTTATGTTTGCTATGTTATTTAGAAACTGGAGGCCCGATGCATGAAATTCATGCAAGGGGCTTGGCCCTCACAGCCCCGGCTGCCTCAAGGCCCTGAGGTCCTGCCCTCCGCCCACTGATCATTCTGGAAAGTCATTCCAACGTTCGGTCTAATTAGCATATTAGCTCTTTATTATATAGGATATTCAGCTCTGGTTCTGGTTTTAAATGGTAGCACCCTGAACTCACCTTCTACCACAGACACACTAGATCTATAACTACATTTGGAACAACTTTCTCCAAAACAAACAAAAACTAACTGAAAACTAGCTTACCAACTCCTACACATTGGGCAAACAAACAAAAAGCACATTGACGAGGGCAGGAGAGGCTGATACCCAATCTTGCCATAAATCCCACCCGTGGCATGGCAACACACATTCAAGAGGGGACTCAAAACCTGGAGCCTCTCCCTGGGGAATGAAAGGTTTGAACCCTATATCAGACACCCCAACTTTTAAGACCTGTACCTGAAAGACGTGCTCCCGAAACATCTAGCTTTAAAACCCAGTGGTCCTCCTCCCCCCTGCCAATGGGGGGGGGGGGGGGGAAGGAGACATATGTACTACTATTTGTAATACTTTAAACAAGAAAATTATATATATATAAAGCCAGTGGGTCTCATATTCATATGACCTACAAGACTATAGCAAACTGAGAAACAGCTTTTAAAGGGCTTCACACTCAGACTCACCTAACTGAGGATCCAGTTCAGAGGCAGCCAATCAAGAGGGGTCCAGGCTTTGTGTGAAAGAGGCTCATTTGTTAATCTTAAAGTGTTGGCCTGAGGGGCAGGCATCTAATTGAACACATAGTTCAGTACACATGCCCGGGTTGAGGGGGGTGTGCAAAAGAAAGCCAATTTATGTTCTGCTCTCACATGGATGTTTTTCTTTCTCTCTCCCTCCCTCCTCTTCTCTCTAAAAAAAATTAATAAAAATATTTAAAAAAACATCTTTTGCATTTCTATATGCTAATCACTATCAGAAAGAGAGAACAAAACCACAATCCCATTTACAATTGCATCAAAAAGAATAAAATGCCTAGGAATAAATTTAACCAAGGAGGTGAAAGAATTATATACTGAATAGTGTAAGATACTAATGAAGGAAAGTGAAGATGACACAAATAAATGGAAAGATATTCCATCCTCATGGTAGAATTTATATGGATAAAATAGGCACACTACCCAAAGCTGTCTACAGATTCAATGCAATCCCTATCAAAATTCCAACAGCACTTTTCACAGAAACTCAACCAGGTTACTATGAAATGAACAAGTTGGTATGTGGGTTTAACCGCTGATACCATTAAGTGGAATAAACATTTATGGTCAACTAGTTTAATTTACTGTCATATTTTAGAAATATTTACAAGCAAAAATTCTCAACGTTCAGTGTATATTAACAGTAGGACTCACTTCTAAACATTAAAGCAACATGTTTGACTCAATTTTGTATATGGGTTGGGCAAAAGTAGGTTTACAATAATGAATATGAAAAATACAGTTATTCTTGTATTATTATTTATTCTTGAAATATATATTTTTTCATGTAAGAACTGTGAACCTACTTTTTTCCACCTCTGTATACACTAAGATATTTACCATTTATGAAAATGTGTTGAAGCTACTGAAACAGGAATCAGAATTTTTTTTTCTGTAAAAGACCAGATAGAAAATATTTTAGACTTCCCAGCTCATATGGGCTCCAAGGCAGTTGTCACTACTCACTTGAGACAATATTTTTCCATATATAAGTTTTTGTTCAGATTAAAACTGATTCAAACACCCCCAAAGACCACATGGCTACCTTACATACCCTGGAAAGACATCTTGGTCTGAACATAGAAGTGTTTTAAAGAGGTAGGGTAAAGATGAAGACATAAAGACATTAATTTTAAAAAAAAGATTGAATTACCCACTCCAGAGAATTCCTTAGGTTTTACTTGTAGTTTGTCAACATTCCACCAGATGGCAGAATAAATCCAATGTTAAATACAGTGGCTGTGAAGGGAGAAAAACGGTCGTGACTATATCTTTTTAATATATATATACATTTATTGTTGACAGTATTACAGATGTTTCCCATCCCCCTCTTTGCCCACCATGCCCCAGGTCTTCACCACCCTATTGTCCATGTCCATGGACTATGCATGTAAGTATGTAAATTCTTTGGTCTCTTTGTCCCCCTACCCCCACATAAGTGACTATTTCTTTCTTTCTTTTTTTTTTTTTTTAAAAAAAAGTATTTTATTGATTTTTTACAGAGAGGAAGGGAGAGGGATAGAGAGTTAGAAACATCCATGAAAGAAAAACATCCATCAGCTGCCTCCCGCACACCCCCCACCGGGGATGTGCCCGCAACCAAGGTACATTCCCCCGACCGGAATCGAACCTGGGACTCCTCAGTCCACAGGCCGACGCTCTAGCCACTGAGCCAAACTGGTCAGGGCAGTGACTATTTCTTTATTGAAAAACTGGGCCTCTGACTTTGACATGTTAATCAGTTTATTAATGGAACTCCTATCACTAATATGCAGAGATATACTTCATATGAAACACTTCCTATACATTAGCTTGTTTCACATTGTACCAATGGCATGGCTGTGTATTTTGGTATAGTGGAAAGAACATAAAAAGAGAATTGGGTCCTAGTCATAGTTTTGACACTAAATAGAGGAATTATGTAGAATGAGTTATCTAAGAATAAGAGATTCATATTCATAAGATTCTTATCCATAAATTCTTATCCATAAATTGTGGCTAACAAATAGTCAACTATGAAGCACCCACTACAGCAGTGTTGATTTACTAATATTACTTCAGTCTTCCCTCCC
>NW_005871099.1:4293300-4485000 GCF_000147115.1 Myotis lucifugus | reverse complement strand
CAAGTCAGGTAGTCTGTCTCCTGCTCTGGTAAGCACCCTCAGCGCCCTCTAGCTCCGAGAAGCATCAGTTTTCATTGATTCTGGCTGGTGTCTGCATTTGGCTCTCAGACTCCTTTGGACACTTGCAAGTTTCTCTACTCCAGGTAAAACATTCTATTGGTTCTAATACTGTGTCTCACAGGACGTTTGCTCCCTCTGTGAGTTAAAGCCCTCACTTGGCTCTCACGAGAGGAAAGCAGGAAACTTCCTTAGAGTCACATTGCTGGAGTCACTTCATTTTCTAATCTAGAGGACAGAAGCCAGATAGTGTCATACTTGGCCCCTCACACTTCCCTCCACCCTCCTAGCATCCTTTCTGTAGAGGTTTTGTTTCCCCTTTGGTCTAAACTCCCACTAATTCAGACTCAGTAATAGCCCCAACTCCCTCTATATTCCCAAGAAGAGTATAGAGTCACACTTGCAGACCACATCCCAACAATAAAGCTTAGTTAAAGATTCAAATGAATCACTACAGCCTGAGGTTACATGCAATATGACTCAAACTCTATAGCAGCAGCCTGTGAAAACACTCGTGCTGGTCCATCTGTGAGAAGGGAATAGAATGTGACTTGTCAGATCTGGAGCTGGATAGCACAATAGGTTGTAAAATATTCCCCAGCAAAGGTTGTGGCCAAGTCTTACTAGGGGAGAATGTGGCCCAAGTGCATTTATCAGAGAGCGTCTAGCTATCCCATGAAGATATAGTGGAAGTCTTTGAGCACTCTGTGAATATTCTAAGTAATAAACTCTAAATTCAAAATAACGAAACATTTATCAGCTCCTTTCAGGCAGGTGTTTTCTATCATAAAAACTTTTCCTCTGTCCTTTTTGTTAATAATTTTTCACACTAAAACACCTCAGTTGTTAAAGTTATTATCAAGATATGCTTGTCCTCATCGGTGAAGGAGGTGAACTTTATTCACTGTGTTTCCCTCTGTTAACACACCACTCTCAGTTTCCAGCAGTGCCCTACATTCGAGCTTTCTTCTTTTCCCTCCCCATCAAATCTTCCAGACTTGCATTTACACTGAATGATAGATACCTGATAAGTTCAGAATGAATTACATACTCCTTCCAAAGCTGGTCACCTTTCAAAGAAAGCAGAATGACTGGTTGAGATTTTAAGCAGTTTCTAGGGCCCCTAAAAAAGCACCCCTGTGGTCTCCTAGCATATTTTAGTGGTCTATATAAATACATCAATTTCTGTTCTTTGTTTCCAGATAGAGACAAGTGATAGAATTGCAACAAATTGAAAGATTTTGTTTGGAATTTGACTTGACATGGACTACGTGTAAAACAGACTTTAGCCCACCTCAGAGGCACATCTCAAAGATGTAAGTGGGCAGCCTCCAGAGCAGAGGAAAGTGGGTACAGATACAGGCCCATGTGACTTCCAACCGAACACAAAATCCCACACAAATGAGGACATCTATATATATAAAAAGCCAGCGACCAGAACGCTGTGACAACCAGAATGACCAGTCGCTATGACGCCCACTGTGGCCAGCAAACCAACCAGAGCTGGGGGTGGGGCCGGCAGCCAACCTCTCACAGCCACTTCCCCCAGTCGCCCTGCCCCTGATTGGCCTTTCCCATGCCATCGGCTCAAAGCCCCTCCCCCTGGCCGGCCCCACCCTTGATCGCCCCCCATACCCCAATAAGAGGCAGGGCAGCTGGCCAACCTCCTGCAGCCCCTCCCCCCAGAAGGCCCCACCCATGATCACTCCCCCCCACCCCAATAGAGGGCAGGGCCAGGCCAACCAACCTCCTGCAGCCCTTCCCCCCAGTGAGCCCCTACCACCCCAATTGGCCTGCAGCCCCTCCCTCTGTCCAGCCCCACCCCTGATTACCCACCCTACCCCAATAGGGGGTGGGGCCGGCCTGCCAACTTTCTGCAGCTCCTCCTCCAGGCTGGCCCTGCCCCTGATGGGCCACCACCATCCCGATCGGCCCACAGCCCCTCCCCCTGGCCAGCCTCACCCATGATCGCCTCCCCTACCCCAGTAGGGAGTAGGGCTGGCTGGCCAATTTCCTGCCGTCTCCTCCTCCTGACAGGCCCAGCCCTGATCCGCCCTGATTGGGGCCAGGCCTGCCAGACTCCACCAGTGCATGAATTCATGCACTGGGCCTCTAGTTTCATATAAAGAAAACACATAGTGCTGTTAAATTGAAAACCACTAAGTTGTAAGTGGCAAGAACAGATTATCCAAAATACAGGCATTAATATATTATTAAACAGCTTTTCACTTGAGTAACTCCAGAAGGAGTGGAATTATTTACACAGACTGAGCAACATGAAGGAGGAAAGGTAGTAAATACATATTAATAACCTTGTGTATTACAATGCTAATCTTAGGCTCAAGTAGGGAAAAGCACTTCTGGCATAGTAGTGAGTGCCGATAGCAGTCTAAAGCAGTGTGGCATAACTTCTGATATATTAGGATCACATCCCTTAAAGGATTCAGATGAAGAGTGAGGGCCACTCTCATCCTATCATGTCTTGCTTAGACAGCCCATGACTTCACCCGCTCATGCACAGAACAAACAGGCCACTGTGTCAGAAGTTTCTCAGATGGCTTTTTACCCACCAACATGATTATTTTCATGGACTGCCATGTAAATCTCTTATTTCCATACCAGCACAGAAGTAGTCTCTTTCACTTGAGCATATATGTATGCTAAAACATTTCCAATCTGTAAATGAAAACAAATAACAATCCCTTTGCTATTGCAATATTCTAAGCAAGTGGTCAAAGCCACCGTTGAGTTTAATCACAGGAAAGGAGGCTTCCATTCCTGCCACTCTCCTCACCTCCTACCCCCATTGTAGTCTCAACCCAGTATTCAGCGTCCCTATTAAAGTGCTGATTCATGTCACTCATTGGCGTAAAACTCTCACTCTTCAAGATCTCAGGTAATCTGTCCACCAACCACTTTTAACTGTGACCTTAACTGCTGTTACTCTCTCCCTACATCACTCAGTTCTAGACTCACTGATCAGCTTGTCCATCTTTGTATCTGCCAGGCACACTTCTACCACATGGTCTTTGTATTGGCTGCTCCCTTAACTCAGGGGGATATCTATGTTCCCAAATGTTCACAAGGCTTTCCCCCTCACCCATTCAACATTTTGTGCTTAAAAATCATTTTCTTGCCGAAACCGGTTTGGCTCAGTGGATAGAGCGTCGGCCTGCGGACTGAAGGGTCCCAGGTTCGATTCCAGTCAAGGGCCATCTTTGTATCTGCCAGGCACACTTCTATAACATGGTCTTTGTATTTGCTGCTCCCTTAACTCAGGGGGATATCTATGTTCCCATCTCTCTCCCTTCCTCTCTGTAAAAAATCAATAAAATATATTAAAAAAAAATCATTTTCTCATGAGGTCTTCCCTAATCAATTTATTTAAATGTGCATTGTGCCCCTCGTCCCTTCATTCTGGCTCAGGAAATATATGATGAATGAGAGAAATGACCACAGTGGTAGGGACCAAGGCTGCTGGTAGTTAGGGTGGAGAGGGACGGATAGATTGGAGCCTCATGTAGGAGACAGAATATCGGGATAAGCGAGTTACAGGATATGGCATAATAAAGGAGAAGGAAGCTGGAGAAGAAGCAAACAAAACAGGCAGGAGAGATAGGACATAATGAGAGACAAAGAATGAACTCTTCCTGGGGCGTAGGGAAACAGCGAGGACTATCAGAGAAGTTAAGGACTAAAAACCGTCTATTGGATATGGCGGCATGAAGAACTCTGCGAGAATGCATCGGACATAATTCCGCAGAAGCCCATGAGCACTCTGCCACTGTGCTGCTTCTCACCAAGCCAGCCTCCTTTTCTGCCTTCTCTTCTGACCAGCACACAAACATAAAAATCCACGCATCACACATGCACGGGGCTATTTCTTCACTGGGTGTGGTGGCTTTAAAGCATATGCACACATTCTTCGATACTTCTTCAGTCAGGAGGAAGTGTCAAGTTCGTCTCCCCTTGATCATGTGTTGGCTTTAATGACTTGCTAAGGGATGCTGCCAGAAGGCTGAGGATGAGTCATAAGAGGCGATGAAGCTTCTGCCTGGCTTTGACTCCCTATTGAGACATGTCCCTTTGGCCACCAAGTAATAAGGCTGACTGCTGAAACCATGCTGCTGGCAAGACCAGATGGAGAAAATGCATAGAACTTGAGAAATGCCTGTGGAGCCCCAATACTTTCTGATTCCAGCTGTTTGAGTTTTCTTAGTCCACTCCATGGGGGCGGGGTGGAGAGGGGGGAGCCTTTGAGATGACTCCAGCCTCAAATGCCATCTGACTATAACTACAATAGAGACCTTTTAACGTTGATATTAATATGAAATGAATGTACTAAATTAAAAAAATAATCTCATGTTAATATTAATCAGCACAGATTACCATAGCACAATAGCACAGACTGAGTGGTTTAAACAACGGAAATGCCTTTTCCCACAGTCTAGAGGCTGGAAGTCTGAGAATAGGGTGCTAGCATGGTCAGGTTCTGGTGAGAGCTCTCTTCCTTGTTTTAGAGGGTTGGCTACCTTCTTGCTCTGTTCTCACATGGTGGGGCGGGAGAGCAACGCTCTGGTATCTCTTTCTGTAAGGGCACTAATCTCAATATGAGAGTTCCACCCTCTTAACCTCATTTAACCCTAATTACCTCCTAAAGGCCCCGTCTCCACCTACCATCACAATGAGAGATAGGGCTTCATCATACAAATTTTGAGGGGACATAAACATTTAGTCCATAACAGGGATCATGATCTGGAATGCCTACCTGGTCCATACTAGAACCAGGAGGGATAGTAATAATAAATAATTGTTGTTTTATGCCCACTCTATTAGGGATAATTTGATATACAGTGACAGACAACTAGGAAACTGGATGCTCTGGTTTATCTTTTAGGCTTCTGCCCACTATTTCCACAGAAGAATTTTCTGTACTATCCTTCCCCATTTCTCCCATCCAGGTGTAAGGTAGCTATTCCTTCTATGTGCTCCCCAAAACCCTTTACTCACTTTACTTCGTCATTTATCACAAATGAGTATAATTGCCTATTTCCCCTATGAGAGTGTCTGAAGATAGACAATATAGAAGTTATAAAATAAAGTTTATTGAAAAGATAAACATTTGCACAAATGATATCTCTGAGGAGTACCTTGGGGCAGAGAGGTACCAGGTGTGGAAGGGGCAATGTATTTCTCCTACAGAAAACATCAGTTTTACTCTCCATTTTCAATCTCCAATAAGTGTGTGTGTGTGTGTGTGTGTGTGTGTGTGCATGAGTGCATGCTTGCAAGAGTGTCTTACGTCTGGGTGAATTTTAAGAAGGTACAAACTTAGAGGAAAGCATTACCATAGGTACCATGCTTGGTTTTGATATAATTATAATAATTAAATGGGCCCACAGATGGTGATTAACATTGCAAACATTAAACAAAAGAAAGCTCCAATGGACTCAATCAAAGCATATTTATTAAATACCTGCTATGTGTCTGGAACTATCTTATTTGCTATGGGAGAAATGACAGAACTATAGGAAACCTTCAAGGAAGTGATTATGTAATTAGTGAGATAGGATATAAACATAAAAGAAATTTAATAATAGAGCAGATACATGGCTTATTTAAGTATATTGAGATTTAATATAAACCAGCAGGAAATAACCCATGTAAATAAGTGACCAGCACAATGTTTAAAATATTTTTTCAAAGTTGGGACATTTGAGATTTAGGAATATGAGTTATACCGAGCTGGAACACAAGAGGAACTGCTTATATTTATACATTTATTAATATTGCAACTATAAAAAATGCAGATATTCCAATTTAAGAACTCTCTAGTCAATGTTCTATTTAAGAAAAACAGAAGTGAATTCCTATGGGATCAACAAGCACATTTACTTATTAATTTCCCTCTTTCAACTTTATATTATTTAAAGGCCTCAATACCAAAGTTTTCTTATGGCCATAGCTGGTTTGTTTCAGCGGATAGTGTCATCCAGTGGACTGAAGGATCCCGGGTTCCATTCCGGTCAAGGGCACATACCTTGGTTGCAGGCTTGATCCCCAGTGCCGGTGGGAGCGCATGTGGGAGACAACACAATTGAGGAGTCTCTTTCATATCGATATTTCTCTCTCTCTGAGTCTCCCCCTCCCTCCCTTGCCAAGTTTCAGATTTTTGGTGGATCCTTTGTATAATCAGATATATAGCTATGCTTGTATGAGTGTCACTCCCACATTTAAGAATTTTTTCTGGCCCAGCCGGTGGGCTCAGTGATTGAGCATTGACACATGAACCAGGAGGTCATAGTTTGATTTCCAGTCAGGGCACATGCCAGGGTTGAGGGCTCGATCCCCAGTGGAGGGAGTGCAGGAGGCAGCCAATCAGAGATTCTCTCTCATCTTTGATGTTTCTCTCTCTCTCTCTCTCTCTCTCTCTCTCTCTCTCTCTCTCTCTCTCTCCCTTCTTTCTTTGAAATCAATAACAACATTTTAAAAGATTTTTTTTTCTGATCTGGCATAGGTCAGTAGGAAAGAGGAATTCTCTAGAATTAACATATATTTCATAGCTTTTGAGAAGTATTACAACACTGAGATTCAGAGCATGGAGTCTTGAATCAGAATGACTTGTTAGCTATGTGACATTGGGCAAATCAGTTATCCTTTCTGTTCCTCTATTTCCTCATCTGTAAAATGAAGATACTACTGGAATCTTGCTTAGTAGGTTGTTAGGAAGATTTAATAAGTTAATGTTTTAAAGAACTTAGTATAGTTATTTAGAACTTAGTATAGAACTTAGTATAGTGCACAGTATAATACTATCTATAATAATAAAAGCATAATAAACTAATTAGACCAGACATCCTTCTGGACATCCTTCCGGACAACCGTCCAGATGAAGCTGGGGCAGCGAGGGAAGCCCGGGTCCCAGGTGCCAGAGGGAAGGAAGGCCTACCTTGCACAAATTTCATGCATCAGGCCTCTAGTGCATAATAAGTGATAAATAAGTATGGGGACAATAAAATGGGAAGTATTATAAGAAGACCACAAGTTTAATTACTGCACCATATGCAAATAGTAGCAATTTCTGGTCAGAGCTATAATATTCATGCTAATAACAAGCCATTTCCAAATGCTGAAAGTGTGATAGATACTGCTGTCATGTCTGTTATAAATTTTTATTTATTATTGCCAAGCTGCTCCAGCCTGCAGTTGAATTCTCCTAGTGACCTAACTGTCCTCTTCTTGTATACATAATTGACCTAGCTTGGCCTCTCGGAGTCCCTGGGGCGCCCTTTGGCTCTTTACTCACACACAGCCCTTCCATGGTGTATTCAACACATTGCACATCTCACTGTCAGGCACACCCACCTGGACCCGTTCGCCTTCTGACTTACATGAGATACTGCCAAACGCTTCATCATCTTCTTGAGTCACTACTCCCCTGTGGTCTTGCATCTGGCCCAGGGACTTGGAGAATCAGGAATCAGGCCCCAAATTCCTGGATAGCTCTCACTGCCAATTGGGATTAACATTTTGGGTTAGACTAACCATGCTTTCAGCTTCTATGAACTACAGAGTACAGTGGACCAAAGTGCATCCAGCATGACAGCTGACCAGGTCTTGAATCCACAAGCAAAGGCTAAGCCTTCTTCAGGACACCGGCAAGATTTAGAATTTCTAATTTTTATCCTCTTTTTAGTGCACTAGGACTCCTTATTCTAACTATTGCACATGAGTTAAGTATTATTAACTTAAATTAATAATACTTAATGTAACTTAAAGAACTTTAACTTGTCTGAGGATTAAAAAGCCAAGGTAAAATCATTTTTTAATATATTTTTATTGATTTCAGAGAGGAAGGGAGAAGGAGAGAGAGATAGAAACATCAATGATGAGAATCACCGATTGGCTGCCTCCTGCACGCCCCCTACAGGGGATTGAGACCTCAACCTGAGCATGTGCCCTTGACCAGAATTGCACCCGGGACCCTTCAGTCAGCAGGCCAATGCTCTATCCAGCTAGGGTGAAGGTAAAATAATTTTAAAGTAATATAGAAGCTTTCTAACTTGATAAGGCCTATTTTACTTTGGACGTGACTAACTTTCTTCCAAGTTTTTTTTTTTTTTAGTTTGTTTTAAGTGTATAGTGAAGTGGTTAGGCATATAATACACAAATTGATCATTCTAGTACCCACTTGGCACCATACATAATTATTACATTACTAGAGGCCCAATGCATGAATTCATGCATGGGTGGGGTCCCTCAGCCTGTGCATCAGGCCTCTAGTGCATGATGATCAGAGACAATGATCAGAGCCAATCAGGGCTATCTCACTCAGTCCCAATCAGGCCCTGATGGCTGGGGTGGGGGGGGGGGGGGGAGGAACTGCAGGAGGTTGGTTGGCCGGCCACTGTAAGAATGTGCCTGCCCCCTGGTGGTCAGTGCGCATCATAGCTACCGGCCGAGGCCGGTTGTCCAGTCATCTGGTTGTAATGGTTGCTTAGATTACATATATATACTAGAGGCCCAGTGCACAAAAATTTGTGCACTCGGCGGGGGGTCCCTCAGCTCGGCCTGTGCCCTCTTGCAGTCTGGGACCCCTCAGGGGATGACCACCTGCTGGCTTAGGCCTGCTCCCGGGGGATTGGGCCTAAGCTGGCAATCAGACATCCCTCTGGCAGCCTGGCAGCCCTTGGGGGATGTCCACTTGCCAGTGGGGAGCAGACCTAAGCTGCAGTCGGACATCCTTAGTGCTGCTGAGGAGGCGGGAGAGGCTCCCACCACCACTGCTGTACTGGCAGCCATCAGCCTGGCTTGTGGCTGAGCAGAGCTCCCCCATGTGGGAGCACACTGACCACCAGAGGGCAGCTCCTGCATTGAGCATCTGCCCCCTGGTGGTCAGTGTGTGTCATAGTGCCCAGTCATTCCCCGTCTTTCTGCTGTTAGGGTCAGTTTGCATATTACCCTTTTACTATATAGAATAGAGGCCTGGTGCACGGGTGGGGGCCGGCTGGTTTGCCCTGAAGGGTGTCCTGGATCAGGGTGGGGGTCCCGCTGGGGTGCCTGGCCAGCCTGGGTGAGGGGCTGATGACTGTTTGCAGCTGGTCACACTCCCTTCAGGGTAGGGGTCCCCACTGGGGTGCCTGGCCAGCCTGGATGAGGGCTGATGGCTGTTTGCAGCTGGTCACACCCCCTTCAGGGTGGGGGTCCCCACTGGGGTGCCTGGCCAGTCTGGGTGAGGGGCTGAGGGCCGTTTTCAGGCTGACCGGCGACTAAAGCTCCCAGCCTCTCCTTTTTTTCTTTTTTTTTATTCTGGGATTTATTTACCTTCTATAATTGAAACTTTGTTGCCGTCCTGCTCACTCCAGCTCTGAGGCTGCGGCTGGCTGAAAGCAGGTAATTGAAACTTGGTTGCTTTCGGAGCTTAAACTTGGTTGCTTTCGGAGCTTAGAGCCGGCTGCGGCAGGCGGGGAACCTTGGCTTCCTCCATCACTGGAGCAAGCAAGCCTCCTGCTTGCTTCAGCGGCATGGCTGCCGGCTGCCATCTTTGTTGGCAGTTAATTTGGAAGCATAGCGGAAGTACGGTTAATTACCCCTTTTGTCTTTTATTAGATAGGATATATATCTAATTATATATATATATATATATATAATTGATTACATTTCATTCTGCTATATTTTATATCCCTGTGACTATTTTGCAACTTCTTACTCCCATGAGACTTGCAACCAGGGGAGCAATGGGCAGCAGCTTCTCATCCTGGGCTAACCCCCTGAACCTGTCTCCAAGTCCCCCTTTTCCCCCTTTTCTCTGATTTCCTAGTGAAAGGCTCTCCTGTTGCTTCTTCTATGTCCTTCCGTGTTTCACTGCCCTAAGTATGTTTTTCTGGGGTCAATAAATTCTTGCTTGCTTTTCTACAAAAAAATAAAAATAAAACAGCATGGATGGACCTGGAGAGCATTATTCTAAGTGAAATAAGCCAGTCAGAGAAATTTAAATATCACACGATCTCACTCATTTGTGGAATATAATGAACAACATAAACTGATGAACAAAAACAGATCCAGACACAGAGAAGCATCGATCAGACCGTCAAACCTCAGAGGAAAGGCAGGGTAGGGTGGGGGGAGGGGGTAAAGATCAACCAAAGGTCTTGTATGCATGCATCTAAGCCTAACCAATGGACACAGACACAAGGGGGAGGGGTGAGGACATGTGCTGGGGGGGGGGGGATAGGGAGGGGAAGGAGACATATGTAATATCTTAATCAATAAAGAATAAAATAAATAAAACATTTTTTGCAACATTTGCTATAATTATTTGATACGGAAGGATCTGTCCTCCTCAACTACCTACAGGGATACAATGAGTATATTTAAAACAGTTTTTAGAAGTGCTTTCTTGTCTTTTTCTCTTCATCCCATTCCATATGTT
Organism: Myotis lucifugus; assembly: GCF_000147115.1. NCBI lineage: Eukaryota > Metazoa > Chordata > Mammalia > Chiroptera > Vespertilionidae > Myotis > Myotis lucifugus. Next base: position 4,474,511 of record NW_005871099.1, on the reverse strand, counting down.
CTCTATTACTTTGAGCTAGAAGAATTTGGCAAGTGAAGAATGAAGGTTAAAAAAAATTAGAAAAGTAGCTGAAGAAAGGAAGAGAGGAGAAAAGTTGGAAGAGTGGAATGTTCAACAAACGTAAAGTAGATGGGTAGACCAGAGGCTGTGCTTTGGAGCCATGGTCACCTGACCAGGAGAGACTTGGCGGTCAAACTGCTGGAAGAAGAGATGGGTTGTCCTCATCCATAAGAAGTGCTTTGCCTGAGGAGCTGGTATTTCAATCCTTTCACTCTCTGAAGTCCCCTGAGATTTTTATGCAAATGACTCTTCACTTCCCTAGAGTTTTGCAAGCCAGGAAGTGAAGAGAGAGCCGTGAACTTCTACTGACTGGACTTGTACTTATATAACTACAGACCCCATTTAATGATTCTTTAAAAGTAATTTTATTTATGAAATTATGTATGTGTTTATAGATGGGTGTGCCCAAAATATATAATGTGTATGGATGGCTTAAAGAAAAATAGTAAACACTTGTGTTCTCTGTAATGCATCAAGTTAATATCTCCGGGACACCTCATCAGCATGTTTCTCATCACAGCTCTCCACCCCTTCAGTTGATCAGGATCTTAGTTTGTGGTCCTCATTCCCTTGTGTTTGTTAATTTATCACACATGTACATATCCTTCAGCTCTACATTGTTCAGTTTATCATATTTTCGAAATGATAAATGGCCTCAAATTATATGTTCTTCTAGACTTGCTTTTGTTGTTTGTAAGATTTACCCATGTTGACATATGTAGTTCTTGTTCACTTATTTTTACTATTGAATCCATTGCATATCATAATTTATGGAGTCCTTTTCTATTGCTGGACATTTCAATGATTTCCACTTCTTTTGCCAATACAGTCAGGAACATGCTCATCTTGAGCATATAGTTAAGAAGTGGAATTATTTAGTACAAGCATATTAACATCTTTAACTTGCTAGATCTGAAATTGTTTTTCAGGGCATGTGTAACAGTTAGCACCCATTTAAAAAAAATGTTGTTGTTGTTGTTGTTAATCCTCACCTGAGGAAATTTCTTCCATTGATTTTTACAGAGAGTGGAAAGGAAGGGGAGAGACAGAGAGAAACATCCATGTGAAAGAGACACATCAGTTGGTTGCCTCCCACATGCACCCTGACTGGCATTGGAGCCTTAACGAAATTGAATCATCCATGGGCCAATGCTCTAACCACGGAGCCGAACCAGCTAGGGCAGCACGCATTTTATTTTATTTTTTAAAATATTTTTTATTGATTTCAGAGAGGAATGGAGAGAAATAGAGAGATAGAAACATCAATGATAAGAATCACTGATTGGCTGCTGCCTGCAGGCCCCCTATTGGAGGGATCGAGCCCACAACCTAGGCATGTGCCCTTGGTTGGAATCGAAATATATATATTTTTATTGGTTTCAGAGAGGGAGAGAGAGATAGAAATATCAATGATGAGAGAGAATCATTGATTGGCTGCCTTCTGCATGCCCCTAGTGGGGACCGAGCCCACAGCCCAGGCATGTGCCTTGACTGTGAATGGAACCGTGACCTGTTCATAAGTCGATGCTCAACCACTGAGCCATGCCAGCCGGGCAGCAGCCAATTTTTAATCCTGTGCTTAGTTATCTTGACTCTAATCTTTAGCCTAGGTTCTCTCAACCCTTAACCTTTAGCTCCACTGTAAGAATTTTTTAAAGAAAAATAAAACAGCTCAAAGTGGGCCTCTTACCTTAAAACAAGGAGGTTGGAATTCTAAGAAAAACTGACCCAAGTTTACCTGATGCAAAGTGAAAAGTGAGCCCACAGGGGAAAATGGGCCCATGCTGGTAGCTGGTATTGGTTTATATCTGCAAGGTGGTCCTGGCTGGGCCTTTTTGGAATCCTGTGTCTCCCTGGGGTCACGGTCTCCACTGATTGGTCAGTGCCAGGGCAGGGGGTCATTAGACAACACAGCTGGCATCACCCCTCCTGGCTTTGCTGCTTTTCTGGGCTTGGACACAGTCCCCTGCCTGTGCTGAGACACAACTGAGGCCTAGATGTTATCTCTAGGGCTTAATGCTTAAGGGAGTGGTTATGCAAGGGCTTGTATGAGAGTTTTATGAGTCTATTCTCTGACACTTTGTTCCTCTTCTAAGGGGGTCTACTGCATGGCTGGTGACCTCCAGGGGAAGAAAGGTCACTCTAGGGGCAAGGTCCCACTTTACAATGGTCTCTTGCTAGGCACCGCGAGGCTTTCCACCCTGGTGGCCTTCTACCTGGTCTATGGTCCTTACTCTGCTCATGCCTAATTGCCTACTACACAACTATCTGTACTCCTACAGCATTTTAGAAACCTTGCAGTTTATTCACATCCTCAAGAGCACTTGGTTTTGTTAAACTTGTAGGCAATTTGCAGCAGGGCAGCAAAGTTTACTCCATGATCAGCTTCTGGGAGGCAGAGGGTGTTGAATTTTGAGTTTACCCTCTAAGAACTTCTCTGTGCTCTTGCTTCCTTGTGAGTCAGCATGAGTTCAGACCCAGCCACTATGGTAGAGTGTCCTATTTCAGGACATAATGTCTGAGAAAATAAACATGTACCTAAGATCTCTAGCCTTGAAGCTGAAAGATAGTCACCACTCCATTCTGTGCAGGTATCTGACTAGCCAGGGCACCCCTGCAGGAGGGGACAAACATTCTCTGATTGTCCTGACCAAACCAGTGGAGGATGTGGGTTAATCTGACTTTACCATCCTCTCTTTCTGCCTGGTGTTTGGAGGTAGAGCTAATTTTCTTGTACTGAGTATGCACCTTGGTTCTGGGACAATTTAGTGTGGCACTGGGGCTAGAGGATATCTTAAAAGGGAAATTGAAAGCCTTGAAAACTCAAACAACTAATTGGGAAATAAGAACTGTGATTGTATTTGTAAGCAAGCAAGTTAAACAAGTGATGCCGAATTCATATTATTTGGTGACATAAAAATCCTCTTCATACCTCCCATTTCATACTAAACCTAATTTAAACTTCTCTGACAATCTGCACCCTAACCCAGCCTTCTTATTACTAGCCAGCCTTATTTCTCACAATTTCCTCCAAAATTTCACCCTGTCTTGTCAGTCTAGTGTTCTCAAAGTATAACTGGACTACCAACGGGTCTGGGTGGCTTGTCACTATTTGAGGCAAATAAGTAGAGATAGGGTTGATTCATATAGGAGCATTTATTCCAATAATGCTGTCAGTATGGGAGAGCAGTAGTTCATCCACAAAAGTCTGCGCTGCAACCCCCCATAAACCAGCTGCTTACATTGGGCAGGACAAAGATTACATGGGGAAGTAGACAATGCGGGCTGGGGCGGGGCTCCACTGTTTGGGCAACAGGTTGTTAATCTTTCTTGAATGAGAATGGACTGCATTCCAAGATTGACTCCCAGGTCCTAGACTGACTCCCGGGTCTCAGGGGCTTACAGCTCTCAGCCAGGTTAGAATGTCCTTTCTCTAAGCAGAACAAGGCAATCACTGTTAACAGAGCATGACTAATATTTCTTATAACTATAGCTAGTCCCCAGTATTCTATTTTTGCCCCTAACAAAAGCTTTATGAATATGTGAGGGTTTCATTGTCACTATTTCCCTTGCTCTGGAATGACCTCTGCTTACTTCTTTCTCAGTATATGTAGTCTGAGGTTACACTTAAAACTGTACCTTAAATCACAATAGCTACCAGCCTACACCAACCTTGCTAGGAGAAATTCCAGGTTTTGTAAGGACTTTCCTTTTCTATGAATTTCCAACATTTGTTTGTGGTGAATTGTGAAATATTTGTCAAACTCCAAGGAAGAAATACCTCAAAAAAATCTCCTAGAGGTCAAACTCTATTTCCAAATCCCTATCTTCCATCATATATTTGATCTTTTATAATTCTAAAAAATAATAAAGGCAGAAGGGAGGGATTCTCTATAGTTTTCTTAACATCATTTATTGAAAAATCTATTATTTCCTCAACCAAATCATATATGGCTTCATCATATTGTAAATTAGTATAATTCTAAATCTGTTTCTGGAATCTCTATCCTATTTATTAGTCTGTGTGAATATTCCTTGCTCATCATTACCTAATTTATTTTAAAAATGTATAATTATTTAATAACTCTCACTCTCTCTACCTATCACTCTCATTCACTATAACTATATTTATATATGATTACATTGGCTGATTCCCCTTGTTATGTTTATTTTTCAAAAATTTCTTATGGTTCCATAAAATCTATACTAAGAAAAAGGTAATATGCTAATTAGGCCCAGAGACCTTCCAGGAGACCTTCCAGACGTCCTTCCAGACAAAGCCATGGTGGCGGTGCCGAGGCAGAGGCAGTTAGGAGCAGTCAGGCCAGCAGGGGAGGGCAGTTGGGGGCAAGTAGGCTGGCGGGGGGGGGGTAGAGTGGGGGTCAGTTGGGGGCAATCAGGCCAGAAAGGGGGGGGCAGTTGGGGTTGATCAGGCCAGCAGGCAGAATGGTTAGGGGCGATCAGGCAGGCAGGCAGGTGGGTGGTTAGGAGCCAGCGGTCCCTGATTGGGAGAGGAATGTCCCAGATTGGAGAGGGTGCATGCTGGGCTGAGGGACACCCCCCCCCCCATCCATGAATTTCATGCACCGGGCCACTAGTAACTTAATATGCAAAGGTTAATGGAACAATGTTCTCTCTCCCCTGCTGTAACTAGTCCAAAAGGAATAAGTCATATTTATTTTCTTCTGCCTGTATCATCAGTTTTACACTTTCCTACCAGTGGCTAGAACTTGAATCCCTTTGGCTTGCTTCATTAGGGTTTGGAGCTCTCAGTTGCTTTAATGCTGACAGTTAGGGTTTATTGCAATTACCCATGAGACTCATCAGTAGGCATGAAAAGACCAAGAGATACTCCGGTGAACTCATGGGTGCTAGATATATTCGTGTTCCCACATTGTGTTGGGCAACCCTTCCTTACGGTATTCAGAATCCCATCCAATGATGATAACTTCTTTCATTGCCTAATGTTCCATCCAAAAAAGACAAGAAAAAATAAAACTCATAGAAAAAGAGATCAGATTTGGGTCACCAGTGGTGGCAGGAGGGGAGGGGAAATTAGAGGAGGGTGGTCAAAGTAACAAACTAAGGTAGATAAGTACTAGGGATGTGACATATAACATATAATAACTACAGTTATCATTGTCGTATGGTATATATGAAAGTTTTTAAGAGAGTAAATCCTAAGAATTGTAATTACAAGAAAAAAAGCCAAACTTTTGCTTTATTTTGGATCTATGTAAGATAATGGATTAACTAAATTTACCGTGGTGATAATTTCACAATATATGTAAGTCAAATCATTATGCTGTACCCCTTAAACTTATACAATCTGTGTGTCAGTTACACGCATCTCAATAAAACTGGAAAATGTAAATTAAGAGACATATAAACTTTAAATGTCCTTTTAAATGCAATTATTTAGAAAAAAGTTAGTTTACATAAAGTTAATTAACATAAAGGATATGTAATGAATCATAAAGTGCAAACTTCGGAAAGGTAATTTTGATTTTCAATCAAGCTACAGAAATCTCCTCAGAGGCAGCAGAGTACGGTGGCCTGGTTACCTGCTTTGAAGTAGGAGGCCAGTGAGAGAAGGAGAAAACACTGTGAGAGCAAAATAAATCATCTCAATAACTTATCCTGCTCTATTGGAGCACACACACGGACACACTCTTTTAACCCTTCACTCCTGACACGTCTGTAGTTGTATAGTGCAGAGTCATCCAGTGCCACCCGTTGACCTTTCACATTCCTGTGACCCCCATTCGTCAACAGTGACGGCTGCTCAGCACTGGTCAGTGTGCTCCATGCTGTGTCTCCATCCTTCCCTCAGCATGAGCCCTTGCACTCTGTGCCAGCGGCTCTGCACTGCTCTCTCGTCCTCGGTCCCTTCTGGACCATTGTGCCTTCTGTGTGTCACACTCACACTCCCCATGACACACTGCCCCGTCTGTGTCTTACTGAGAACACTCCTGTTTCCCTTTCACAAGGTCTTTCCATTGGCCTATGGTACTTCCACTTCTTTAATTTATGGTCTCCATTATGGTTAGTGATCAGGATGGCAACATATTTCTGTAATTCTAGCATAATATTTCTAACCTCCATTTTTGTGTGTGACTATCATACAATTTTTGAACACAGGACTGCAGATTAGCTTAATACACTTTTATGACTAAAATGAACTTACTATTTATTTTGTACATTTGCACACAGCTGTAGCGATGTGTGTGTGTGTGTGTTTGTGTGTGTGTTTGTGTGTGTGTGTGTGTGTGTAGTGGAAGCACAGATTTAATGAAAGATTTGAGATACCTTCTCAAATGGGTAGGAGAGTTAAATCCCCCAAACTTTAAAATGCCTAAATGAGATACCAGGATTAGCTCACTATACTATGAAATGGGGTGTCAAATTCTTGTTAGAGTCAAGATACAAAGGTAAATCTGCATTTTATAAATGTTCTTTTCCCCCTAAAGTATTTGTAAGAAACCATTTGATTGATTGGACACATTTTCTAAATCAAAGCCACTGATCTAAAAGATTCAGATAGAAAATCAACCTTTTGAAATAAATAGTCTGGCACTATGCTTGGTACTGTGAGATATTAAAAATAGTCTGAAGTCTTTGGTCAGCATATTCACAAAAAAATCTAAAGTTAAATATGCAAGAACAAAATCCCAAATGTTATAAGGAAGTGCATTTTTCAGACAAATGCTATAGACAATAAAAACCCTCAGTTGAAACTTGAGAGAAATCTGAAATCAGGTGAGCAGGTATTCAGTTGGCCTGTAATTTGTTTGCTTTTTTAAGGATATTTTTATTGGTACTATATTGAAAACTTAGGGCTAGAATTGGGAATGTTTCTTTTTTTAAAAAATATATTTGTATTGATTTCAGAGAGGAAGGGCGAGAGAGATAGAGACATCAATGATGAGAGAGAATCATTGATTGGCTGCCTCTGACATGCCTCCTACTGGGGATTGAGCCTGCAACCCAGGCATGTGTCCTTGACAAGAATGGAACCCATGATCCTTCAGTCCACAGGCTGACACTCTATCCACTGAGCCAAACCCACTAGGGCGGGAATGTTTCTGAAAGAGAGATAGCAAAAGAAAAAAATGGTTTGTAGAGCAGGGGTAGATGTAGGGGAAAGCAAGGCGTTGAATAAAGGGAGATAAAGGAATATAAAAACAGGTTAAAGGCAGTGTCATCAGTAAATGACGCGCTGCTGAGTTGCACCCAATACACACTTCCCAGGACAATCTCTGAAATGGGAGAGAACTTGGAGGGTTGGATGGAAATAAAATTCATGTGAGCGCACTACTTCACTTACCTTAGTTCTATTTTTTTTCTTTTGTAAAGAAACAGTCTGACCCCAATAATCACCAAGATTCCTTTTTTGCTTTAAAATACAAAAATTCTAGGAAAGGTCACATTCTAAGCCAGGTGGCAGCTGGGCACGGCGAGCCTGTGTTTACATTCCAAACATGTTTCAGAAGCACCCTGTGGTGTTTGAAAAGGCCTCTGAACTTGTCCATCAAAAATTCTTAAATGTGAGCTGATCTCCAGTCTTTGTAAAAGTGTTCCTTTCTTCTTTTGTAAGAGACCTCTGTCTAAAAGAGCCATCTGGGAAATATTCACCTCCAGGTTGCTGTAGGGTGGAAACACTGTGGAACTGCCTAGAATGAGTACAAATCTATCCAATGGTTAGTAACTGCCATCAAAACCCTAAATCATTTGCAGCTTGGAGGAGACATATGTGCTGGGATGGGTCCCGATCGATTTGTCTGTTTCAGTTGAACTCCAGAGTGAATTAGGGCTTAAGCCAATACTTAATAAATACACCAGATTGTAGCATCTGGAAGGAAGCTGATCCAAAACAAATTATATGATCCATAGACTATGCAGCTCTGGTGTGGTCATCTGATTCCTGAGCGGTGACCATACTCTGGGTGAGTAGGTGAACTTTTAACCCGACAAATGACAATTGAGTAAACAACAGCTGCACAGCCCTTTCACCAGTGGAGCTATAAAAACTCAATGTAATGAATTATGTTTACAGTGGTATTAGCACTTCAAAAATGACTATTTCTTTTAGTCTGCAGAAAACAGGAACGTCTGCAGCAGTCACACGATTCAGCTCTTCTTCAGGAGATAAACCATGCCTTAGAAAGGCAGAGAGGAGTCATGTCTTCCCTGGGTCTCAACTGGCTATTTGATTTGTATCTTCAGCTCTGAATCTTTCCTAAAGAAAGGAAGGAGCTGTCTTGGATGATTTTCTGAACTACGTGGCTTTAGGCTGCATTTTATGACTAATTAAAATGGGACTGAAAACTGCATAATGGAGCCACAAATTAACACACTCCCATGTGTGTCCCCCAGGGCTTGACTCAGTAGGGTGTGCCCTAATCCTGTAGCCCTAAGCACTTGCAGGTGGTTATTGATTGAATCTACAGATTCAGTTACAGCAAATGACAGTATGTGGCCGGTCTCTTAATTACTTAATGCAGTCTCTGGGTCATGGCAATATGCACATTAAAACAGGCCGTGTAAATTTAGCTGGAATGAGCCTGGTTAAGGCAATTTTTATAAAAGCTGCTCTATCCAGTTGGGAGGTATCTCAAATTTAGTTAAGCAACGTGTTTCAGTGTAAATGATGCATTGTCCTAAAAGCCATTTGGTGATGTTATCTGTTGTGTGTAAAATGACCAAAGGAAAAAATTAAATTGATAACTAAACCAGAAATGTCTGTATATCGGAGTGTGGATGTGCAGGGTAGTATTTTGCCCTGCAGCAAACTCCTTTTTAAACTAGAATAAATAGGAAAGAAGGATGGTGTCTAATTACTAATCGGAATCCAGTGGATTCTTATTTAGAACTCTCATTTTGTCCTAAACTTCTCTGAGGCACATCTAAATGCTAGATATGGACACTGTGTAATCCTCAAGGCATGAAACCAATAAAAACACATTATATCATCTGTTAGTTTCTTTCTAGTTTTAATTCTTTATTATTCTATGAAATAATTTCACTTGTCATATTTTTTGGTTTCACTTTTGGTTTTTGTTGGAGCTGATTTGTTGTTTGGTCCAAAACCATTGCCAGGAAGAAGCCAATGATGAAGATTTGGGAGAAACTCCTGAGTTGAGGCTCTCCATGGAAAAAAAACAAGATTGCTAAACATCCCACGATTAATTGAAAGTTATGTGTATTTTCTTATTGATTCACTAGAGGCCCGATGCACAAAGATTCATGCAAGAATAGGCCTTCCTTCCCCTGGCTGCTGGCACCACCTTTGCTCCAGCCTGGAGCCGCCTTCCGCCTTTGAGCGCTGCCCAGAGGCCCAGAGCGGCCACGCAGTGCAGAACGCCTGTGTCATCACCATGGCAACGACACAAGCATCCTGGCCAGGCTGCCATCATCTTTGTCACATCAATTTGCATATTCCCTCCTTATTGGCTGTGGGTGCCTCCATCTTTTGTCAAGAAGTGACGGTCAATTTGCATATTCCATTTTTATTAACTAGAATAATTTTATGCTAGTTGATCATACATGCATTTCCCTAGGACCTTAGCCTAACAATGGCTTGTTTTTTGAATGACAGAAACTCATATCCCTGAATCAAAATGCTGTGCTATATGACATTCAATAGCCTATCCATTGCTTTTATACTCTTACTAGAGGCCTGGCGCATGAAATTCATGCGTGGGTATGGTCCCTAGGCCTGGCTTGTGATCAGGGCCAGCTGCCCAGTTGCCCGCAGCCGGCCCCATCCCCCACCGCCACCCACCCCCAGTTCCTGGGTGATCGGAGCCTGCCGGCCAGGGGGAGGAACCCAGAGGTTGGCTGTTACACCCGCTCACAGTCTCCGAACCCGCCGAGGGTTTCCCTCTGTGGGGGGTGGGTGGGGGCATTGGCCTGGTGCCACCTGCATCCGCCGCCACCCACCCCCGGTTCCCCATTTGCCATTGGGTGATCGGAACCTGATATTACCTTTTTATTATATAGGATTAGTCTAGCAGTTAGAAAGAATAATATACTCTATTATCATAGTTATAATTCAAATTGATTCTATGGTATGTGAGAGATAAAAGGAAGGGATGTATTACCTGTTGCCTCTCTCAGATTTCTATTGTTCATGTTTCTTCTAACTTAATTCTGGCAGGCTTCTTTACAACTATTCACACATTTGTTTTAGAAATACAGAAACTTCCTTAAAATATTTATAATTTAGAAAATATTGTCTTGAAAATTACAGATGATTACCATAAAGATCTACTTTATCAGTACTCTGTTTTTTAATTAAAACATTATAAATACTGTATTTTTTCTCAAAAATACTTAAAATAAAGTCAATTTTTATGCTCCCTTCCTTTTGCAAATCAACACCTATTTTAAAATTATAATTTACTATAAAGGATCAAAGACATTTAGAATAGGGACTTCTGACCTAATGTCTGGGGAGCAAATTCAAAATTGACTACAAAACAATGATAAATGCAATAGAAAATTTCATAGAGACACAAAGTTCTATAGAAGATAACAGAGTCAACATTCTTTCTCCTTTGTAATTTTCCTTGAGTTATGTTATCCTCCTTTGTAGCTTCAACTATCTCTTTGTGTAGAGTCTCTCAGTAGTTCCCAGTGCCGGCTCTGAATGCAATCATGTGAATCTCTTCCCAGTTTAGTATTTGGTGACTTCATATCAGTAGCCAGGATGGTAGTATTTATACCATGAAAATGAACAGATGGTGCCTGGCCGGCTAGCTCAGTTGGCTAGAGCATTGTCCAGATATGCCAACGTTGTGGGCTCAATCCCTGGTCAGGGCACATACAAGAATCAATGAATGAAAGTATAAGTGGAACAACAAATCAATGTTCTCTCTCTCTCTCTCTCTCTCTCTCTCTCTCTCTCTCTCTCTTTCTCCCTCCCTCCCTGTCTCTCTCTCTCTAAAATAAATTTTTAAAAAAGAACAGATGTTACACGAGGGCTTTCCCCCACTTCTCTTCTGTATAGCCAGTTGTTAAACTTTGACTAGTACATCACTGGTCTTAACCTTATCCTAATTCAGGTTAAGTCTGGGTGAAAATAATTTAACTTTTTTTTCTCACTGTTTTTAAAATAAGCACACAGAAAATCCTATTGATTTAATGAGTTATTGCTATAAAAAGTATACACACGTAAGTTCTTTAGAGAAAAGTTCTTCATATATTACTACAAAAGAAACAGGTAATTGTATGCAAAGATAAAATGTATGTTTTTGAGTCTGCTTCAACTGTCCTAATTGAAGATGGTTTCTAATTGTTGGTGAAGAAAAAGAACACTGATTTTACTGTGAAGAATGGGGAGAAAATAAAAAAAATAAATGACCCTTTGGCTTCTTCCAAATTCTGTCTTCATCCTTTCAACCATCAATTGTAAAAGTGAAATAGGCTTCTCCTCGGTGCTTGTTAAAAATGTGGAGCCTCCAGATTAATCCTAGACCTAGTCAACGAAACTCTACCTTTTCACAAGGCTCAGAGGTGATGAAGGTGCACATTGAAGTCTGAGAAGCTCTGGAATTGAGGAGATAGAGGCATGGACGAGGTAGGGAAAGGAAGGACCCTGGGAGTGGGGTAAGATCATGTTGGGTTAGTGCAGAGGTACATCCATTCAGGTGTCAGGCCATGTGTTGGATTTCCTTGGACGGAAAGGCACAACAGAAAGCAAACTTGGGATTTTTTTAAATGCTCATCTGAGGATATTTTTTTCTACTGATTTTTAGAAAGAGTGGAAGGTAGAGAGCAGGAGGTAGGGGGAAGAGAGAGAGAGGGATAGAAACATCAATGTTAGAGAGACGCATTGATTGGTTGCCTCCCACACATACCCTGATCAGGCCAGATGGAACCTGCAACCCAGGTGCATGCCCTTGACTGGGTATCAAACCCGTGACCCTTTGGTATGAGGTCCAGTGCTCTAATCACTGAGAACACCTGCCAGGGAACACTTGGTATTTTTAAAAAAATATATTTTATTGATTTTTTACAGAGAGGAAGGGAGAGGGATAGAGAGTTAGAAACATCGATGAGAGAAACATTGATCAGCTGCCTCCTGCACACCCCCTACTGGGGATGTGCCCACAACCAAGGTACACATGCCCTTGACCGGAATCGAACCTGGGACCCTTCAGTCCGCAGGCCGGCGCTCTATCCACTGAGCCAAACCAGTTGCAGTGGTCGGCAAACTGTGGCTCCCGAGCCACATGCGGCTCTTTGGCCCCTTGAGTGTGGCTCTTCCACAAAATACCGACTTCTGCACATGGGCCACGAAGTTTCAATTGCACTGTACATGCGTGCCAGCACATGGTATTTTGTGGAAGAGCCATACTCAAGGGGCCAAAGAGCCGCATGTGGCTCGAGAGCCGCAGTTTGCCGACTACTGAGTTAGGGCAAAACTTGGAATTTTTTAATGATTTTTTAAATGCTCTACACCTGTGATTGATTGTCTCACTCCCAGCACCTGTTTGAGAAGACAGTGATGCTGACAAGATAATTCTCAATTACTGCTGAGAAAACTGGAGAAAGTTGTCATTGTGACCCCGAGGGTGAAGCTCTTCATTTTTTCACCTCGGAGAAAATGCAGAGTAAGGAAAAGCATACTCGCCTTTCATTTTGGCACCATTTCACACCAAGGCCATGTGTGGCTGAACAAAGCCAAATGAGACTGACTCAAAAAATCTGGTCTAGTTAGACAGTGCAATTGAACGGCCGCCAGCAAGAAATTGGAATCCCAGAAACTCAACCTCTTACTTATTTGATGCTGACAGCTAGGTTTTTTGGTCTTGTGTGCATTTTTCTGCACTGTATAACCGTATCTCTACGTCACTTATATATATGTAAAAAGCACTGCATTGAGAACTAAAAGACCTGGCTTCATTACAAAAAGTGTGACCTCTTTATGGGTCTCCCTTTTATCATCCATAAAATGGCTTTGTCTGACTGCTATTGGGACCACCCTGGTCTTCCCACCTGTCCTTACACTTTTCACCCCAGAGTAATCTGACCCGTAAGAGCCATTTATCTACAAAACATTCTGTCCTCTTGCTCCAGCTGTTTCAGTGGGTCCTAACAATGTGTTCCCTTTGTCTTTCAGGCCCGTAAGCCCTACATTTGTTACATTTGTTGCAAAGATTTTTCTGAACTACATTGGGCACAGACGTTGTAAATAATTCTACCCATGAGCAGTACTTAGTCTTAAGCATTGATTCTTCTTGTGATAAAAGTGGTGTCCGGAGACATTACAATTGTTGGCATAATTGATAGCTATTGGAAATTCTGTTATGGTGAAATCATATTATCTACATAGGCAAATGTCTATAAATAGAAGGACAAAGCTGGAAGTCCTCTTTTATAGAGATTACTCTAATATTTCCTAACCAAAATGATCACCAACATTAAAGATTTCTTGAGTTTCATAGAGCACCTATGGAGACTCATAATTTAATAGGACCTCATAATTCAGATAATTCAACTATTAACTCTTTTATTAATGTTCAATTTCTTAATATTATTATGCCTTCGTTTCATTATCTGTAAAAGGCAAATAATAGTACATAGCTCCTAGATTTGAAAATGGGAATTAAACTAGATAGTGCATGAGCAACAATCCCTGGCAATTAGTAAGCTGCCCATTAATGTTTACTATATTGTTATTATTATTATTATTACTACTTGTTTTATAAAATCCTAAAACACAAGTTGGCAATATTTCAAACCATTTGATAACCAATCAATTAGCCCAATCCAGAAATCAAGGGCCTTCTATGTTTTGACACAGGTGTATAATAAAAGCCTAGTCTAGGTGTGCTCACTGAGTTATTGAGAGGAGATACATATTCATTATTCTCCCACCACTTTAACGTATTAACTCTAATGGTGTTGTCTCACTTCAAAATCGTTTGAGAAGCAGCCAGGACGTTCATCAATCAGTCAGAGTGTTTTTTATCTCTCTCTTATTAAACACATCATTCTCAAAAACAAATAGCAAACTACACTTATTTCATTGTTCACTCCATTCTCTTGGACATACATCTAACTTTGTCTTTGCTCTTTCATAACTTCTACTGTCAGAATCAACCAGTAGATTCTTTTTTGTGTATTCATTATGCTCCCAGCTCTAAACCTATGGACATCTCCTTCTTTCTCCACATTGACCTCTATGAATTCCACAAATCACAGTCCATTCCAGGATCCCCCTGCAGCATGAAACCTTCCCTGATTACTACAGGGAGGTCTCCATTCTCTCCACTCTTACTCGTTGGGAGGTATAGAACAAAAAGTAAATGTGGTTTTCAATCCTCCTGCTTGCTAGCTGTGGAAACTCCAAGCTTCTTTTTTCATATATAAAATGTGTGTAACAATGCATACCAAATAAGTATTGCTGTGGGAATTTGATGAACTAGTGACTGAATAGGACTTACGTAGCTAACAGAACACTAGTAGAACAAAGTAGATATTTTAATCATGACCTCTTGTTTCCCTTGTGATATAGGGAAAACTATTTGACTATTCTGTATCATCTTTTATTAACAAATGCTTTATATTTGTCTTGGCTTTCCCTTGGAGAATTGAAACGGTGCTATTCACTTCTTATATGGAGGTAGATGGTAAATTTTTAATTAAGTTTTAGTGGGTGTTCTACTTACCATAATGAAAAGTCTATGAATTATCAAACCCATAACTGTTTATGTTCTGAAATCTGTATTATAGTACATACTATTAATAATCCCTTAGTCATTAGATTTGAGCATTTAAAAGGATTTGCTATATACTCTAGTATCAAAAAGAGAAGGACCCACATGTTTATTAGGCACATATTATGTGGTCAGTAATATCTTAGATTCTAGGAACAAAAAGTGATTGAAATGAGAAGCTCACACTATAGCAGGCAATAGTCAAAAACAACAGGTTAAATGCAATAAAGAGGTGAATGCTATAATGTAGTGTGGATAAGCAAGGGGGAATAAACCAACCTGGGAAGTAGAAGAAACCCTAGCAAAGCTGTGCTTTTTTGTCTAAATGAAAGTATTTCAAGAAATCCTGCAAACAGGTTTTCATGATTTCTCCCGAGGAAGTAAAAAAAGAAAAACAAGTTCTATCTTGGAAGATGTTGAACGCTCCCCCTGCTGTTCTCTGGTGGAAATATCTTTTTTTCCTTTTTCTTTTTTCTTCTCTTTTTCCTTTTTGAAAAAGAGAAATGTTATGTTTAATGATACAGCTTAGCACGTTCCAGCACTGGGCATGGCCTGGAGTCACAGCAGCAGGGACAGAGGGATGGGGAGGTGAGCCCCACGGAGCCTCGCATGAAGAAGAGCATGAGGAAGGCAACCATCAAACGAAGAGCCCATGGCCTCAGACAGGGCAAAGCCCAGAGTGGCATAGGAGAAGAGCTGCTGCTCTAGAGATGGGCTCCTGGCATAGCCAATGATCAAACTGCCAAACACTGTTCCAATCTGGCCCCTGAACCAGCCACACCCACAGTGGCAGCCTCAGCACCAATACCCTGGCCGCTGTGTCAATGGCTTGGGAGACAGCACTGGTTTGGAATGCCCGCCTGGCCTTCTGGAGGGGAGCTACTGTAGGAAGGCTGGTGGTTTTGGTGGTGGCAGTGGGAGGGATGGTGCGGGATAATGTTCTTTAAGGGGAGGGATGGTGCAGGATAATGCTCTTTAAAGGTAAAGAAATGAATCAGTTGTTTACTACGTCCTCAAATTCATCTTTCATGAATATTTGCATCCACATTATCCAATTTCTGAGATGGAGCCTGGATTACCTCTATATTCAAAGCCACATTGCCTGCTAAAGGGAGTCAGTCTAGTGACCATCTTAGTAGAAACACTTAATTTCCTCTTTTTACAGGGCAGAGAAAAGCAGTAATCTGGGGGACGGTCTGTTGTGAGGAGAATAATCATCCCGGATCACTGCTTCCATGTTGATCCCAGAGCCCTAGGAATGAAAGATTTGAGTTCCTATGCAAACTGCATTGTCATTCCATCTTCCTGAAAACGGATGTTTCACCACACACTCCATCCTGGAAGCTGTTCTTGTCCATTTAGACAGCTTGCTCCTAAGTGCAAGATGAAAGTGCATCTCTTTCCTAGTAAATTAAATCAGGATCAACTCCCAGGGCCATTAAGGCAGCTGGTCTTTGAAAATAGCTGGCCTCTTAACCATGTCGCATTGCATTTTCAGTTATTCACTGTGGACTCTCGTCCATGAAGGCTGTTTGCATCCTCAATTGTTTACAGTCACTGTCCATGTGACCCAGCCTATCTTACAGTCTTTCACGCCCTTGGATCTTTAGCCATGACTGCTTCGGTTCTCAGTATTGAAACTGAAGCCACTTCCTCCTCTGGATATTACTGGGTAATAAACCCCGGTTCTGATGGTTTCTGCATATGCTAGCTCCACGGCCACCTCTAGAGCGCTTTTCAAGCGGCGTCTTTCCCTCTGGTGCACACAGCTCTAATGATTCTTCCCGGATCTCGGGGGATAAGGGCTTTCTCATATCACCCCTTCACTTACTTCAAAAGTACACCCCAGGAGGGCTTTCTTATCAGCTGTTTATGCCTCCATGTGACTGGAAGTCAATACTTAAATCTACTGGAGTTATGCACACTTTTAAAAGTGTTTTGGACTCCTAGTTGATCTGTTTTCTTTGTTTGCATTCTTGCTCTCAGAGGTTGTCTGAAAAACAGCCAGGAATATTATGTATTGAATGTAACTCATTCATATGACATCATTGGACCCAAGTGCCTTGGATTCTCTGACTTTTGGATCCGGTCTCATACTTGTCTTCTTTTTCCTCTCTCACTTAGAGCCAGCCACACAGAATTCATTCTTTTTTTTCCCTCAAGTCAGCCAGAATTGTTTTCAGCCTAGGGCCTTTTACTGATATCTGCCTCTTCCCTGAATGCACTTTCCCCTATCTTTGCAATGATTTCCTTACCTTTCTTTAATTTTCTTCATAGTATGTATTTCAACCTAACCTACTATATGATTATTTGCTCATTTGTTTCTTGTCTTCATCTCTATAATGTAGGCTTCATAAGAGCAGGGGCATTGCTTTTGTTCCCTGGTATAATCTCAATATGGTTCAATCAATATTTGGTGTCAAAATTAATAAATAGCATTTCCAGCAGCAAAGGCATAGTAGTAAAATAGCCAATATTATCTGATATTCATTTTACATCAGGCAAGTTTTAAGCACTTTAGATGAATTATCTCAATCTTGACAGTAGCATGAGATTGTTATTTTCTTTTCTTTTTTTTTTTTTATTAAATTTTTATTGTTCAGATTACATTTGTTCCTCTTCCCCCCCCACATAACTCCCCTCCTTCCAGTTCCCACCCCACCCTCCGCCCTCATTCCCCACCCACTGTCCTCATCCATAGGTGCACGATTTTTGTCCAGTCTCTTCCCGAATCTCCCATTCCCCTTTCCCCCCCAAGAATAGTCAGTCCATTCCCTTTCTATGTCCCTGATTCATTATAATCACCAGTTCATTCTGTACATCAGATTATTTATTCACTTGATTCTTAGATTCACTTGTTGATAGATGCATGTTTGTTGTTCACAATTTGTATCTTTACCTTTTTCTTCTTCCTCTTCTTAAAGGATACCTTTCAGAATTTCGTATAATACTGGTTTAGTGGTGATGAACTCCTTTAGCTTTTCCTTATCTGTGAAGCTCTTTATCTGACCTTCAATTCTGAATGATAGCTTTGCTGGATAAAGTAGTCTTGGTTGTAGGTTCTTGGTATTCAGCACTTTGAATATTTCTTGCCATTCCCTTCTGGCCTGCAAAGTTTCTGTTGAGAAATCAGCTGACAGTCGTATGGGTATTCCCTTGTAGGTAATTGAGTCTCTTTCTCTTGCTGCTTTTAAGATTCTCTCTTTGTCTTTTGCTCTTGGCATTTTAATTATGATATGTCTTGGTGTGGTCCTCTTTGGATTCCTTTTGTTTGGGGTTCTCTGCGCTTCTTGGACCTGTAAGTCCATTTCTTTCACCAGGTGGGGGAAGTTCTCTGCCATTATTTCTTCAAATAGGTTTTCAATATCTTGCTGTCTCTCATCTTCTGGCACTCCTATTATTCTGATGTTGGTACGTTTGTAGCTGTCCCAGAGGCTCCTTACACTATCTTCACACTTTCGGATTCTTTTTTCATTTTGCTTTTCCAATTGGGTGTTTTTTGTCGAATCTTTGGTTTGATTCTTATACTCGTCTGGTCTGCTATTGGGTATAATATTCTTTATTTCAGTCCGTGTATGCTTACTTTCTAATTTCTTTATCGTAGCATCGAGGGTCTCATTAGTTTTCGTGAGGCTCTGCACAAATTTATGGCAAGCCCTCAAAATTGTGATTCTTAGCTCCATATCCTCCATTTCTGTCATGTTTTTTTGTCTCCGCATCTTTTATGCTTTCTTGGTGCACCCCCTTGTGGTCTCTGTGCGCAGTCTTGTTCTAGTTAAGCCTTAATTGTTGTAGTTAACACTAGAGGGATTTGACCAGCAGACCGACTGGCTGTAGGATTCTGGGGAGGCGCTAGTCCTGCCCTTGCCTGAGGCGATCGGCAAATGTCTGTGCGCAGTGCCTGGGCAGGGCGGGCTCAACAGGGCGGGGGGAGGGAGCAGCTATGGCCGCTCTCAGTCCGTCCCCAAGGGCTCTGCCTCTCTGTCCCAGCAATCGCTGCAAACCTCGGAGGGGCCGTAGCCAGACAGTCCCGCTTCTCCCGTTTGAGTCTGGGTCCCTAGAGACTCGCCCGGATCTGTAGCCCAGAGTCTGAGACTCACTCCTGAGTGAAAACGACAACCGCGCCCTCAGCCACCAGCCCGCTTTGCGCGCGCACCACCTCACCACCGCACCACCGTACCTTTAAATTTTCCACACTGCGCCTCCTCTAAGCCTCGTACTGCTGTTGTTTTTCCTTCTAGTTGAAGAGTCCCTCCTCAGCCAGCCTTCCTGTGGTTCTGGGTGATGTCCGTTCCGTCTTTTAGTTGTATTTTTGAAATGGTTGTTCGAGGCAGCAAACTCCGGTGTTTACCTATGCCGCCATCTTGGTTTCTCTCCGAGACTGTTATTTTCATAACTATCTTGGACGAGATAAGCTAGATACTAGCAAGTAAGAAGGTAAAATCTAGGCATTTTGACTCGATGACCTGAACCAGATGTTACCTAGTGTCCTGTAAATTATATTACAAAAGCTGCTATATGTGAATATTTTATTTTTTAAAATATATTGTTATTGATTTCAAAGAGGAAGGGAGAGAAAGAGAGAGAGAGAGAGAGAGAGATAGAAACATCAATGATGAGAGAGAATCATGATTGGCATCTCCTGCATGCCCCCCCGCCCACTGGGCAGATGAATCTTAGTTGACAGAATGAAACAGAGTTCAACAAAAATGCTGTTTCTGATAAGCATGAGCAAAAGTTCTGACATAATTAGATGAGAATGAAAATATTATTATAATGCTGCTATTCAAATATTTAAATACTTTTTGAAGAATATGTCACATCCTTATTGTTAAAATTTATTTTAATTCATCAGCTGACATTTGTTTTTGCTCTCTTACAATTTTATTTAAAGAGATATTTGGGAGCCATCATTCTTTTCAATACTTGTAATAATTGTTCTAATCATGTCTTTGATGTGTCCTCTGGCTCGATGGAGCCACCTCCGTGGTTTTTCCAGGATAATTTTTTGTAATACTAACTCCCAGAAGCTACCTGCTTACTGAGTGGCCTTGGGAAAGTTACTTAACCACTCTGTACCTATTGTGTGCCTCATCTAAAAAATGAGGATACTAATCTTATTCACCTCATACATAGGGTTGTTGTAAGGGCTGAAATCATATATCTCATATATATATATATATATATATATATATATATATATATGTAAACTCCTATATAATAAAAGCCTAATATGCTATGTGTCTGGTCGTCCATTCAACCAATCAAAGCGTAATATGCTAATGATATGCTAAGGCTGCTCAACTGCTCCCTATGATGTGCACTGACCACCAGGGGGCAGACGCTCTGACTGGTAGGTTAGCTTGCTGCTGGGGTCTGGCCGATAAGGACTGAGTGAGACAGGCCAGACACACCCTAGAGCCCTCCCGTGGCCCTTCCCTGGCTTGCCAACCTCCCATGTCCCTCTCCGACCCCGATCGTGCACTGGTGGGGTCCCTCGGCCTGGCTGCACCCTCTCCCAATCCCAGACTGATGTGGCTCAGGGAGCACTTCCTGTTTTTGGCTTCCCATAGCAGCTTTTCCTCTTCATGACTCAACTTCAACTCACAATTTACAGCTGCCAAATCACATCAGCTCAGAAGACCCTTCGAAGGCCCAGCTTCGCTGTTTGATGAGCCACGCTCTATTCCGTTTGTAGCTTTGCTCTGAGCAGAGAAGGGAAGATGATTATAACCTCCCACCCCCACCCCACACGCACAAACACAAATCAGTAAAATAAAAAATAAAAAGTTATAGCTTTTTCTTCCTATATAGAATTGTATATGTAACATTTTAAAAGGACCTAAACAGATAAATTCCTTTCATCTCATTGTACCATTCATGGGCCAAGGATCATCCGTTAATGTATACAAAAAAATAGCCAGAGAAACAATAGGATGACATTTATTTTGATGATTCCATCATATATCCATTTTGTCATGCAGAAATTATGATGTGTTTGATCTCATAAAATGTTTGGATGGCATTTTTTTTAATATAAATAATTCGGAGGACAGGAACACACTTAGGAAAGAGAATTCACCCTGCTTTTGTTCTTGGGGGTTGAGGGGTAACCTAACATAGAATAAACAATTTTAATGTGTTTGTTATAATGTCATTCTTTAATAGCATTTTATGTAAGTAACACTCAAGCATGGCAACATAATAGCCCTGAGAAATACACAATTCAAACTGAGTGGAAAGCATTGTTTTATGAGGTGAACAGACAAATACATTAGTCAGTAGAGTGAAGATGGCATTTTTTTTTAATCTTGGAGCTAGTCCTTCCAATTCTCAATATTTGTGCTATATGAAAGTAACATTGTGATGAAACCATGAAAATTGAAATCTATACCAGAGGCCCCTTAGGAAAAACAATTCATTGGCAATTAAGTTCACCAAATAACACATATATGGAATTTGTTGTAATTGGTTTTGATTTTGCAGAAGGGATTGTATTCTTGTGGGATGAGGTTATTGAATAGAAGGTTGGTGTTATAAATTAAGGAAAAGAATAAAAATTTTTTTCCACAACCGTCTTCCACAGCTTTGTCATCATGTATAAAATTCCATAAAGTTCTCAATGCCTCTTGTTAAGAAAACAGTTTTACTTAGTCTGCTTATTTCCTTGTCTAGACTTAAACAAAGATGCGCAGTTTCTCGACTTCAGCTAGAAGAATAGATATAGGAAACTGTCACCTTTTTCTCAAAATTGTTCTTCACATAGGTAGGAAATATAAAGCTCTAGAAATGCATTATAATTATACAGGATATATTAAAATTATTTAAAATTAAGGTTAAGTTGAAATATAAGCAAGGGAGATACAGAGGCAACTGGGGAGTAGTACAGAATCCTCAGATTGAAAGATTTGTTGGGATCACTTTTAATTTCTGTCATGACCTTTGTCTCCACTTTCCTTGCTACAGATTGCACGCTCAGAAATAGAAGAAATCTCAAAATCTAAATTTTGCCAGGCAAATGCTTTATTCAACATCCAATTAAATATTAATTTACTAACTACATTGATCTTATTTTCTTACACAGAGTGAACATTCACTGCAATGACAGTTTCATCATGCTAAAATCTATTCACAAACCTACACTTTGAAAAAAGTGCTTTTCTAGGAAATGTTATATATAATACAAATGGAAAACATATTGTCTTCAAATTGTCAATCTACACAAAATAAAACCAATCTACCACCAACATTCAGTATACATTAACAATATTTTTTAAAAAGAAAATTTTCTTTACATTTGGCAGTTCTGTTCAACAAGGATTTCTATAATTTTAAAAGTAATAAAAGTATATACAATTTAATAATGTTAAAGTAAAATGTATTAAATAGCACAAATAACATTACAAAATTAAACACCCTTATCATTTATATGAAGCAAGAGGTCCTGTGTGGTTTCCCCTGTCTTTTGACTCTGAAACGATTGTACTTTCAACTCTGTACATAGAATAGCTTTGACCATAAACACAGAAGATGGTTTTGGCGTTACACACTTTTCTATTTGTGCACATTGAGGAGAAATAAAGAGGTTTATTTATCTCCTGTAAGCAGGCAAATGATTTGTATAATTTGCTTTAGGGACTACTTTAGAATTATACATATTTGCAACAATAGTTTTTAATTAATACCTTTTTATTTAAAAATAAACATTGTTATGTTGTGTTCAACAGCTATTTTCGCCCTATTGAGGCCTCTTCTTATAACATAATTTACCACCACTTAGATAATTAATCATATTCTTAGATTAAGATCAGTGACTACATTCACTGTCACAATGATTTTCAGTTCTTGAAACTTTATATTGTAGTGCTTAAAAAGGTGACATATTTACCTTGATTCATTCTTCATAGATGGTTAACTACAAGTAAAACTTTTTTGATTAGGTATTTCATGCAATTTCTGTTTGTACCTGGAAATTATCTTTAAAGGCAAAGAAAATGAAAGAACAAATTTGTGACTTTGAAAGAAATATGAAAGTATGAAGAAATTTTCATCTAATTGTTATTTGGAATAAAAATTCACATTAAATTATCTAATAAAATGATTCAAGCATACAACTAGAAGATAATTATTTTATTCATCACAAAACTCACATTTGTATTTATGTACCAGTGAACATAATGAACGAACATTCTTTTAAAAGAAAGTTAAATCTATTTTTGTTCAGACTAGATTTTTTTTCATTTGTCCACAAAATGAACACCTCTTCACAAAAGATCATTAAAAATTAACTGATGACTTAAAAATAAATTTTATATCTGAGGTTGGTAAACAAACAAAATATGAGATAATAATGGAATTAATTATTAAAGTTAAAAAGTCGTAATATTTTAATAAAATTTTGCTAATAAAATTGCATTTTCTACTTTGTTTTTTTCTCATTATTCCATTGTGATGGTTTTAACCCTCATATACAAATTTGATATTTCAAAATAGTTTTATTCTTATATTGTCTAATTTGTCACACAGACTAAAAAATTAGAACAAACTCAATCTATTAAACAGGATTACGTTATAGTCTCTGAGTCTAGAATAACTTAAAGGATTTCCAAAAAAAAGTGCTTTTGTTTGGAATATGATAGCATAAGAATATAAACATAAATGCTTCACTGACATAACTCCAATCAAAGCTGTTTGCCATGAGGGTCATTCATTTTATCTACTGGAAACAAGGCAACAAGTCAGTGACAGATCTTAGCAACTGACAATTTTTACAAAGCTAAAAGTAACCAGCAACATAGTTCACTGGGAGCATGTAAACTCATTATCTCTTCATGAAGTACTTTTATTTTATATAACTTTCAGATGCCCTCTTCCTTGTCTTTTTTCTAGTCTTTGACAACGACTCTGTCACATGCATTTATATGACTCTGACCATATAAAAGTTGTGACTTTGGTATTTGTTTTCATACGCAAAATCAGGGACCTTAGAGATCCTTAAACCAAGGAAGGAAGACCACAGGGTTATGGCCCTCGTTCAATGCAGGGATGTAAGAATTCTAGTTTTATAACCACCATCTTAATTTGAAGAAAAGGTAAATAAAGATATAAATAAAATCTAAGTTAATTTAAATATTTATATGCACCATGAGGATCATGACATGTCTAGCGCTAGTCACTATCATACAAGAAAATGCATGCGTGTTTCAGTTCATGTAACATTCACTTTAGGAGTGTGTAATCACCTTTCTCCGGAATTTCCCGTGGGTAAGAACAAGATTCTTTGTTCAACATCTGATTACTGCAGACAGACTGACCATTGAAGACTATGGGGAGCATATGCCCCATGTAAGAAAACATTATGACTCTGGCAACTGATTCCTCCTGTTTCTACTTTTCCGGCTGTTGATGAGAGCCTTTAACTTGCCATAATCCCCTCTCATCTTTTGGGATTCTTCTGCGTGTTGATGTTGCTGCCGAGTGTCTTTGCAGTACTGGTTAATCATCTGCATCTCTGAGTGGCTGAATGCCCCCATGAGGTCCTTCGGGTGGAAAGACAGAGCCCTCACGGAGCTAGCCCAGGTCCACGGGGACCATTTGTCTGTCACAACAGCTACCATATCAGAATTTAGAACTTTAAAGTTGATCTTGGCGATGGTCTGCTTGAAGCTGTTCTCTGTGGCAATGCAGTGATACAGTCCTTGGTCAGAATCCTGAATGGAGCGGATGAGGAGTCCCTGTGAAGTGGCTATGATGCGCTCATTCAGCTTGACCTACAAGAGAGACATCAAAGTTCTGAAAACCCAACTCTGTATCTTCTAGAAATATATGGGCAACATATACAGCATACTGTTGATTTTAACAAATTTGGAAAAAGTATGGAAGACTAACTAATTTCCTTCTTAGTGGACACAGATTTTAAAAGAGAGAGTGAAGTTATCACTCATATTGCCCAAAACAGCTTTAAGTAAATTCCTTTTGGATAGTAGTTTCTCCACAGATAAGCCCAGAATTTTGGTTGCTTTTGGAATATGACTCACAGTCAACATATACAGCAAATGAAATTCACACATAATTTAAAATATCTCTTTCATCCTGGAGTTCTCACCTTTTATTGTAGGAAAAAAACTTAGTAAAAACATGAAGCAACAATTAAAGGGATGAATTGTACCCTTTTGAATGAGTGAATAAATATTCTCCTAACTAAAAATTATATAAGCAGAGGCAGTTTTGAACATTATCAAAGGCTTTTGCCAATTATCTCACACTAAAGAATCACTAAAAATAAGCTGTAATGCCATTGTCTCATAAGATTTGTAAGTGGTTTTACTTTCCAAAGAAAAGAAATAAAAAGCTATGAGGTTAATAATATATAATTATTTTATAGGCTTATACTGAAAAAGCAACAACACAAAAAACAGACTGTCATTTGCTAGACATCAGCTAAGTGCTGGAAGCCCACCTTCCCTACAGTTCCAGCTATGGTATTCTCAATGAGCAGATTAAACCTAAGTGCTAAGAATTTCCTTGCCCTATATACTCTGGAATACCTTCTCACTGAGGCAAAAAGAAATTTGACACAAAATAACATAAAGGAATGCATGTGAAATGTTTTTCTAAATGGTACATTTCTATATAAATACATATTTTAACAGAATCCAAATCAAAGAAAGGTTCTTTTAGATAAGAAGTTGCCCACACAAAATAGTATAGTATTGAAACATAGACAAATGGAACAGAACTAGATAAGAGAGAGCAGGAGGAAGTAAAGACTAGAATGTATAAAAGCAAAAATTTGATGTTCAATTTTGAAGTTTAAATGTGCATCAGAAATAGATTAGATAATGTGTAAATACATTTAACAATGAAAGAAAAGAAAGCCTTTCCTTTTTGTGCAAAATTGGGGAAATTTTTGGAGGTCAATTTGATAATATCTATATAACATGTACCTATATAACATGCATAATTGGTGCAGAAATTTCATTTCCAAGGATTTGTTAGGAGATATACTCTTACAAGTATGCATATTTTTATTTGCATAATGTTTTTGTTAAGAGGAAACAAAAGAAAAAAAACCTAACCAAATGATAGCTTTAAAATACTTAAGGTACGTTTATATAATGGAAAAGTATGCAACCAAGAAAAATGAAGTAGCTTCATATATACTGACTAGAGGCCCAGTGCATGAATTCATGCATGGTGGGGTCCAGCCAGCCAAGCCCCAATTGGGGTGGATTGGGGTAGGGCCTGTTGGGAGGAGGAGATGGCAGGAGGTTGGCTGGCTGACCTGCCCTGATTGGGACCTGATCAGGGATGGGTCAGCAGGGGGGAGGAGCCACAGGTGATTGGCCGGCAGGCCCCGCCCCTGATTGGCGGCGGGGTCGGCCATCAGGAGGGGCCATGGGTGGTTGGCCAGCCGGCCTTGCCCCTGATTGGAGTGGGGGGGTCGATTGGGGGCGGAGCTAGCTGGGGGGTGGAGCCATGGGCCAATCGGGGTGGTGGGGGCCTATAGGGGGGTGGGGCCAGCTGGGGGAAGGGGCTGCAAGAGGTGTCAGCTGTCCCCACCCCTGATTGGGCCAGTTTGCTGGCTGCAGTGGGCCTCATAGCAACTGGTCATTCTCTTCGTTATGGCGTTCCAGTTGCTGGCTTTTATATATAGAGAGATATTAAATAGTGGGGGTTTAGAAAAATTATAGATAATATTTGGAGGAATATATAATGATTAAATATATCAGTTTGGTAGCCTTATGCTCTGGGAAATGGGAATAAGTATTAAAGTGAAAGGGAGGAAGGCTTGTATTTTTCACTTTATACTATTCTCTAAAACTGTATTTTTCGCCACTAGTTTTTACCATTTAGCTTACTTTTTTTTAAAAGTTCAATATTTATATATGATTGATATGAGAAATAGTGTATATTTGCCTAAACTAGTAAGGAAGAATTAGGATAAATTTAATAAAATATTAATAGTACATTCAACTAAATTAAGAATCAGTGGACTTGAGCTCTGATTAAATTCAGCACAGAATAGATTTTTATAATTATATTAGAGTTAATTCTTTTATAATCTTAAATTATAGCATTCTTATGTTTTTTATTAAAAAATTAAGACATTAATTAACATTTTGAGTCTCCACATTCTTGAACATTTTGAAATAGAACAATAGAATTATCACAAGAGATTTAATTAATAACATTTTAAAATTCATTTATTAATTTCTGTATTAATAAATGTATTCAATGCTGTGTATGTTCATTTACTTTGATTTTAAACAATAAAAATTATATTTACTTATACTGTATATTATTTTGTGGAACTTTTTACTGAATAAAAGGAAAACATTTTATTCTTATTAGATAATCCCTGTTTGAATTTTAGGTTTCCTATTAACATACATACAGACAGACTTTGTGTCATGTTCTAGCCCAAGAACATCATTCCTATCTGATGTTCATCATCACACATTATGACTTCTAGCCCAGGTTACTTTGCAAGGCAGTTATTATTATAATCTATATCCATTCCAAAGAACTTAAAGTCAATTAGACTGTAGAAATCCAAGACTTCTTTGATGATAGATTTTGTAGCTAAGAAAATAGATATCCAATAAACATTTTTTAAAATTAATAAAATATCTTTAAAATTTTTTTAATATCCTTGAATTCTAGGGCAAGAAGGGACCCTGAAGTCCACCTAGCACATCTTTCTCCAGAGAGATAAGTCCCTTCTATGCAAGTGGTCATCATCCTGTGTCTTAATATTCTAGTGGCACGGTTCACACAACTTCCTAAGCAGCTCATAGCATTTCTGGATAGGCAGGTCTGAGAGTTGGAAAGCATTTTCTCAAATGGAGCTAACATCTATTTTAGTAACTCTGATGCAGTATCTGGATTCGATAGCTTGGGATGCATCCATTTTACGCAGCCCTAATTAACTTACATGTAGGACCAAAACTGCCCACACAGAACTCACATAAATGTAGTAAGCTCCCTTCCCCCTTCTCTCTGTCAGATTTTATGATGTACTGAAAACAGCATTCCATTTTAGACTACTCTGAGGCGTTAGGTATACATATATATTTTTCCTTCTTTTTTTCTGTCATTTGTCAGGACAACATGACATCAACATTATGAAATTCATTATTTATAATATTTCACCCTATGCCATTTTATGTTTTCCTTTTAAAACAGCTCTTTCCAATCAGCAAAAAGTTAATGTAAGTGTTCTTTTATTTGAAAATCTAGTTTTTCCCCAAAATCACTAAATAAAGGCAGCAGCCCTTCAACAATGATTCCATATATTACCTAACCAAACCCCGAGAGTTATGAATAATAAAGCAGTGGAAACAGATGACCACACAGCAGAAAAATGTTCTTTACCGTAAAGGTTATACTCCGGGGTGATTTTTTGCTGAGGAGAACTCAACTTTTCTTTTAAAGCCCCTTTTATCTTGTGAACCGCACAAAGGTGCTGTTGTGTGAGAGCTTGGCGCCTGGATTTGCCACATCTTGTTTCTTTTACAGATGCTTCCTCACATCACTACCCCAGTCTGAGTGCCCGAGCTCTTGTTTCCGTCACCATGTTGTTGAGGTGAGCAGGCAGAGAGGATTTCTAATGAATCCATCAACCCCACGGACAAAGGAGGTTACAGGAGGAGGCACTTGTCATCCCACAGACATAAAAGGATGTTCAGACGCTTTCCCTTTGATCTGCACCTCCGTGAGGGACGGTGATTTAATGCTCTTTGCAAAGCCCTGATTGATGGCCGCTGTGCTCTCACTCACCTCTTTCCTCCTGTCTTTGTCTTTCTGTAACAACCACTTGATAGATGCCTGCGGAGACTTGGGGGCGCACTCAAGGAAAGTGGTGTTATTTTTGACTCCATACTGAACAGTTTCAGCTGCATTTCTATATGCTGGGAAGCAAAAATAAATGGAGAGAGAGAGAGAGAAACAATGGAATTTAGAGTCTATTCTCCTATTGGAATGTCTAGTTTTCTATAAAATTTAGATCAATTATGGCAGCCCCCAGAATCAGTCTTAATCACCTAACAAGCAGACTATTATACTGTACATGGTTCACCTGTTTTATTTAGTCCAAAGGGAAGGAAAGACATAAGGAAATCAATATTTATTCAAGAATCACTTTACACCAAATAGTAGAGGCGTAACAACAACAGGAATGCACTTAATACCACCTTGAGCATTTAATTATGACAACGTCCTTGTGATTTAGGTTCTCAGCTTTTCACAGCTGAGCAAACAGCCTGTAAGTTATGAGGAAATGTATCCTAGCTAAGGAGTTAGTAAATGCCAGGCAGTATTAAAGCCAGATCCATCCCATATTCAATGTAGTATCAATAAAATTCAGAAAGAGCAGGGAAGGTAGAGAGCAAGGTGAGGCCACAGTGGGATGGAGTGGTTGAGAACACAGGTTTTGAATCAGAGGTACCTGAGAGAAAATCCTGACTCCACTGCTACCGGCTCTCTAACCTCAGACAAATTACTTGATCTCTCTGTGTCTCAGTTTACTTGGCTCTAAAACACAGAGTATAATAACTTCATAGAGGTTCTTTACTGAAATTCTTAAATTAGGAAAAGCTTTTAGTATAATCATGGGGTGGCTTAGACAGACAGAATACTCATTTATAATGTGGGAATAGAAGCAGACCCTACTCGAGCAGTTTCTTGAGCATTAAGTGAGATAATCCATAAAAAAACCCCAAACATTTAGCTCAGTTTCTGACACAAAATCAACATCCATGTTGTTCATTACCTCTATTCCAATACTCCCACCACTATGACTACTACGACCATTAAGGAGAATGGACACAAAGTTTATGAAACACTCAGTAAATAGCGAAAAGGTAACTCCGGATTCAGAAAGATTACAATGGGAGTCTCAGTGTTAAATGTTAACAGAGGCTCATTTGCAGCTCCTTGGTGAGCCAGGGCGAGTTCTGCCTGGAGATACTTCTGTTGGTTGGGTTGATGAGGGGAGAGGGGATTAGGGGGGAAAGTGTAATAACATGATCGCTTCATGTCAGAATGGGAGGAAAGGGGGTAGATTAACCGTAAGGCACAAGGCAGGATTGTCAAAAGTATAAGGAATGGTTATCAATTGTAAAATCAAGCCACTGCAGTACACCAATATTCAGAGCAGGATTATTCACAGGAACCAACTTGTGGAAGCAACCCAAGTGTCCAGCGATGAATGAATGGGTAAAAAAGTTGATATATACACATAATGGAATATTTTCCCGCCTTAAACAGTAAAGAACTTCTGACACGTGGTACAACCCTGAATGAACCCTGAGGAAGACATTATGCTAAGTGAAATAAGCCAATTACAGAATGACAAATACTGAAAATTCCCAGACTTTTGTTTTTCACAATTCTTGTTATACATACAAATAGCATTTAATTTTTAATTACCATACCTAAATACCAAGAATTTTAGGTTTCCCTAAGTGAAATGTGGTATGGAGCCTGGCTACTCTTTATCAAGTTTGATCATTGCTCCCTGTTACTACCTTTGAGATTGAATCCTCTGCATTGGGTCAGTGGGTTGCCATGCCTCACATCTTGTCTTCGGCTCCTCCTGTAAGTGCAGAAATAGATACAGGACTTAGAATGAAAAGACAGCATTTTTAATTTCAAAATATTGTGATTGCCTCAGTTTTCATAAAGAGGTCTGATTATCTGATATTTCTTGTTCGCTGCTTCAATTTCTGGTGGGTACTTGACCTTGCTTTTAATCAAAATTAATTCAGTCTCTCCCCATCTACCACTTGTGATATAATGGCTGTGAACCTCCTCTTAGGTACATTTCCTCAGTAAATGTTAGATTCCAAATTAACAGTAGAAATTTTTAGCAGAGAGACACATTCATCCAAAGTTTCCTAAAATGATCACTCCCAAAGTACACAGTCACTATCTTCTTTCTTATAATTTTTTTAATTAAGCATAATTTTCCTTAAAAAATCAATACTTTCTAACAGTTTTTGGATATATTAAAACTTTTCCAAAATAAATAATACAGAGATAGAACATGGATATTTAATATAAAGTTAAGCAACTTGTTCATTTACTAGAATAAGTGTTTCCCTTTAATTTCTTATTTTGAAAATTTCAAGTCCACAGAAAATTTGGTATATGAGTACAATGAATAGTGGTATACCTAGATTCAGGAATTGTATTTTGTCATATTTATTTATTTTTCTCTCATATGAAAGTATATGTCATGTATGTACTGTGAATGTACATATACGAAAATCTTTAGAAAATAAGTTGCAGATGTGGTTTCACGCTTAAATGTTCTATTTAGCATATGTCTTCTAAGAACAAGTAATTTTCCTAAATACGTTATCACAGTAAAGATATTAATACTTATCCAATAATATCATATACTACACATTTTATATCAAAATTTCTCTAGCTGTCCCCAAAATATATCTTATAGATTTTTTGCAATGTTTAGAATGTTTTATTAAAGTACAAAGTTGTTGGAATTAAACTAAATTGAAAAACATAGTAAATATTTACAAAAACATTAATAACACCACTCAAATCACACACATACAAAATGCAGATAGTTCTTAAAAAGTTTACAAGTTGAAAATTATAGAGATTTCCCCAAATGGATATAATGCCTCACTACTGAGTATGGAATCAATCAAATATGTATGTGAGTGAATGTTGTCCCCACTCTTCTGCAATCCAGTCCTCCTTAGAAGTTTGTTCTTTGGGAAATTCAGACTCAGAGTCAACAAGAGAAGAACAAACAAAAGATAGTCACATAACTTGATATAACTGCCTTCATCCTATTGACTGCTTTGAGGTTAAACAGCCAAGAGTGTTTTAAGTTTATTCAGGATCTACTTAAGGTTCACTCATTACATTCAGTTGTTACGTATCACCAGCTTGAGTATTTCAACAATGTAGTTACATCCCTTGTAAACTGGTCATGATTTAAATAAAAGTTTTAAATTACTTGCAAACTAATTATTTAATTTTCTGAGTCTTAGTATCAGCTGCATATATTAGTTTTAATTTTATTACATAGTACAACAAATCAAAACAGAGTAACTGACATCTATATATATAAAGAGCCAAGGGCTGTCATATCGGAAACAACCGAATGGATGACCAAACAGGCTGTGGGTGTCCAGGCCAGCAGGGGGGTTAGTGAGGGATGACCAAATGACTGAGCAGCAGGCTGCGTGGGGTGACCAGGCTGGCAGAGGGGGCAGTTGGGAGCGACCAGGGCGGCAGAGGGGGGCAGTTGGGGGCAAACAGGCCAGCATGGAGGGCAGTCAGGGGCGACCAGGCCAGCAGGGCGGGCAGTTGGGGGCAACCTGGATTGGAGAGGGTGCAGGCAGGGCTGAGGGGGACTCCCCTCCCCCCCGCTGTGCATGAATTTCATGCACCGGGCCTCTAGTTTTCTTATAAATTTTTCATGGATCTGTACATTGCTATAAGAGACAGGGAAGGGAATTCTCTTTAAATATTGGGAGCACAGGTATAAATTGGATACTTACTACCAATGCTGAGAAGTAAATATGAATGAGCATATCACCTAAGTGGGTTAATTATTAAATCTATCTTAATATTTTTATCCTTGAAGATAAAATATTTAGTAAGAACAGAAATATTAAAAATCACACAGGGATGATCACATTTACAAAGCAAACCAATCTCCAAGTTAATGATAATGAAAAATGCCATTTTAAGGGTATAGCAAATTGTTAATAGTTTATGTACTCAATGGGTTATACACATCTATATATAGAAATACAGGTACAAAATTTTGTGTTATTTAAGTATGCTTTTTCCAAAAATGTCACATGATCTTTATTCAGTTATATATTTCTGTACAAACACAAACTAGTGGAAGTCACTCCTGTCTCAGAAAATATAGTTATTGCTGTTCTCTAGAAAAGTTCCTCTATCAGGTTTTGACTGCATTACATTTGCTATATATTTAAGTCACAGTATTATTTACTATCAGCCAGCTTATGAGTGTATAATTATATGAGCACCACATGAGAGCTCTTATGGCTGAACTGGTCATTTTTAGCCATGAAGACAAAGCAGTATCACTCACAATGGTTAAATTTATTTTTCTGTGATCAGCACCATGTTATGGTTTACTCATGTACATGAACCCTCAAGCTGGACAATCTAAATTTAGAGTAACACATCGCTTTCAGACATTAAATTACAAAAAACCATTATTATGGCTTGGTTTAAATGATGATATCAGCAAGGCTGTCATTTGAGCCCTTTGTATGTGTAGATTTCCTGTAAGGCATTCATAATGTTGATAGGCAGAATAATATTATATTGCATGTAGGATTTGGGATTTGTCTCAAGTTGCTAATGTTTTCTCCATTATAGTCTATTTCTTTGGCTAAACAATGAAATCATTTTCTTCTTGTATAGAAAACAGATATTTACTTGAAGAGTGAACTGATTATCCTGTCTTAAAATAAAATTTCTAACTACATATCTGAATCCAAAACAAATACCATTTGAGTCTAAATTGCAATATTTGATACTAATGCCCAAATATTTAAGATACTTGT
Source organism: Myotis lucifugus (assembly GCF_000147115.1). NCBI lineage: Eukaryota > Metazoa > Chordata > Mammalia > Chiroptera > Vespertilionidae > Myotis > Myotis lucifugus. The sequence continues at coordinate 4,441,141 of NW_005871099.1, read as the reverse complement.
GGGTGAAGAGAAAAAAATGCTTACATTGTTTACTATCTGCTAACTTCTTTAAGAAAGAGAAACTATTGAACCAATGATATTTAACAGCTTTCTGTCAAAGTATAGACTTCACTGATTTCCAAATATAACTCTATTTCTCTTTTCAATACAAAGGACATGTCTTTATTTCATTCCCATGTTTCTCTCTCACATAGATGTTTTTTTCTCTGTCCCTTCCTTTCTCTCAAAATCAATAAAAATCACATCCTTGGGTAAGGATAAAAAAAAAAAAGAAAGACAATGAATGTGGAAAATTCTCCAAATGAGCATCTTTGTCATTACTATTTAATCTCTAAAGAATAAAATACTACCTATGGGAATTTAGGAAATAGTTAATCTATTCAGCAAACATGCTTTGCTTTCATAAAGTTTGGAAATACTTTGGATAATTTAAATAGTAAAGATATTTTTAATGAAATTTCCAGTATGCGAGCCAAAGATGAGTATAAGTAGGCCAAGAAATACCATATATATTGCATTTTTGGCTTTTTGTGAGAGAATTAGGACATTGCTAGAAATCACCAAGATATTCTTTAAATGGCTACTAATTTTAAACCATGATACATTTTTCCTGTTTGTATTGTTTTATTGAGGTATAATTGATATATAAGTTTCAGGTATACATAACATACTTTTTGATATATGTATATATTACAAAATGGTTGCCAGGATAAGGCTAGTTAACATGTGTCACCATATATAGTTACGAAAGTGTTTTTTTCTTGTGATGACGGCTTTAAGATACACTCTCTTAGCAACTTTCAAATGGAAATAGAGTATTTTAGTCCTTTGATGCAATCATAAGGAATTGCTTTCTTAATTTCTCTTTCTGATAGTTTGTTATTAGTGTATAGGAATGCAACAGATTTTTGTATATTGATTTCATATATTGTCACTTCACTAAATGCATGTATTAGCTCTGACAGCAGACCTGTGACACATGGTTTAATACCAGGCACCATATTAACTTTAAAGAACTGTAAGCTTGTTTCAGTTCTTTGTTTATTGCAAGAACATGATTCAGGCCATGATTTGTGGCATCAGGACGATGATGTGGAATCTATGTTCCCATATACATCTTAGAAAGAGTAACTGGGGTTATAATAAGTGGGAGAGTGTGAGAACAAATGAGTCAGCTCCTATTTCAGCACAAACCTGAATGAGATACCTCAAATAGGCAATGGCAGTCCACACGTAGCCTAGGATTTTACCTGAGAACTATTTCTTGTTTGTTAAATAAGTATGCTTGTTGGTCAAAGCCAACGTCTGAGAGCTTTACAGGGAGGGAGCTAATCCCCAATTCTTTCATGTCATAGAAGAGGCTGCTAAGCTTCTACAGCTGTAAGACGCCCTTTGTGGTCCCCACACACTGTCTTCCTTAGAGAGTAATGGCTTCAGGTTCCTTCAGCACCAAATCTGTTTAATAGACTGAAGACTGTGTTCCAGGTTTTACAGATGCCAACCTTTGGAATGATTTACTACAGGAAAAAATGGCCTTACAAACAGTTATGGAAATAATTTTGAAACATCACTGCTATCATAATTAGGAGTAAAAAACAGATATGGTTGTAAATACAAAGAGTGTCCACAGAAATCACTTTTAATCTGAGATTTCATTTGGAATTTGCTTGCCTCATACTTTTGCCCAGATTCAGACCTGCAGCCCCGTGCAGAGGGAAGATCTCAGCGTAACGAGTCCATAAATTCTACGTAGAAATCTAAGGAAGCCACAGAGCTCCTGATTACATCTTAAAATGACATGGAGGCACATAGGTTTTGGAACACAGATACTGAAAATCCTGGTTTAAAGAATGGGAGTTCTCTTTATAGATCGTGAATTTAAATACAAAAGACTTTGAAATTATCTAGCCCAGGCCACCCCTCTCTACTCCAGATTCATATTTCTAACTTCCTACTCAACATCTCTACTTGAATATCTTATAGGCACCATTATCAACTTTCTCCCTACAAACTTACTCCTTCGACAGTCTGCTCTTTCTCATTAAATTCCATCTACATATTTCCAATGCTCAGTTCTGAGAACTTGGTTCATCTTTGAGGCCTCTATTTCTTTAACATCCACATGTACTACATTAGCAGATTCTATGAGCTCTGTCCGGAATCAAACCACTTTTGCCACCTCCACCTCTATCATCCCTGTGCAAGTCACCATTATATTTCACCTGGATCATTAGAGTAGCCTTTTTGCAGCTTCTCTCTCCTCTCCCCTCATCCTCCTTCTACTCCAGGTCTGCAATCCCAGACAAAACCAACCAGGTCTTATTAAACAAAAGTCAAATTATCACTCACACATTAATAATCTCTCTATAGATTTCTATTTCAATTCAGCTTTAAGGATTTCTGAACCTCCTCTTTGAAATGTTATTCTTCCAAATAATGCCATGGTTCCATTCTTCTTCACATTCAAGTCCTTGTTCAAATATCTCATCCTTGGTAAGGCCTCCCTGTCCACCCATTTAACATTGCACCCCCCTGCTTCCCACACCCCTTATCTCTCTTCTTGAACATTTTATAATTCATACACCTTTCCATTTTTTATATACTAGAGGGTTTTCTTATTTATTATCTGTCTTCCCCCTTTAGAATTTATTATCCCACAAGGCAGGGATTTTTGCCTTTGAGTTGTTGTTTTTAGAGTGATACACCTAGCTCTAGAACACTGCATGTCAAATAAGTGTCCGGTGATACAAACTTGTTGAACTAATAGATAAAAGCATCAGAATCATCTTGATATGCACAAGTGCAAGGATTGTTTCAACTGCCAATGTCCTTAAAGGCCTGTATCTATGACGTGCAATAAAGTATCTATAAAATAACATCCAGTGATTTACTTAAAAGATCATTGTTCATGGCTGGTCCTATTTGCTCTCTCCTGCTGACACTAATTTTTATAGGTATTGGTCCTGTCATCCATCATGACCCATATCAAGGTATGACTGAAAATATCTGTGACATTGGCTGGTTCTAAATTCTGCATATTATTTGTTCTACAGTCAATTTCAGTTCTGGTGGTCCCTTCTAAACGGGTGCAAGTTGGTTCAGAGTTTCCTGCCTAAGTCTTTGCTTAGATAAAAGACACTGCCTCAGACTGCCTTGTTCTCTTAATCTAACCAGCAGCCAGGCACTCATCATTCTAAAGAGTAAAGAATGCTCATCAAGTTTTCAAAAAAGCAACTCAGGATACCCATCTTGGAGCAATGTTCCTTTTGCTTAAATTAGCACAAGTACTTAAAAAATATATTTATATTGATTTTTAGAGAGAAGAAGGGAGAGGGAGAGAAAGAGAAATGTCAATTCAAGAGTGACACATCCTTCAGCTGCCTCCTGCACACCCACTATGTGGGCTGGAGCCACAACCCAGGCATGTGCCCTCACCCTGGAACTGAATTGGCAACCCTTTGGTGAGGATGACCACTGAGCCACACTGGCCAGGGAACTAGCACAAGCATTCGATTACAGGAGAATTAAGTGGCACAGGGAAACCCTAGAAAGGTGGGATTTAATAATATACACAAGCATATAACATGAAAAGAAGATTAAAAATTAGCTAATGTAAAAAAAAATAAAGATAAATCCCGATTGGAATATTTGTTGTATCACAGATGGCAAACTGTGTGGCAGAGGTGCCTTAAAAGGAGGGGGAAAAAATTTCCAAAGTGGTATTCTAGTCAACATATTCCTGAGAATCTCAAGTTATACAGCGCTACCGTTTTCTTCGTTCAAAGACTATTCATGGTGCTTTTAGTGCTGGTTTGAAAGCATACTACAATTGTCTGGTGACATCAATTTTGATTTTCAGCTGAGTGCTTCATACTCACCGCTTCCCGGTTGGGTAGAACCGAGAGCAGGAATGGCCATCCCAGGCGCAGTAAGGGTCCCTGGCCAGGCAGCAGTCGGCGCAGGCTGTGCCGTAGATGTGGCAGCGATGCAGGGACACTTGGGAAACCCCTTCGTTGGAACTCACATACAACTGTTGCTATGAGAAGAATGATGATGATTTATTTCAGATGCGGAAGTTAAAAGGGGACTTTCAGCAGGAACACATTATAATATATGCCCACAGACCCCTGGATTCATTTTGAAACTAGACTGAAAACAAGAAGCAAAGTCCAGAAGGATATAAAGCCAAAATAAATAGAATTTTTTACGTTAATATGCCTATAACATTACCACTTTCCTGTTTAAAGGAAAAAGCTCAGAGTACCATGTAGAATGGTAATGTGTTTTAGACATTGGGATTCATTGTTCTCTCAGATTTGAGCTAATATATTACAGATTTAAATTATGGTGTTTGCTTTTTTCTTTGAATGCTGTCTTTTTGCAAAGTACAAGGCAGCTTTCTTATTCTTCAAGTCTGGCAACCCATCACGTTGTAAATTTGAAAAAATGAAGTCTAAAACACAAGACATTTTTAAGTTTAGAAGAAAAAGTAGATAGTAGTACATAAAATAAAAAAAACATTTTTCACATGCCTTTGAAAGTGACATATTTCTTATTAGGTGATTTTCAAATTATTGAGAAGAATATAAGTATTTATAAGTAGACATGTCTTAAACTTTCTGTGTATCCAGAGCTATTCAGCACCTTAAGTCATAAATAAAGACTTTATCCTTCTTTTGTAGGGTGTCAGGAGTTTTTATGATACTTCTCTAATTCCTGTAGCCTAGCATAAAGTGGTTCTCAGGAGTTGATGGGGTAAGTTTCTAATTGACACTAAATATTTTACGAAGGACTGATATGTGATTCAAAGTTAGCATAGCATCTCTAAGCTGGATCTTGGATACATGCACATACACATTCACACACATGTGCACATACACATTCATCTACACATACTTATTTTATTTATAATATATATATATATAAATCAGTGGGGACATCATTGTCCAGCAGGCTCTGGGGGCATACTTCTGGGATTCAAACCCTGGCTCAACCAAAATTTTGCTGTGTAACTTTTCGGAATCTCAGCTTCCTCTTTGCTAAAACTGGGATAATAGAGCATGTACCCTATAGAGTTTTTGTAAGAAATGAATGTAACAGCTAATTCCACATAAAATTTTTAGCATATTTTCTGACGCTTATGAGCTCAATGAATGTTAAATAACAGTCGTAGTAGAGTATGTTATCAATTTATAATTTTTCAATTCTGATAAGTCATTTGAATCACACCTCACTCTATATCTAATGTAAAATAATTTTTTATTCAGATCTATTTTTTTTTCAAAAATTGGGCTGAAAAATATTGATCCCAAGTTGAGACATTCAAACCATAAGAAAACAACTGCATGTTTTGATAATAATCATTTCTCTAACAATATTTAAAGTGGTGCTTACTTAGTACATCAATAAATAACAGTGAATGCATCAGATTCATTAAAATTTTTTGAGGAAACTGGTTTATTTGAGAAAAGGATACAGATAGTTTCATTTTAGAAATTCTTTTTTTTAAGTAATTCAACTATTTTCTGCTGCATAGAATGCAAGAATAACTTAGAGAATAAAAGTCCATAAAAATGACAATAAAATAGTTTGAGCACTAGGGAAGGTACTAATTCATGATATTTAGCCTGGCCCATGTGGTTCAGTTGGTTGAGCATCTACCCATGCACCAGGAGGTCATGGTTCCATTCCCAGTCAGGGCACATGCCTGGGTTTTGGGCTCAGTCCCCATCAGGGGTCATGCAGGAGGCAGCCAATTGATGTTGATGCATTGATATTTCTATCTCTCTCCCTTCCCCTCTCTTTCAAATCAATAAAAACATATTTTTTAAAAATTCATGATATATAAACATGTGTATATATATCTATAATGTTATCATTGGCAATTTGTAGTTCTTTCACACTGTAACAAGGCAGTATGCAGTTGGGCAAATAAAGTCCCCCCAAAATCAAATAATTACCCTGCCCTCTATCTAATTAATTTAATGAAACATTTGTAATTATCTACATTTTTAGGTGTTGAAAGCATTTAATACTCAGTTTTTTTCTGTGTGTATGTGTGTGTGGTATATTGCAGTTTTATGGAATGGACTGTGAACTACAAGTTCACTAGTTGAATTAAAAGTTGAAACCTGTAACTGTATAGTGAACAACTACCACGCCATACAAATGGCTTCATGTTCATTTTGAATTTTGCTCTAATACTTTCGCTTTCCATTAAACTACAGTAAACAAAGGGTTTTCCTGCTGCTGACTTCAAAGACAATTCTGACTAGGACTCAGCTCTCTAGGACACTGGGAGAAATGATAAATGGCTTCTTGTTACTTGGGAAAATGTTTGTTATGCACCATACAAACATTATTACAGATGAGGTCTTTAGTTTTGTTTTACCCTATTTATTTTTCTTCATAAATTTAGTCGAGTGAAAACTAGGACAAGACTGACTGTGGATTACTTGTTCATCTGCATCAGACCAAATACGGTGAAGAACACCAAAGTTATGTCATCAGTTGTGCTAACACATAAAACCTTTCTTTATTCTCTATTCCAAGAAAAATGAGTCTCAGGCTCCTACAAACAGCAGTTACCAAAGAACCACGTTATTTTGGGCCATTTATATAAATTAATTTGTGAGAAACGCATTACCTTGTAGAGGCAGAAACTTAGCTCAGTGAAGTTAGAGGATTCATTTGTAATTTACGGTCAGGTTAAGATTCAAACGTATGCCATTCCTGCTCTTAAGCCTACTCCACTTTTTATTATACTGCTCTGGCCCTTACAATGTTTGCTTTGGGGTACCATTAGGGGTGGACAGGTAGAGACTGGAATGGCACTTTTCTGTGATCCTTGTATATTTGCATGTGCAGGCACAAAGGAGAAGGTTAAACATTGCTGGTAATCATAGTCAGACACTTCTTCACCAAATCCTGAACCTGGTTATGGCTTAGATTGGAAACATTCAGATTTTTTTTAATAACATGTATAATCCTAAAAAATAGCCTTTTCTTAAAAACAAGCTTAAAAATGCATTTTGTATTTTAAACATGTGACAGAATCAGGAACTCAAAAGAGGATTAATTACTCTGAGCTCCTAAGAATGTGATATTATAGTGGCCCAACATTATGCTAAATTCTTTCTTCAGAAAGGTGTTTTTTTATTTTTTATTTTGGTTGGCTTAACACACAGTAATATTTGAGCATAAAGGATATACAAAATGTTGGGATATCATGCTGTACATATGTGTGTTTTGCTCTGATGGACTTTTGTACAAAAATAAACCTATTTTTGTCTCCACTACTAGCTAGTGAATTCTACATCAAAACTGAAAGTGATTTTGTGGTATTCTGTAAATAGTATTAATTATTATGCTAATATTAAAATAGATTTTTCAGAAATTATAAATACACTTTTTTAATGTATTTTATTGATTTTTTACAGAGAAGAAGGGAGAGAGATAGAGAGTTAGAAACATCGATGAGAGAGAAACATCGATCAGCTGCCTCCTGCACATCTCCTATTGGGGATGTGCCCGCAACCCAGGTACATGCCCTTGACCGGAATCAAACCTGGGACCCTTCAGTCCGCAGGCCGACGCTCTATCCACTGAGCCAAACCAGTTTCGGCTATAAATACACTTTTTCATAGTAGTAAAATTTTTTACATGCAAAGAAAATAAAAATGGGATTGGTTTTACCTTTTTAGATGAAATTTTCATTGTTGTTATAGGAACATGATTCTGAAAAAGAAAAATATTGTTAGTTGTTCAAATAATCATTAAAATGATTTTGCATTCAAAATAATTTCTCTTTTCTATTGAAATTCAAGAAACCATTATTTCTCTCTAAATGTGTGTGTGTGTGTGTGTGTGTGTGTGTGTGTATATATATTTTTTTTTTTTCAAAGTCTAGCAATACTTGTCTATAATATATTTCCTCTGGGGGTAAGGATGGATTTGTTACACAGATATATGCCTAAACTAAAACAAAAGTTGCAATTATAACACATATATCAATATAGTCATTAGAAAAAAAATGACAATTTGAGAGAACTGAAAAAAGTGTATCTTGGAATAATGAATCCAATGAGTAACTCAGGATTGAATCTGGGTATCTGGGTGGGGGGCTGTGGAATGGTACCCCATCTTATTCCACACACAGCACTCTGCATAAGACAATTGTTCACCTGACAAAAGTTGTTTTGGAAAGAAGTATTAGCTTGAACCATACTTAATAATGTTGTCAGGGATCCTCTTTATAAAAAAAATTGCTATTTTAAGAGAAAGAAGGAGAGATAGAGAGAAAAATATACCAATTCGTTGCCTCCTGCATGTGCCCCAACCAGGGATCAAACCTGAAATACGGGCATGTGTCTTGAATGGGCATTCAACCCCTGTCTCTCGGTGTTCGATGCTCCAACTAACTGAGCCACATCAGGGCAAGGATCCTCTTTTAATAAATGTGAACCAGTTAAAGAATCTAAGAATTTTCTGAAATAGTAATCCTTTTTGAAAGCCACTCTATTTATAAATTTACTTCTTAAATATTATTAGTTACTTTTAAAGATTAAGAATTAGATGTGATAACCTAATGAAAGTCTGAAATTTTACTTGATTAACTCAAGTGGGAGCAACCTTTCAAAATCAACTGTGCCCACAATGGTTTCACTTTCTGAAGCTGTATGTTCTAACATTTGAAAGATAAAATGGCAATATCTCTAAACACTATTGTAACAAGTTTGGCTCATTGCTTAGAAATACACACACATACAGGGAAACCATAAAAATCTTAGAAGACTCCATAGGCAGCAAAATAGTGGACATACGTTGTAGCAATATCTTTACCGATACAGCTTCTAGGGCAATGGAAACTAAGAAGAAAATAAACAAATGGGACTACATCAAAATAAAAGGCTTCTGCAGAGCAAAAGAAGCCATCAACAAAACAACAAGAAAACCATCAACAAAACAACAAGAGAACATATTTGCCAATGTTATCTTCAATAGGGTTTAATCTCCAAAATTTACAGGGAACTTATACAACTTAACAAAAGGAAGATAAACAATCCAATCAAAAAATGGGCAAAGGATCTAAATAGACACTTTTCGAAAGAGGACATACAGAAGGCTGAGAGACATACGAAAACATGCTCAAGGTCACTAACCATCCAAGAGATGCAAATCAAAACAACAATGAGGTACCATCTCACACCTGTCAGGATGGCTATCATCAACAAATCAACAAACGACAAGTGCTGGTGAGGTTTAGAGAAAAAGGAACCCTCATGCACTGCTGGTGGGATTGCAGACTGGTGCAGCCACTGTGGAAAACAGTATGGAGTTTCCTCAAAAATTTAAAAATGGAACTTCCATTTGACCCAGTAATCCCACTTCTGGGAATATATCCCAAGAAACCAGAAACACCAATCAGAAAGGATATATGTACCCCTTTGTTCATAGAAGCACAATTTATAATAGCTAAGATTTAGAAACAGCCTAAGAGCCCATTAGCAGATGAGTGGGTTAAAAAACTGTGGTACATCTACACAATGGAATACTATCCTGCGGTAAAAAAGAAGGAGCTTTTACCATTTGCAACAGCATAGAGAGCAACACCTAGAGAGCATTATGCTAAGTGAAATAAGCCAGTCGAGAAAGATAAATATCACATGATCTCGCTCATATGTGGGATATAATGATCAACATAAACTGATGAACAAAAATAGATCCAGAGACAAGGTAGCACTGAACAGACCATCCAACCTCAGAGAGAAGGCAGGGGAAGGGGAGGGGGTAAGAGATCAACCAAAGGACTTGTATGCACGCATATAAGCAGAACCAATGGACACAGATGGGGGGGAGGGTAGAAGCATGTGCTGGGGGTGGGGGTAGTCGGGGAGAGGTCAATGGGGGAAAAAGGAGACTTATGTAAGACTTTAAACAATGAAGAATTTAAATTAAAAAAGAGAGAAATACACACACATACAAAAGAAAGTATTGCAACTTATATCCAAGTAGGCAACATCTCAAAGTTGCACCTCCAATTCAAGTTAAGTTTAGGGACGTTGGACATATTTTCAGAAATTATTCTGAACAGAGGATTAAAATAAGAGATCGTGGTTTTGCACAGTATATGAAACAAAGTACCTGATTTTTAAAAGTTACATTGAGTTTCCTGCAGTATATCTGTGGGACCCTTAACTAAGGCATTTTTCCATTTGAATGCATTATTTCCTGATGTGCCTATCCCAGTATAGCATACACACCCAATTATTTTTACCTCACCTCAGAAAATGTGACCCAAACACCACGTCAAAGACAGTAACTGTATTTGGTAACTGTATCTCTCAATTCAGCCACATCAGTCACTGGCACACGCATGCATTTTGACTGACTCTATTTTTCCACCGAGAGTTTATTCTTTGTGATGATAACACCGGCCTAACTCATCTAACAGACCATAAGTAGTTAGCACATGATCAGAAGAACTCACGTTTCTTTAAGACCTTGCCGTAACATACATGTTTGAGTTTGTGTCAAGCTCACTTAATTAACATTTCCTGATTGCCTAAAAAAAGGTATTTCAGAATTCAAAATGAAGTGCTACAATATGGCATTTTTGCTATCTTCAGGAGAAGTTCAGAATAAGGTACTTTATATTATTTTGGCTAGCCAAGTTGTCCCTACTGAATTGAATGAAAAAAAAATTATATTTTATATATAATGTGATTCTGGTTAATCTAGTGAAACGATTTCTTTCCAAAGCAAGCATAGAAAGGCACTTGAAAGCATGTGGTGAACACTTAATGAGCACGATTTTAATGCACTGATCACAAAAAGCTTATGACAAAGTGAGCTAGCATTAAACACTGTCAACTTAATAACATTGAACAATTTCCCAGAGTTCCTCACATTTTATATTTGATTTGATTAAAAATATTCCTTCACATTGAAAATGTACTAGCATCATCTAACAGCAGGCTGTCTCGATCACGTATGTGCTTATAAATTCAATATTTTTGGTGACTGTGGTAATGTATATTAATAAGTCAATACATTCTGAGTCCACTAAACTAAGCAAAGCAGCTCACTGGACTAACAATAGTCTGCTCCTGAGTTCTGACATGCTACTTTTACTTAGTTATACGCTGACTCCAGTCTTTTGGTGTCCGTGGGCCAATGTTTCTTACTTGTTTTAGTTGACAATAGTGTAGAATGCAGAATTGATTCCACGTCAAAGTTTCATTTTGATCCTAACAGATCCTCTGTCTGTGCTTTTACCCATCTTTTCAAAGCAGATAAAAGGGACCACTGAGCTATGATGACCTACGCCTTAAGGAGGGAAGGGTGTGCAGGGTCCTTCTGCTCTCCAGGCTCACAGGTACATAAAGAATCGGCACTCTGCCCTGACCAGGTAAGATCTTGCAAGACTCAACTTCTCTCTGTGTGCCTTTGTTGTTGTTGTCTTTCTTTGTTTAAAAGCCAAATTCAAGAACAGAAAGAATAATACAGTGAGATCTAAAGTTCAGAGAGAACATAAAATTTTGAGTAATAAAGAGACATTTGTTTTACTTAATTAGGGTGACATTTAAATTGAAAACAATAAAAAAAGGAGACAACAAAGCAGTTTATCTTGAAATTCCTGGCTAAAAAATATGAGAAAGTTTATCTAACAATCAATAATGTGAAAGCATTTGGGTTTCAGTGGTTTGTGAAGCAACGAGAAAAGCCCTTTCAAGGCAAATCTTCTAGACCTTGACCACAGAACTCATTTTTTAAAAATAATGATCAACAAAATTCTTCAAGCTGTGATGATCGCTGAGAAACACTAATCCTTTTATGTTAATGCATCAAAATACTTCAGAAAAATGTTTGTTCTATATTTCTCATGTTATCTGGTGTTCCTACCCTCACAATTTATTACATTCTTTATTTGATCTTTTATAAGATATTATTTTCCTCCAAAGTGTCTGTTAGATGAAAGAATTCTGTTCATCGTGCATGTTCAGAGACTAATAGAAGAGATGTTCAAACCTTAAACACTTCCAGCTCCTCCAGAATGAGCTCGCTGCTGGCAGAGCTGTTAGTCGGAAGAACCACCACCTTCTGCACAGTGCCCCGATCTAAGTCAGAGAAAGAACGAGGAGATGTTACAAGTCCTGTTTTGAAAGGGTGAGAAAGACACTTAGACATAAGATTACTGGCTTAGACTTTAAAATATTGTTCTTATATCATATAAACATTGCTTTAAGCATTAATTATGCCACTCTATGAATCAAATATATTTTAGGTTGAAAAGAAACCAGTTGAGATTTAGCAATGTGGGATTAAAGCACATTTTTGAGTGATGATTTGATCAAATAACAATACATTTCTTCCAAAATATGTTTCTAATAAAATAATGAGATCATCTTGATCATCAAGGCCTTATTCTTTAATGTATAAGCATGAACTTGTGAATTTTTAATTTGGAAAGGTAAATTACCACAGACACTGGAACACTTTGTAATTCTGCTGACAAATGTCCACGAGAAGAGTTAACTTGCACTGAGTTGTACAGGACTTTGCAACTAAGAATCACTTAGTGATGAAACCACAAATCACACATCTCACATCTCAAACTGTCCTTTTTTCTACAGAAAAGATCCTCCTCATGCTTACAGTTTCTATTTTATGAACTTAATTAAAAGACTCAAACTAATTCTTAATGAAAAATAAACTGTACTTTAAAAGGTTACCAACTAAAATATTAAAATCTACTAAAAATTTTAAAAAAGTTTATATACACAAGAACAAGATTTGGAGATTTTTCCAGAACAATTCTTAAATCTTGTGAGGATACAAAGTATCTGATCTTAGAAGCACCTGATCTCACAAGTTTCAAACTACATCCCATAACTTAAAATTCATTTCTTCAGCCGAACTCAAAAATAAGCAACAATACCAAAGCTTTGCAGGCTCTAGGTGTAATTTAAACACTTTAAAAATTTTAAATTCATTAGCTTCCTTGGAATGAGCCCTGATAACAATCTGTACTATTCTCCTGGAAAGTAAGTAAGGAAATTATATATTGGAAGTGAAAAAACACTTGAGGACGCCACATAGAAAGGTCACAATTGACAATTGATGAATGTGGTTGAGGTGTTTCTCAATTTCTATCCAGAGTTCATCACCAAGAACAGTGGAAACTTTGCAGAAATAAAACATGACAAAAAACCTAAAATGAAATCCTGGAAATGAAAACAGGGCAGGGTGTGTGTGTGTGTGTGTGTGTGTGTGTGTGTGTGTGTGTGTGATGGATGAGGGTGTAAAAACATCTTTGTTTTAGGTCCTGCTATCAGAAAGGTCATACTTTTTCATTTTTTAAGAAGTCACAACAGAGTTTATGGGTCCCCACTGCAGCTTGCAGGGATCACTGCCATTCCACATGACAGCAGTGGCCTCTTCCCCGAGGAGAGACTGAGCAGAAACTGTTTAACCATAATCCCAAACAAAACTACATGAAAGGAGATCTTGATTACAGGGGTTCCCAAAGATAAAACTATCAACCATGAAAATGATTAATAAGTATTCTCAAACGGGACAACTGGCTCTTAACTTATTATGAGAGAAAACTTTATATAGATCATCATTTCTTCTGAAAGAAGCCACAGCAGACATACTTTATTCATGCCATTTGTAAAATATTACAAAAATATTTTGTACAAATGGTCTAAAGAAAGGCAACGTAAAACTTGCTTTTTACTTATTTGTAATCAAAACCGGAGCACCCCTTTTTATTGGTTGTCTTCCTATTTTAGTTTTGTTTGCTTGTTTGTTTTGCTGCTAATGATGAGTTAATTTCTATTTCATTTTGATACGATTAAAGGAAAATACGTATATTTTTTATCAAGTAAAACTGAATGTGAAGTTATGTGAAACTCTTGCAAAAATATAAGTATATTTAAGTATTGGTAACAATACTGAAAGTGAAGCTTAAATAAAATCATAGAAATGCAAGATCTACATACAGAAACAAATATTTATTGGATGCCCATTATGTGAGTGGCTCAATGATAAAAATGTATCGTTTAAATCTGCCTTTCAAGAAAAGAATATCCATTTTAATGCTTTTACTTTTCTTTTTTTTTTAAATATATATTTTATTGATCTTTTACAGAGAGGGAGAGGGATAGAGTTAGAAGCATCGATCAGCCGCCTCCTGCACACTCCCTACTGGGTATGTGCCCGCAACCAAGGTACATGCCCTTGACCGGAATCGAACCTGGGACCCTTGAGTCCGCAGACCGACGCTCTATTCACTGAGCCAAACCAGTTAGGGCTGCTTTTACTTTTCCATGTTTAGACTTGTATTGGTACTTTAGGAGCTTGCATTTCTGCAGAGCCCTTTATTACCCTGATTAAGTTTTAATCAATGCATAACAAATGAACACGTTTGTTCCTATTATAATTACACATATCAAAAGTTCGTTATGCATAAATTAGAAGTCATTCTAATTTGTGGTTTTAAATATGAATGGAAGAGGTTTAAAAATCCCTGTATTATTGTTAATCATCACTATTAATAATGGTTAACCCAGGTTTATGGACATTCAACTTATATAGTTTAGGGCATTGTTCGGCAAACTGCTGCTCGCGAGCCACATGCGGCTCTTTGGACCCTTGAGTGTGGTTCTTCCACAAAATACCGACTTCTGCGCATGGGCCACGAAGTTTCAATCGTACTGTACCTGCGCGCCCACACGTGGTATTTTGTGGAAGAGCCACACTCAAGGGGCCAAAGAGCCGCATGTGGCTCGCGAGCCGCAGTTTGCCGACCACTGGTTTAGGGGGACTTTCTTTAAGTAAAATAATACAAAAATACAAAAACAGAGTTGTTTGAGTCTTTCCCAATAGGTAAAAATGAGAAACTTTAAAACTATGATAAATCCACTGCTGATAATTAGCCTAATTTTCTAAAAAAAAGATTCTATAACACTGGACATATTCTTTGTGATATATTCTTTAAGTGATATATTTGTATGATACATTCTTTAAATCAAAGAAGTTCTGGTTATCTAATATCTACAATATCTTATTACTACAATTTTATCATTCAAGATCACTCTTTAAAAAAATGTTTTTATTGATTTTAGTGAGAGAAGAAGAGAGAGACTTCTCCATTGGCTGCCTCCTGCATGCCCCCCCCCACCACACTGGGGATCAGGCCTGCTACCCTGGCATGTGCCCTGACCAGGAATTGAACTTATGACCTTTCAGTGCATGGGATGATGCTCAACCTCCTGATCCACATTGGCCAGGGCAAGATCACTCTTTCAAGTGCCAACAAAATGTTGGAATACTTATTTTTCAATTGAGTATAAGCAGACCTACCTCTTTGTTTTGTTTATTCATTGGACTTTCTTCTACCCCTACCAAGATTATACTCATTCTGTTTTTCACATCCCTCCAAGTTTATCTTTCTACGCTCTATACTTTTTCTCTATTCTAAGCATGATCACTCCCTTCAGGCATACCTTATTCAAATTAAAATCCAAATCACATTCCCTGTTTCTTTGGATACACTGTAGTATGGCATTATTGCATTTGAAAGTGGTGCTCAGAATTATACAGGTATTTTTTACGATGATGCCAGATCTCAGCGAGACTGGAATATTGAAGACATAGCAATAGTTCTAGTAAGTCAGTCAACAACTTAGTTGACTACACAGACTCTCTAGGACTTGGTGCCTCAGAAACAGATATCCTAACTCTGGTGTACACCATTTACAAGCTCCCACTTTGGATGTCTTTATATTTCTGCTCCTGTTACAAACTGCCTGATGCCCACAAGCTCTAATTCAGATTCTCAAGAGACAGATTTAATTTGGTCCAATTTAATCATGACTAAAGCACATCATAAACCAATACTTAGTAGACAGTCAGTTATCAAATGCTTAAGTAACATTTAAATCTGTTGTGGTGCTGGAATTACCCATGACTCCTCCCTAACGAGATGGTTTCTTTCAAAAAGCAGTCTTGGTAGACACCTATAGTTTTTTTTTTGAAAACAGACTCAAATCCTTCACTTCCCTATATAGGAAATACTTTTGACATATCCTTGGGACTGTATTATCCACTACTATGTAAATACATAGATTTAGATAATCTATCCATTTTCACTCATTGATTCAACGTAATATTATTGAACACTTTCAGTGTGTCAGTCATCATATCAAGTAGGTATGCAGAGATAAATAGGCATAGTCCTCAAGAGTTCACAGTTTAGGATTTATGGTTTTTTGAGTATTCTGTGTGTTCCCAATATGTTAGTCACTAAAAATATGCATTTTAGAATGTTCATAAAACTCCCAATTCATTATGTCCATATAAAGCTGTCTCTGTGTCCTTTAGTTTGAAGATGATAATGTAGTCATCAAATGTCTTTCTTCTGAGGGTAGTAAGAATGGCATTCCTTGAATGTACTGACAACATGAATCATTTTTAGTGCACTGCAGAATTGGGATATTGTTTTTATTTCCTTGGGAAAAGCATCATACCTACAACAGAGTTACAGTGACATAGATTATCATCCTTTTTTCCTTAAACCTCAGTTTGCTTGTGTGTACATGTAAATGATAATTATACCTTTTGTGATGGATGCCTGTTACTAAGGCTTACCTAGAATCACCTCCCCTTCTTTTGATAATAACATGCTGAGACATTTGGGAAACCGCCCCCTTTTCATTTACGTCTTCATGGTTGAGGAATGGTGTAACACTCTCCAGCTCAGGGAGACACACAGGACTGGGGCGGGTCCTAAAGGGCATTCCTTTGCCTGTGATTCATGCAGGAGTGAGCACAGAACAAGTCAGGGCGAGTGCTCCCTGAGAATTAGATAAGTGGAAACCTCTTTCTTTCTGAGTTCAGGGCTGTTAAAGACATAAATCTGAAGATGTTGGAGCCATCCTTGCTGCCATATGCTGAGGATTTATGTTGTGAATATATTCAAGGAATGCCATTCTCACTACCCTCAGAAGGAAGACATTTAATAACTACATTTTCATCTTCAAATTAAAGGATACAGAGATGGCTTTATGTAGACATAAGTAATTGGGAGTTTCATTGACATTCTAACATGCATATCGTCCAATGACTAACATTTTAATGGGAGCACACATAAATTCCTGACATCATTTTAGCACAGATTCAACTATGCCTGAGGCTGCCTCCTGCATTTCCCAGTGAACACACAAAAAGGAAAAAACACACACATTTTTTAAAAAAACTAGTTTGAGTAAGGTGTATGGGGTCACTTTCAGTTGAAATAATTCTAATTAATAAAAGCTACATGAATGATACATGGAAAGAGCTTAGCATGATGTCTGCAACATATTATGTCCTCCATAAGTGCAAGTTATTTTTTATTTGTAGTTCAGCCACTTACTAAACTTTTGACATTATTGGAGTCACCATTTTTTAAATTCAATTTCCTCATCTATTCGGTATAGATAATAGACATACCTTGAATACATTCAAGCACTGTTACATAAATCAAGCAAGATGAATCTTATATATTTTGAAGAATGTAAACCTACACACAAAGATAACACAATAGGCTCACCAACCCACATTAGTGATTTTGATTATCTTTTGTTTCGTTGAATTTTTAAAGAAATTCCCAAGTGAGCTTCTTTTCTATTTTATATATTTTATGCCACATAAGATTTTTCTTTCTAATGTAAGGAGTATAGTAATATTATCCTTAAACCTTCCCACTGTCTCCAGACAAGAGAACAGCTTGTATTTATAGCACAGCAAGTGCTGGCTGTCTCAAACAAGTGATCAAACGTAGCTCATTACCCAGTGGGTCATTCCAATAGTCACTTGTATATCTAATCTGCAGAGTCTCATTTAAACTATAGTCCTTAGGGGGTTTCCCTAGACACAATTATAATGAAAAGTTTCAAATATGAAAATCAAGGCTTATATGTGATTAATAAAATTATAAAAATAGCCACTTAATCTGCAAACATTACAATAATAATAAAACCTAGAACTGGCATGGATATAAGGAAATAGGTGTTTTAAAACACTTTGGGTGGAAATATAATCAGAAAAACCTTTCTGGTGGGCAATAAGGCAGCTGGCCACGATGGACTAACTAATGCCAGAATAGGCTAACTGCAGTTAACAACTATAAAACTGGACAAACTGTATGAGGTAATTCTTTCTAGGAAATGAGTAACAGCACAAGATTAAAATAAGGGAAACTCATATGAAAATCTCTCTGATCACTCAACTATGTGCTTGGGAATAATTTCCCAACAGAGGTGTAGAAAGCTGGTGTGCAAGTAGTGCGTAGTGGTCCCACTGAGATGAGGAAAATTTTGGGCAGCAGAAACTAATGAGTTCTGTGGCACATAATATCAAAGAGAGGGAGCTGCCAAGAAAGTGGGTTCCAAAGTCCCTGTAGAAATCTGCTGTGAGTCTGTAGCAGATTCCTGGCCTATATATTTGCAGGATTGAAACCACTCAAGGCTTAACAGACTGCAGCTGCTATAGGGAGAAGGGAATAGACAAATTATAGGTTCAACAGTTCTGGGGAAGAGCAATTCTTGGTGAAGTTGGAGTACCCTACCACAGTAGAAAGACCTCATTAATACCTTGTTAAAACTTTTGGCATTCAGTTGACACAAGAAAGGCTGAGCCTAGAAGAGTAAGTGCCACATTCTAGAGTAAGACTTATGTTAAGCCTATCCTAACAAAACCTGGAATTCCAAGATCTAATAAGACATACAAGGGAGAAAGTTTGGTCTTTAAACTAAAGTACAAAAACTGAAACGCAATATTAATTCCATAGACTTAATAGTAGAGATTGAAAGAAGAAAGAGTCAATGAACTTGAAGTCAAAGAAATAGAAATTACCCAGTTGCAAGAACACAGAGAAAAAAAGATTGAAGAAAGTGAAAAGATTTTTGGGCATGTGACATTTTCAAATAGTCTAATATATGTGTAATTAGAGCTATGAAAGGAAAATAAGGATATATTGAGGAAGAAAAAATATATGATAAAATAATGGCTGAAAACTTCCCCAATTTGATTAAAAAATGCTATGTTGAAGATGAAGGAATTCAGTGAGACCCAAGCTGAATATATATAAAAAGAACCATACCTAAGCACATTCTATTAAAACTTCTGAAAACAAAAAATGTAGGAAAAAAAAATAACAACTTTGAAAGCAGCCAGAGAAAAAAGACATGTCATGAGAACAAGAAATATAATTATTGCTGACTTTTTATTAGAAACAATGGAGGTTAGAAGAAAATGGAATGACCTTTTTTTTAAATGCTGGGGGGAAAAGAGTTAATCCAGAATTCTATATCCAGGGGAAATATTTTTTAAGAAAATGAAGATGAAATAAAATATTTTTTAGACAAATAATTTTTAGGAAAATTTTTGCCAGCAGATCTGCATTTGAAGAAATGCTAAAGGATGTTTTTAGTCTGAAAGTAAATAACACAAAATGGAAACTCGAGTTTATAGTAAGAGTAAAGAGAACCAGACATGACCCTCTTTCCATCAGAGCTGGTTGATTGGTTTGCAGATGTTTGTCACTGCTGCAGCCAGTTGCAAACATAAGAAAAATTGACATAAGGACAAAGGTTTTTCCTACTCCCTGCTAAGGAGAACAGAGGCAAAAACTCAAAGAAAGGAGTTGGGGCCCTGGTCAAACCACATCTAAAACCACCCTATTATTGTGATTTTCAGTTAAATGAACTAATAAATCTTTAAGAAAAAGTCATCAAATAATGACATTTCTGAGAATTTTAAGTGAAGGTACTAATAAAATAAAACACCACCTACCCCCACCCAAAAATAACCCAGCAGAGCTACTTGTGATATGTGACGAAGTGAAAGAAAGTCAGTATTTAAGTATAATCCTTCTATATGAAAAGGGAATTATACTCTATTTTAAATTCAAGAATATTATCTTTGACTTGGAATTCTAAATTTCAAAAAGTGTTTTTTTTTTAATTTTTCTTTGGAGGGAAAATCTGTCCTGACTTGAACTTATTTGACTACAAAACCTGACCTGCATGCATTTACTTGACACTATTTATGGTCTTTATTTATTATACGTGGTTTGAAGATTTCTGTCTGCAGAAATAGTACTGTTCATTTCAGGGGGTGTGGCCCAAGGTTCTGAAGCCATTTTACCTAATATATATGCACATATTATCTTTTCACTTTCAAATACTTCTGAATCCCAAAATACATTTAGTTTCAAATAAGAGAATATAAACAAGGATTGCTTTTCTTTACATTTTCTTTTTTTTCATTTATTTTCCACATTAAAAACATAAGCATATTAAATTTAAACAATAAAAATAATAATTTAAGAAATATAATTAAGCAAAACTATAGCTAAAAATCATGTTGTAGTTAAAACTAACATGACAAAAAAGAAAGTAAATACTCAAAGTAGATCTATTAAAGCTACTTTGCTAATTCAGGACACTGCCATTGAGCCTGCCTAACAGCAGTTATATTAGAGGGGAGACAGCCAGTCAGTACCATTCCCCCATATGCTGAACACTGGGTGTGCATGTAACTGTGGTCTACGTTGGCTTTCTTTCTGCACTTAGCTCTCAGGAGTAGATATCCACTCTTCATTAACAGCCGAGTCAATGGCAGTTCATACATCACTATTTTTTTTTTTTTAATATATTTTATTGATTTTTCACAGAGAGGAAGGGAGAGGGATAGAGAGTTAGAAACATCGATGAGAGAGAAACATCGATCAGCTGCCTCTTGCACACCCCCTACTGGGGATGTGCCCGCAACCCAGGTACATGCCCTTGACCGGAATCGAACCCGGGACCCTTCAGTCCGCAGGCCGACGCTCTATCCACTCAGCCGAGTCAATGGCAGTTCATACATCACTATTGAAAAAATATATACCTATTCTCCCAAACCTACAATAGTGTCATCTATTTTCATTTTATCCATTCTGGGTTTACACCTGCAAATGGTGTGCACTTGAGCAAACCTGCCTCCTGCAATACACTTTATTTCTCTATAAAATGTGGATATAGTTTTTGCCTTACATACCTGACAAGGCTGTTCAAGATCAAAGGAGAGCACATATGTGAACTTTCCTTGTAAACTTTACAGACAGTATAATTAACTTTACTTCCACAGTCTGAAATTGCCCTTCCATATTCCCACTCTTGACTTCTGACAATTTGCTATTCTTATATACCAGTTCTTTACTTTTATCTGTAATTTCCAAACAAATAAAATGCCTCCAGTACATTACCAGCAGACCCATCTATGATCTGTCATTACATTTTTTTCCTCTCAGTTTTTCTTACTATAGTGTACTCAAATTTAAGTAATAATATAGAATAATTACGTACATATTATTTTTTGCCTGTTTTCTTCCACAAGAAAATAAACTATATGAAAGAAGAGTGCTCATGTCTAGTGAAAAGAATAGCATGAGGATTCCTAATCAAAATTAAAAAATATTTATGAATGCATATATACACACAATATATATATATATGTATATATATATCTACTGTGTAGGTACATGTGCATATGTACCTGCTAAATGCTTACTAATTTCTAGGCAGTACACTCAGGGTTTTACATAGATCATCTCTTTTAATCTTTAAAATAAGGCCATAAAGTAGTATAATTAAGGGAACTAGTGTTAAAGATCTTACATCATTTGCTCAAGGTCATAGAACTATTAAGTGATAGAGGACAAGATTTAGACCTAGGTCCTTTGAATGTCAAACCATGTTCCCTAATTCTTACCCTAGAATATATCCAAGAATAACCTATTATAAATATTCTAATAAGTTATTCTGTATTTAACAAGGTTTGGGAGAAATCCCAACCAAAATCATAATTGGTCTTTATGAGGATAATCTCTGGAAATTTTTAATTTGCCGTGTCTCACTGCCACATGCTTAACTTTATAGGTAAGCACACACATGCTTATAACTATTACTGCTGTAGAAAGTTTTAAATTTAGACATTTAATAGGTAGATTGAAAAGTAGACATGTAGGGCAAAGTTGAAACAAAAATCTTAAGGCCAATTACTAAAATGGCAATTATACAAGGAGCGACTAAATTTTAAGTTTTGATTGAGTTGAGGCTTATCAAAAAAATCAGAAAACAGCAAAATGTGCCAATTAAAAAATTTGACCTAATTATTTATTCAACTGTCCTCATGAAATGCATCTGCTATATCTAATGTATCAAAATGTGTTTAATAAGTTTACAATATAATGTCTGTTTATTATGGTTCTATAAACTAATTTTGTCTGTGAGGTTTAAGAAAAACATATAATTTAATATCAGACTAAGTGATATTCTATTAATATATATAGATTATTATGGTTATTTCCTGGTGATATAGATAAAGAATACTCAAATAGGATCTCAGAAATCACTAAAATTAATTGTTTTATAATTTAGTAAATTACTAAAATGTACAGTATCCCTTAGTGCATTATATCATGAATCTTTTACTTACATTTTGAAAACAAAAAAATGGACTTACTTTAAATAATGCAGGTATTTGTCCTATGTAATGTTTTACTGATGCAATACAGGATGCAACAATTAAATTTCTGAAGATGCAAAATTGAAGTTAATGCTTTCTATTTAACCCTTTATCATTTGGGGAAGAATTACTGAGTTAATAAATTTTATGCTCACAAACTAACTGTTTTCCTGCACCATTTTTTAATGAGATAGGCTGTCTTGCATTTGTTTTCAAAATTTAAACCACATACGGAAACCGGCCTGGAACATCCACTGAGTTGCTGGGTGCTCAGGCAGAGAGAGAAGGGCACCCCCTCCTCACCTGCTTCATTGGGCACCTCCCAACCCACCACTGACTTGCCCATGTGAACCCCTTCCTACTGCCTCCTGTTCACCTTTCATTCTTTCCCCTGGCGTGGCTATTCTCCTCTCAAACGTTGCTGGTCGGTTAGGATACAGGATAATGAGGCAAGCCGCACAGTACAGGGACATTCACACAAAACTACCACATCTGACAATCTCACCACTGCTCCTGTCCTGCCGGCCACTCTCTTTTCTCGAGTTCGCCATGATATTATTTCCTTTTGTTCTCCTATTACTTTCATGATCACTCTTTCTCCATCTTCTTGGTAAGTACGTTTTATTTTCCTACCCCTTAAGTGAGCTCCCCAGAGTAAAATTCTTATCTGCCTAGTCTCCTAGAGTGACCTCAAAGAATTGTCATGGATTCAGCTAACACCTCCATTGCCAGTGACTCCCCTATCTACACCTCCAGGACAGCCCTCTCTACTAAAGTGTTATCCATAATAACACCCTCTTGGAATTATCCATATCGATGGTCTAACAAATTTTTAACTCCATGTGAGAGAGACCTGGTCTTGAATTTAATTACTGTTCCTAATAGCTTCTCAACCTAAGAAATCCATTCAACCTCTCAAAACCTTAATTTACACAACTTCAAAAGGGTGTCAATAATTCTATCTTATTGGGCTGCTGTGAGGTTTTAGAGAGATAATGTCTCTAAGGTAATAAATTCAGGCTCCCATTACCAAAGTGACCTATCTAAAATACATATTGGCAAAAGGGACCCAAGATGGCTGCCGAAGGGACAACAGACTGCAAGATAGTATGTGAGTGAGAGAGTGAAAGGAGAGTGTGTGGATGTGCAGGGAGTGTCTGTATTTGTGAGTGAGGGACAGCTATATTCCACAGGCCTGTTGGGGACTGGCGGACCAGGCTCCCCTGGCCAGGCAGCCTCTACTGCGGCTGAAATCTCTCCCAGAGTGGCCAGCTCTGCCACAGAGACCACACCATCTTGAAGGGGAGACCGGCTGTGATCAGAGGCCCAGCCTTACCTTCACCCGGGGAGACCTTGGATACCTCCTGGGACCCTACAACCACAATTCCCGGGGACCAGCTGCCTCAGCTGTGAACCCACGAACACCAAGACTCCAGCCTCCCCAGCCGCAGGCACCTAAGAAGTTTGTCCAGGGGGAGACAAAGTGGTGCCAAATACGCGGACAGGTCCTGCGCCTTCTCACAGAGCAGATAGAAGGAACAGCTGAATCGAATAACATCCACCCCAAATCAGCGAATTAAACACAGCTGGTGAGGCAATCCCAAGATGGAAAGGTCAGAGGTCGCCTAGAGAGCGCTCTGCCTCCTCAGATTCCTCTGGGTGTTTGTTGTTAGGGCATTTGTTGTTTGCATTTTTTGGATTAGTTGTTGGTTGTTTGCATTCATCTCTGGGTGTTTGTTGTTTACATTTTTTGGATTAGTTGTTGGTTTTTTGGAGTTTTCTCCCCACATACATATATTTTTACCCCTTCTTTTTTTCTTTTCTCTTTTACATGTTTTCCTTTTCTCTATATCATTTTTGCACTCTTTTCTCTCCCCTAATTATCTTTTCTCTGGTGGTCACCTTTATTTGGGGTATTGGTATCATGAATACATTTGTGTTTGGTGCCCTGTGCATTGTGTTGTGTCGTGTTGTATTTTGTGCCCTTAAGTCAACGCAGGAGAGAAACAAAAATCACATACTCATATTAATCGATGCAGAAAAAGCATTCGACAAAATCCAACACCCTTTCTTGATAGAAACTCTCAGGAAAGTGGGAATAGAGGGAACATACCTTAACATGATAAAAGCCTTATTTGACAAACCTATAGCCAACATAATACTCAATGGGAAAATACTAAACTCATTTCCCCTAAGAATGGAACAAGACAGGGATGCCCGCTTTCACCACTCCTGTTCGATATAGTACTGGAAGTGCTAGCCATAGTGATGAGACAAGAAAAAATAAAAGACATCCAAATTGGAGAAGAAATAAAACTGTCCTTATTCACAGATGACATGATACTATACATAGAAAACTCCAAAGATTCCATAAAAAAACTACTAGATCTAATAAGTGAATTGGGCAATGTAGCAGGATACAAAATTAACACCCAGAAATCTATGGCCATTTTATACACCAATAATGAACTCACAGAAAGAGAAACAAAAAAAGCTCAACAATCCCATTTACCATTGCACCAAAAAAATTAAGATACATAGGAATAAACTTAACTAAGGAGGTAAAAGACCAGTACTCGTAAAACTACAGGACATTGAAAAAAGAGATAGAGGCAGACATAAACAAATGAAAGAACATACCAACATGTTCATGGATTGGTAGACTCAACATCATTAAAATGTCCATACTATCCAAAGCAATTTACAGATTCAATGCAATCCCCATTAAAATACCAACGGCATGTATCAAAGATCTAGAACAAACTCTCCAAAAATTCATCTGGAATAAAAAAAGACCCCAAATAGCCACAGCAATCCTGAGAAAGAAGAACAAAGTTGGAGGGATCACAATACCAGATATCAAGCTACATTGCCAAGCCAAAACTCAAACTGCCTGGTACTGGCACAGATAGACATATAGACCATGAACAGAGACCCAGAAATTGACCCCAGCCATTATGCTCAATTAATATTTGACAAAGGAGGCAAGAGCATACAATGGAGTCAAGACGGTCTCTTCAATAAATGGTGCTGGGAAATTTGGTCAGATACATGCAAAAAAAATGAAACTAGATCACCAACGTACACCATACACAAAAACAAACTCAAAATGGCTAAAGGACTTGAATGTAAGACGGGAAACCATAAAAATCCTACAAGACTCCATAGGCAGCAAAATCTCAGACATATGTCGTAGCAATATCTTTACCGATACAGCTTCTAGGGCAATAGAGACTAAGGAGAAAATAAACAAATGGGACTACATCAAAATAAAAAACTCCTGCACAGCAAAAGAAACTATCAACAAAATAACAAGAAAGCCCACTGCATGGGAGAACATATTTGCCAATGATATTTCAGATAAGAGTTTCATCTCCAAAATTTACAAAGAACTCATACAACTTAACAAAAGGAAGATAAACGATCCAATCAAAAAATGGGCAAAAGATCTAAATAGACACTTTTCGAAAGAGGACATACAGAAGGCTGAGAGACATATGAAAACATGCTCAAAGTCACTAGTCATCCGAGAGATGCAAATCAAAACAACGAGATTCCATGTACACCTATCAGAATTGGTATCATAAATCAACAAAGGACAAGTGCTGGCGAGGATGCAGAGAAAAAGGAACCCTCATGCACTGCTGGTGGGAATGCAGACTGGTACAGCCACTGTGGAGAACAGTATGGAGTTTCCTCAAAAAGTTAAAAATGGAACTCCCATTTGACCCAGTGATCCCACTTCTAGGAATATATCCCAAGAAACCAGAAACACCAATCAGAAAGGATATATGCACCCCTATGTTCATAGCAGCACAATTTACAGTAGCTAAGATTTGGAAACAGCCTAAGTGCCCATCAGAAGATGAGTGGATTAAAAAACTGTGGTACATCTACACAATGGAATACTATGCCGTTATAAAAAAGGAACTTTTACCATTTGCAACAGCATGGATGGAACTGGAGAGCATATCAAAGCAAAATAAGCCAGTTGGAGAAAGATAAATATCACATGATCTCACGCATATGTGGGATATAATGATCAACATAACTTGATGAACAATAATAGATCCAGAGACAAATGGCAGGGGATGGGGGTGGTTAGAGAGCAACCAAAGGACTTGTATGCATGCATATTAGCATAACCAATGGACACAGACACTGGGGTGGTGGGGGTTTGCCCGGGGTGGGAATGGCTGGGGGGGGAGTCAATTGGGGAAAAAGGAGACATATGTAAAACTTTAGATAATAAAAAAATAAAAACTAACTAAATAAAATAAAATGCATATGGGCAGGTGCTGACCAACTATACTACGATGACTCCTAATGAGTCATACCTTGAATAACTTCTCCCCTTGAGTCAAGCTACAGTATTTGACTTGCTACTAATAAACAGAATAATGCAAAGGTGATGATGGTATGTCAGTCCAATAATTATGCTACATTATATGAGAGCTGTTTTAGCAGATTGAAGAGAGAGACTCTGTTAGCAATGAAGAAGCAAACAACCATGTTTTGAATGACCAATGAAGAGATCCACGGGGAAGGAACTGCGGGTGGTCTCTAGGAGCTAAGGGCCTCGTTTCTGCATCAGTGAGCAACTGAACCATCGGAGTTTGGAAGAGGATCTTGAACTCCAGAAAGGAATGCAGGCTGGTCTACAGTTTCATGGCAGCCTTGTGAGACTCTGAGCAGAGAGGACAGCTACGCATTCGTGTACAGAAACTGAGATAATACGTGTGTTTAGTTTTAAGGCCCTAATTTTGTGGTGATTTATTATGTAGCAATAGAAAACTATTGCACATGTGTATCCTTTCCTGGGTGCTCCAGATCCTTATGTTATAGAGCTGAACAAACTACTCTCTATGAGGACAATGCTCTTTGGCTAGTTATCTTACTCTTTCAAGTCTTTGCTCAACTATAACCTTGTCAATGAGGCAAACCCTGAGCACATATCTCCCTTCACCAGCTCTGATTTTTAAAATAGCATTTATGATGTTCAAGTGCTTATATAATTTGCTTATTTACTATGGTCATTGTCTCTTCCAGTAGAATGCAGATCTTAGTCTCTGGTTCATTGATGTATCCTAAGCACCTGTAAGAGTGCCTGTCACATAATAATTGTTGGATAATATTTACTGAACTGAATTGAATTGCTTATTCCACATGAGCTTCTTAAAAGAATGTGCTGCTGATATTATTCTTTACATATCATAAGCCTTGGCATGTAATAGGTTCAATAAAATTCTAATGAGTGAATAAATAGCATCTCTATGATATATTACTATGTTATTCTGTACTGGTTGACAAAAAGCT
This sequence comes from Myotis lucifugus, assembly GCF_000147115.1. Taxonomy (NCBI): domain Eukaryota; kingdom Metazoa; phylum Chordata; class Mammalia; order Chiroptera; family Vespertilionidae; genus Myotis; species Myotis lucifugus. The sequence continues at coordinate 4,413,265 of NW_005871099.1, read as the reverse complement.
ATAGAGCATAACATGTTATATTTTCGCATTAATCAGTAAGGGCTTTGCCAGAATTTTAAAACCAGAATTTATTAATCTCTATTTTAGAAATTTTTAAAGAGAAGCATCTAAATTGTTTCATTCTAGTCTTTCAATTAAGCTAGAATTCAAAGCCTAGTTGTATTAGTTTTCTATTGCAGCTAAAACAAATTACCACCATTTTTGTGTCTTAAAACAACATAACTTTATTATTTAGAGTTCTGTAGATTTGAAGTCTAACATGGGTCTCAATGAGCTAAAATCAAGGTGTAGGGAAGAATGCAGTCATTTCTGGATATTCTAAGGAGAATCCACTTCCTTGCATTTTCCAGCTTCTAGAGACCAAATTCCTTGGCACATGGTCTTCTTCCTCTGTCTTCTAGGTCAGCAGTCATATCTGAGTACATCTCCCTCTGATGATAGCCGGGAAAAGCTCTTTGCCCATGCAATTAGGCAGGGCATACCCAGACAATTCAGAAAATCTCCTCATCTCAATGTCTGTAACATTAATCATACCTGCCAAGTCTCTTTTGCCGTGTAAAGTGTTGCGGATCAGGATGGAGAGAACTTCGAGGGCTACTATTCTGCCTACCATATTAGTGGAAGAACAAAATAAGCATACAACTAAGTAAAGTAAAACATATGATTCACAGAATCACTTCAGAAATTCAGTTTCAAATATTTTTGTTCCAATTTACACTTCATATTCAACAATAAAACATTTCTCTCCTTTGAACAAATATTTAGTTTTGTGTTCTACGATTTGAACTTTTCCCAGTTCATTAGAAAGATTTTTAAAAAATGGCTTTCCTTGGGTTGCGGGCACATCCCCAGTAGGAGATGTGCAGGAGGCAGATGATCGATGTTTCTCTCTCATCAATGTTTCTAACTATCTCTCTCCCTTCCTCTCTGTAAAAAAATCAATAAAATATATTAAAAAAATAAAAATAAAAATGGCTTTCCACAAAAACTACCCCAACAACTGACAGCTAGCTATAGACGTTCTTTGGGTTATATAGAGAAGGCCTGGCTGTGAATTCTTCTCCTAGGGTTAAAGGTCACCAGGTATGCCTCAGGGAAACTCAGCAGCACATGAAGAACAGGACATATTGTGGTTATTTCTTCTTTACAAATGTCTTTAGGCTACAAATTTTCTTACAATCATATAAGGGTTAAGGGTTACATGAAGGCAACATGCAGGGATGATGTTTGACGGTAGCTGTTTTCTAGTCATGTAAGAAAATATCAGCGATCAATAGTAAATGAGCCAATGTTACAGAGCAAATCATTGCTGTTTCTCTTCCTGCTGACAGACACTATCTCATTGTTTGATATTCTGAAATCCTCCATATATGCCAATTGATTATGCAGAATCCATTTAAATTAAGGAAACAGGAGCATGTCAAAGAGATTCATATGTATTTGGTGAGTGGGGAAGACATTTTGAACACAAATATAAGTCCCACAAATTTGAAATGTTCCAAGATTTAGTGATACATGAAAATTAAGGTGAAGTCCTACCCCATTTTTGTATCCTCATCTCTCCCCCCAAATTTTACCTCCCTCATTCCTAACTAAATACATGCTAAATAACATTAAAATATATCACATTCAAAGGTTAAATTCTTGCATAGCGAATTCACACACAAATCTAGTCTGTCCCAAGGGTTTTTGTCACCTTATAAAATGCATCTTGTTCACATATTAAGACTTGGTGTTAACTTGTGGATGGGTGAAATGGAGTGATATGACTCAAAGAAAGCAATGCCAATGCTAATGTTGAATGTCAATATATCAGCAATATCATCTTGACAATATATGGATGAAACTTTTAATTCATAGTAAAATGAGAAAAATATAAATGAGATTATCTTAACTTCATAAAAGAAAAGTAAAGTTAAATGATGATGTAAAGTGATGATGGTAAATGAGGTAGTAATGTGGAAAAGATAAATGTTCAAGATGTGATATCTGACAGCAAGAATTTATATTCTGATTGTATCTCATACTAAATATCTATGTGATCTTAACTTATCTGTGCTTCTGCGCAAACACAGTGAAGGATAAGTGCAACTCATTCACTCATTTATTCAAGTAATATCTATTGAGTGACAACTTTGAGTGATGCTCTGTTCTAGGGACTGAGCATATAGCTATGAATAAATTATAGAGATACCATTGCCCTCCATAGAGCCTACATTTTTGCAATTCCTCATAGGTTAGTTATAATGGGGTAGATGTGATTCAATGACATATCTGGCAAAAGGTAAGCACTATAAAGAAATTTAATTAGCATCATTATAAACCTATATAATAAAGAGCTAATATGCTAATTAGACCGAGCAGCAGAATGACCATCCAGATGACCTTCCAGATGAAGCCAGGGCTGCGAGGGCTGGCAAGGGCTGCAAGGGCCGAGCCCCTTGCATGAATTTCCTGCATTGGGCCTCTAGTAGTAATAAATTTAGAAACCTAACAAATTACACTTATTTGCATAAGTAGAATATTAAATAAATAAATGGTTAATTCAAGCAAGCTAGCAACACTAAAATTTATATGATCATTATATCAGACATTATGTGGTGTTTAAAAGAACATATTTCTGAACAGTAGCTTAAAGGAAAACAATTCTTTTTGAAATAATTTTTTTCCAGAAATAAGTCATTATTTATTTATTTAATATATTTTTATTGATTTCAGAGAGAAAGGGAGAAACATCAATGATGAGAATCATTGATTGGCTGCTTCCTGCACACCCCCTACTGGGGATCTAGTCCACAACATGGTCATGTGCTCTGGCTGGGAATCAAACTGTGACCTCCTGGTTCATAGGTCGATGCTTAAACACTAAGCCACAGTAGCCAGGCAGTCATATATTTATTTTTAATAAATTATATTTTAAAGGTAAAATTTAAATGAGAACATTTGTCTCTGGATTAGCAATCAATGTATGAGCTACCTTCTTTTTTTTTTTTCTTTTCGTATTGCCCTCTTTGCTTCTCTTCTACATGATCAAGCAGTCATCACACCATGATTTATGACCTTTCTTCTGACAATTCAACCATCATTCTACTCTGTTCCATTAATATTTCCTACTGTGAATATCCCTGTGGAATCCTTGGCAAATGCTCAGATGTTTCCAGATTCTGCTTCGGAAAGCAGTGAACCACAATGGTATTAAAAGTCAGTGACTTACAAAGGGATTTGTTCTTTACTCCTAAGAGAAGGGGAAGTCTAGACATTATCCTCAGAGTGACATTCATGCACAGCTTCCCACTGACAATAGTATAAACTGAAATGCACTGCTTCAGCTATTAAACTTTACATGGGATATTTTTGAGAGTTCTTTAAAAATCAAAACGCCTCGCTTAGCAGTTCAATAAGTGTGCCATTTCAAGAGATGTGACTGCCAAATTAGTTAGTTACTATGAAGGTGGTTATCTTGTAATGCTGCAGGAAACACATTTGGTCTTTAGTCACATTTGTGGCACACACTCCACATTTTCAAAGGACGTACTACAGCCAACATTCCAACTTGGTACTCACCCAGATAAACAGAAGCTAACAAGAAGTATGAAACCATATACCATACTATATAAGAATTTTGGCAGAACACCACATGTAGCCTTATATGAAAAAAGCATCATGACATTAAATCATCCTAAAGCTCTAACATCCATTCATAAGAATACTCTCATTCTTTCATCAGAAACCACATGTCATTCTGATTCATGTACAGTACTAAAAATATAAATTTGACAGAATGTGTCTGAACCTGACCCAGGCACTTAAATGCTTTCATAACTCCAGAAGCAAAGGAAAAACAAAAAGAAATGCCTTCACTATGCTGTACGGTCAGCTTTGAACAGATGCCCTGGATGTGAGCGGAAAGTGGCAAAGTTAAAATAGAAATGCTAATCCTATGGGAGCCCTTGTCTGCTGTTTTCAGTTCTTCCTAAAGATTAAAAAATAAATAAATAAAAAGGAGCAAGAAGCACAAAAATACCCACAGCCTAAATACCAAGAACCCAAAAAAAGCAAAAAAAAAAAAAAAAAAAAAAAAAAAGCCACAGAACATCACAAATACTACTAAAGGATAAAATAAATAACTGATTTAAAAATACTTTTTTTCAAGCTGTGATCTTTTTTAGAGGGTGGTGGTGATAACTGGATGAAAGAAGGTGAAGAGATTAACCAAATAACATATATGCATAGCCCATGAACACAGACAACAGTGTGGTGAAGGCCAGGGGGTGGCGTGGGGGTGAGGAACCTCTGTAATAGTGTCAACAATTAAAAATTATGTTTTAACAATAAGAAATAAAAATATTAAAGATGAGAAGACAAAGTTTCTCCCTTCCTCCCTCCCTCCTCCTTCTTTCCTTCCCTCCCTCCCCCTCCCTCCCTCCCTCCCTCCCTCCCTCCCTCCCTCCCTCCCTTCCTTCCTTCCTTCCTTCCTGATATTTCATTTATCTATTAGATGCCCAGTGCATGAAATTTGTGCACTTGGGGCATGGGTTTCTCAGCCCGTGCTGCACCCTCTCTTAGTCCGGGAGCCCTTTGGGGATGTCCGAATGATGGCTTAGGCCCACTCCCTGCCATCAGTTGGACATCCTTAGCACTGCAGTGGAGGCAGGAGAGGCTCCTGCCACTGCCGCTGCGCTCACCAGCTGTGAGCCCGGGTTCTGGCTGAGAGGCGTTCCCCCTGTGGGAGTACACTGGCCAACAGGGGGCAGCTCCTATATTGAGCGTCAGCCCTCTGGTGGTTCAGTCAATTTGCATATTAGCCTTTTATTATATAGGATGTATTTATATCTCTATCTTGGTATCTGGCAGCACACAAAATATAATGAGACAGTCCCATTAGAATAGAAGGCCAGATTATCAGCCTCTCAAACTCCGCCAGACTAGTACACTGTAATGGGCTAATTGTAACAGTTACTAGGCATTGAGCCCACAGAGCTACCATGGAGTTTCTGTGGGCTCCTACAAGTGCACGAATTTCATGCACTGGGTCTCTAGTTTATTTATATAACAGCTGAAGGGCTCTTCTGTACTTGAGGATTTGGAGATACCCAAGAAATATTATATCCTACCTAAGACATTTAGATATACAAACCTAAGAAATCCTAGGAATAGTGACTTATGCTTCCCTCAAGTTCCAGTTTAGAAAAGTATTTTATTTACTTTTAGCAAACAAGCACTGAGAATTCTCCTTTAAAGAAATTTTACCAGCAATTCAAGAACTACTTGGGCAGAAAATAGTTTATACCGATATATTGGTTGTTAGAATGTCAGGTAAATTGAAAGCACTGTTTTTAAGCCGTAGTGTTGTCTGATATGACCATGAGAATAAGGTTCAGTGATTAGGTGAGTTACTATCTCTTCAGATAGATACTGTTGGGAGAAACATTTCCTATTAGAATACTCTTCAAGAGACTTGTGTGGCTTTGTAAGCGATCATTAGGAAGTTTCCCACTAAAATTAAAAACATATTCCTAAGTACTATTTTTCAAAATGACACAAGTGTTTAAATGCCAATGTACAAAGTATATGTAAAGATGCCAGATACTGATGTGGTAAGAAAAGCCAAAGAACTTGTGTAAAAGCATGTTTCTTACTGCCTTTTATCTGAATAAACACTGCTGCACAGTTTATAAGGACTTGGAAATTCCATTCATGAAATTTACATATTTCATATAGAGTTACAGGAAAAAACAGCCTGGTTATAACATTAGAGTCCACATTAAGACAGGTTTCAATGAGACATTAAGGGAGAGGTTGACTCTAAAATTACCACTTCACTTCAGGAAAAAATAAGTATTTTTTAAAGCAAACTCCACATTGAATGATCTGAGCCAAGGCTAAAAGCAACTCTTTGTCGTCATTAATTTAGAGGCTACATCTTAGAAGAACACAGGATATATGAAAATGGTATAGCTTTTGAGGTCAGTTACGGATTTATTTGATTACATGAATAGTAGCGATGGACAGTTATGATTTTCAATTCATCTTGACAAATATTTATTGAGCTTACCAGGTACTGTGGAATGACAGAAAATATATGTCAAGGATAAATAGAACCTTGAGAGGAATGTGCAATAAGAACACAAATATGGAAGACTAGATTAAGCATTGGATAGAGGGTTTTAGAAGTGAATGAACTGAGTTTGAAGTATGGTGTCTAAAATGTTAATGGATCATACAATTTGTGTTTATCTAACAGTGAGTTGTAAACGTAAATAATGAGCTCAGAAAATTTCAATGACTAGAGATACACATTTGGGATTACAGGTTATTAGAACCAAATGAATGAATAAGATGGCCTAAGAATATGTAAAAAGAAGACCATGGAAAGAACCTCCCGGAATGCCCACACTCATGGGCAGGAGACATGCAGGCTAATGAAGGCAATTGAGAAGGAGCTTCCAGAGAAAAGAGGACTTTTGTAACTTGTGACTGAACCAAGTAAAGAGAGATTCTACAATGCCAAGTGATGCAAAGAGGAGACGGAGGCATTTTAATGATAAAGGCCATTGGATTTTCTTACCTTGGGAGCATGGAAGACCTTGGCAAAACCAGCGGTATAGCAGAGGTAGCAGTGGGTGAAGGTTAGGTCTAGTTTTATATCCTAGCATAAGGTTTCGAAGCCAAGAATTAAGTGGAGAATAAAATGTAAGAAAAAATGAATTCGAATATAATTGATAAAGAATGGTCTTGACAATGTCAGGAGGGGATGAAATTAAAAGCAGAGTGGGAATCGGTTAGTCTGGAAGGAAGGATTATTCCTTGGGTACAGGTAAGCAACGAAAGGACAAGTGAAAACATAGATATGGGCAAGTGTGGGAGAGGATGCCCAACAGTGCATGTCAGAAGCTTCTCAACCTCAGACCAGTATAAGCTGTAATTATATGAGAGTGAAAGATTCACACTGAGGTTTTAAGTATAATAATAAACAAGGGTACAATAGGAACTTTATAAGAAAAGCAGACTTTGAAAATTATATTTAGCCACAAAATAGTATTCACATCTTACATTGACTGAAGTTTGAGTGCAATTTCTTCCTTAGCTTGGAATATATATCTCACCACTACCTATCTTATAATGATGTTTACAGACAACTTTTATTGTATATCCATTTCTTAAACTAGTAGAAAAACAACCTAATTTCATGGACTAGTTCTAATATTAAAATAAGACAAGTAAATAGATTTCATCAATGCCTACATGGTAGTCAGGAATGTTAGATAAATATTAAGATATTGTTAATTACTGCCTTACAGGCAACCTAGTTTCTTTAAAAAAATTGTTTTTTTTGAGTAGTGGTTCTCAAACTTTAGAGTGCATGAGATTTACCTGGAGGGCTTATTAAAACACAGATGGCTGGGTCTCCTCTCTGGAGTTCCTGGGTTGGAGCCCGAGAATTTGCATTTCTAACAAATTCTTGGGTGATACTAATTTTGCTCCTCTGGTCTGAAGACCACATTTTGAGAACCACTGCTATAAGGCTAGCCATTCAACAACATGTAGGTCTATAGGCAGGAGTATTTTCAATCAACTTGTCTATTGAAGTAAACTGACAAACTAGAATTCATGAATATATTAAAACAGTACCATCAATACTTTTTAAAAAATATCAGTATTTGGCTCATTAAGTTCACTTTCAAATGTTATCTAGAACAGACCAAATCTATCATTATCATTGAAAAATAAATCCATGTATTAATAAAAATGTCACAAAATTTGCTTTAGTTGGGAAACCACTTACCCATGCTTAAAATGTCTTCCTCTCTTCATTCGGGTCATTATCATTACATTTCACTATAATAAGTGCCAGGAACTATTCTAGGTGCTTTATATATACGTACTCGTTTTCTACACACTGAAGTATAATTTGAGCTCAACTACTTACCTGTTCCAAGAAAGAGGACATGGTATCTGCCATCAGCAGCGTTCACTCGATCCACAGCTATCTTTGTGTACTTATAGTCAGTGCCTATCCGGACGATCAAGGGCCTTTTGTGGATGGGGTAGATGGAATTGTACATGAGAGGGTGGTTCCGAATGAAAGTGACAACATCATCTGGGAACTCCTTGGTGGTTCGCATATTGGGTGTAAATGCTCCTCCTGGGCACTAAAAAATGTTTTTTAAAAACCAAGTTAATAAAATACTTAGTTTCAGTAATGCTTAAAAGTCCTCAACTTTTCAAAATATTTAGCTCAAGTTGTTTTAAGTGTATCTGCTGCCCACTGAAGAGTAAACAACACAACCATATATAGTACCATCTGTAAAAAATGAATATACAAGGTGCATAATTTGATCATTTGAATGAGGCTATGTCCACTCATTCTATCCTTTTTCTTTTCTGAGAGGAGCTGACACCACTGCGTATATAACTTCTCACCTTCCTCATCCATTACTTTTCTATTTCTTATTCTGTGCCAGATATAGTGTTGTTAGAAAAAAAAATCATGTGGATATAATCAAATGTTGTTACTGGCTAAAATAAATTAGACTATCATTATCAAATTCAATCAGAACTCTAATGTGCAGGAATTTTATTCCATCTGATCCCTTCTCCCGAAAGAGTGTCCTCTGAAGTTGGAGCTTGGATTGGATGTGGTAAATTAAACCTGACAATTCCCCTCTGAAACTGTTGAAAAAGCCCCAGTGACTTCTATTAATCTTAGAATAAAATCCCAACAGCCTAGCATGGCGTGCAAGCCCCCGTGTGCCCGGCCCGCACCTACCACTCCCATCCCAGTTCTCGCTCTTCTGGAGCCTCAGGCATGCGGCCCTCCAGCACCTTGGCACTTGTTATTCCCCATCTGAAGCACTCCACGCAAGTCCATGATTTTCTCTGTTACCTCATTCAGTTCTCAGTTGAAAAGTGTCTTCCTTCAAGGTGATGACACATTTAAAAATAGCTCCCCTTCTCCATTTCCACCATCTCCTTAGCCTGCTTTATTTTGCTTCAGAGTCCTATTTGCCTAACTGTACATGATATTAGCTGTGCGCATATATATATTTTAGAGAGGAAGGGAGAGAGAAACATCATTGTGAGAAAGAAACATTGATCAGTTGCCTCTTGTACACACCCTGACTGGGGATGGAACCCACAACCTGGGAATCGAACCTGTGACCCTTCGGTGTACAGGAGGACGCTCCAACTGAGCCGCATCGGCCAGGACAGCTGCTTGGATTTTTATTGTCTGTTTCTCTCTCTGGAATGCAAGCTGTGTATTGGCCTTAACTGGATATATTTTGTTCATTGTTTCACCCTTGGACCTATGACAAATAGTACATATTTGACAAAGAGTAGTGAATTACTCTATTACATCTGGCGTCTAATTTTGGTGCAGGGGCTGTAAGAAAAAGGAACCTCTATTCTGGCTAAGAGGGGGAAGATGCAGAGAATCAGGTTCAAAGGGGCAGACAGAAAGCCAAAATGAGTTCTGAAAAAGGACTGCTTGACGGCTTCAGCAGTTCTGGGCAGGGAGCATGACGAGGGCTTCTGAGGAGAAAGAAGATTCCATTTATAGGGCACCCGAGGCCAAACTCAAGGGTAGCCTGGGAGCTGCTGTAACCTACTCACTAATAGAATCTGAGTGTTAAGTGATATGAGGAAAGCTGTTGGGTATAATTTTATTTTGTCCTCATCTGAGGATCTGTTTATTGATTTTGAAGAGAGAGAGAGAGAGAGAGAGAGAGAGAGAGAGAGAGAGAGAGAGAGAGAGATATATTAGAGAGAAACATTGATCAGTTGCCTCTGGTTTGCATTCCTACTGGGAATCAAACCCAAAACCTTTTTGGTGCATGGAACCATGCTTCAACCAAATAAGCCATCCAGCCAGGGCAGTTACAATCATTTAACACAAACAGACATTATTTGTCTAACCCTATTAAACACTTGTCAATATCTCTACTTTCTGGAAAAAAACACACACAAAAAACATACTTTGTCATATTTTTCTTGAAAAGAAGACTACCGTTCTGGTTTTCATTTATCTTTTTTAAAGAGGTACAAGAGAAAAAGGGAAGCAATGCAGCAAGCTTCCTGACCATAACAGTGGGCACAGCATCTGTGGTAAACAGTTACAAACTGGAAAGTTACACCTTATCCAAAGGTGGCAATGAACACTCATTTCCAGCTGATTGCTTCTATGCAGGAATATAAGCCAAGGGCGGCCAGATTTCAACAGAAGATAGAAATGTGGAATTTTATGTGAAATCTTCCAAAATTTTAATGTTGACTCAATGAAAAAACACACACACACAATTTTAGGGATCAAATAAAACATGGCAACCTCTGAGTTAGTCCTTGCAACAGCTATCCAATAATGTTAGTGCCTCTGGGAAGGTAGCACCAGACAGACCAACATCTGCAAGTAAGTCTCAGCAAATAACTAATGCGGCCATATTCATTTAGACTGAGTGATGCTGAATGCGATTTTTAGACTAGCTTTGACCAGTTAACATTACTAGAACTTTTTACAGGGCCAGTAAATATAGTTCTCTTTTTTGTAGAAAGGCACAAGGAGCAATTAAATGACTTTACTAAGGAGAGATAACGAGACAAGTCATAAAACTAAGCCTCTTATTCGTTATCCCATTAACTAGACTTTCATCTGGGGTTCATGTTTTTCTTCTGCAAAAAGAGGCATTATATTTAAATATGAATGTTTATAAATTGCCCACAATGGAGACCAAATGAGGGTAAAGAATTTCATTTGAGGGTGTTCTAAACTGATGGATGTGTTCCATGCTTCTCAAAAAGTATAGAATTACGGGTGTTTTCTACCCTCATTCTTCATACAAAGTGGAAAAAGGGAAATACATTGCTCATGGAATGAATACATGGAAAGAACAAATGCATGGGCAATTTAAATAGTTCCAGACCTTCATAAAACACCACTAATTATGGTCTGGGAAGCTGAGTTGTCTCCTTAAACATTTGCAAGTGCTCTCATTTGTAAGTTCCAGAGAGATCCAAAGTTAGCACATATTACAATTTGTATAATTTCCAGTTTGCAATTATTTTCACGCGTGATAAAGTATTTAAATTATGTGTCTTATTTAGGGATTTTACTTCATGATCACTAAAACTCAGATAAAAATTATGTTGCAGTTGCTCAAAACCATAGTTATCAATTAGGTAATGCAAACAAATTCAAATCAGTTATTTTATATTTTCTCAAATGTCTCCCATTTGGAACTTCTATTTATAATATTCACAATGAACTTCTTTCTTAGGAACAAGTGACTCCTAGGATAAGTTTACTTCAAAATCACAAAAGAATCCTTTTTGACAATAATTAATTTTTCCCATTGATTCATGACATAAACTCTACAGATAAGACAGAATAAATGACAATGATGGTGACCGGAATAAAAATCGATTACCCTTTGCAGACTCTCTATCTGAACTTGAGAGTTTGCTCAGGGTAACACTGCCGAGTATAAATAAGATGCGATCAACTCAGCCCTCATCTTGTGTCTGTGAAAGCTTGTGTCTTGAAATCTAAAGATAATATAACATCCGTGCGCTACCATAAAATAAAGCCTTTGTCCACTAATTAGGCTAGTATCTCATTCCTCAGAAGGATAATTTTACTCCACAAACAGTCATTAAGTAATTTTGGTTAAACTTCTCCTTTTAGTGTTTGTTTTTCTCCAGTTCTAGCTTTCTGTCTATCAAGCAGCGATAAGCACTCCTTTTCTGAGTAAAGACATTTTAAGTGTTTTGATTACTAAAGTGTTAGGTGAAATGCTAGGGACAATAAGAATGCCATGTTAAGAAGTGTGAACAATTGTTGCCCTTACTTAATTTTGTTCCTATTCCCAGGTATTACTGTGCATGGCTGACCTCTGATGTTCCTAAATGTTCTCCTAATCCTCACATCCATTCTACTAGTTTTCATCATTCGTATATTCTATAGTAATTCATATGTCCATTCTCTGGGCAGCTTTTTATCCAAGAATCATTTTGATGTGCCCAGTAGAAAAATTAAGAATAAAAAGCTGCAATTGTCTTCTAGACACAAGTATTCTGGTAAGAAAGATGGACATAGTCAAAGCAAAATAACAAGACACATAAAAGTAATTTAAGACAAATATAAAATAAACAAGAGAGCTTGATTCATAATCAATTGCCATATATGTTTAAGAGTCATCTGTAATATTAAGGGGGACATCTGTAATATTTCAACAATAAAGATAATTTTTTTAAAAAAAGAGTCAAAATTTTAAACACATTTAGAATAGTGGAGAACTTAAGGCTGCTGGAGTTAGTGATGTGGTTTAGAGATAAGTAAACAAAGTTTGGGGCATTGTTGGGTCATGGAACACAAAGTGGAGGAAAGAAGTAACAGCTGAGGCTGAAAACAGCAGAAAATAAATGCAAAACTAGTCAGAGAAGGAGTTATTGGCATGGTCAAGGGGAGCTTGACCTAACACTTGAAAGATGAGTGGTAAATGGATAAATAGATAGACTTAGAAACATTCCAGAATCTGGGCTAGTTACTAGCATCGGTCTATAAAACTTGTATTCTGAGGAAACTGACCTCATGTTTAGACCCTTGGTAATCTAGACCCTTTATTTAAAGCCCAAACAATTACATAAAGTCTTGCACTTAATGCACCAGCTGGCCCTCTTCTTCCTCACATTTCCCTCCACTTCCAAAAGAACCCTCTGCTCAGTCCTGCTAGGCCGTGCAGAGCTTCTAGGGCTCACTTTCTTTCTTTGCCTTGTAATGTGTAGTGTAACCTTTGCTTGAGACATCCTTCCTTACCTATCCAACTAATTCATATCCAACTGCCCTTCAGAATGAGCTCGACTCATATATTTTTACATGCCTTCCCAAACAAGGCTGATGGACACTTGCTCCTCCAGACTGCAATATTTACTGTCTATTTTATTCATGTGTTTTTTGGTGTGTGGTTTTTTTCAATCCTCACCCGAGGATATGCTTTTTATTGATTTTAGATGGAGGGAGGGAGGGAGGGAGGGAGGAGGGAAGGAGAGAGAGAGAGAGAGAGAGAGAGAGAGAGAGAGAGAGAGAGAGAAAGAGAGAGAGAGAGAAATAAAGAACTCGATGTATCAATGCGAGAGAGAAATATTGATCAGTTGCTTCCCCTAAGTTCTCTTACCTGGGGTGGAAGCTGAAACCCAGTGAATGTGCTTTGACCAGGGAATCAAACCCATGACCTGGTGCATGGGACAATGCTCCAACCAACTGAGCCATACCAGCCAGGGCTATTCATACATTGTGAATGAATTGAAAAGTATGCAATTTGAATGTTCATGTCTACATGCCCTATGTGTTTAATATTATTATAAACTTTATTAATATTTTCAAACATCTCAGAGACATAGAAATACTTCTAACGTAAGAACAACAGGTCGATGCGTGTAATCAATAAAAGTGCTAGCAATCAACTTCTCTTTCTCTTGCCAGCACTATGTGGATTGAGAATTTCTTGTGCTCTTGTGCTCTACCAGATACCAGACCTGGTCAAAGCAACATGATTGAAACCGATGGTTCTGCTCCATTTCTAGTAAATAGATATTAAAACTGAACACTTTCATTAGGCTCTGCTTGAACAGGCTAGCATGTGCAAACACAATCTTCTGCAGAAGCTCTGTACACATTGCAACGGGATCATGTAATATGTTAGCTCAGCCACAGAGAGAATCTGCAGTCTTTGGCAGCCCTTTCCAACATACCAAAGGTGTCTTGTTTCTTCCACAAACTTGAATTACTTATGGAACAACATTATGACACAATTGTCAGGCTTCTTCCTACTGACTTAGACTTGCTGGTGGGCAGTTTGCTAACACAGCTCGCAGTCCTGTTTTAAATGAAGCACCTACAGGGAACATTACAATGAGGGTATACGATTTCTGCCAGTGTCATTTCTTTTAAGAATCCGGTTATATATTTATGAGGTTGACCTGGCAACAGGACTACTGTGTAGGGAAATATATGGCGATCCTTCATTGGGAGGATTTCAGAGGCAACATTCTTAACCCTAGAGAAGAGGCAATGCTCTGGGTCACTTGGCTGTAGGTCTTCTGGCCCCATGAATGGGGTATGAAATCCTGGAAGCGCAGGGAAGAGACAGACACTGGCCACTCTGAGTCAGAGAGCTGACTCCGGGTGTGCTGTCCAGTAAAGGGTGGAGGGACCGAATCCTCAGGGAGGAATGCTTTCCTAGGAGGAGTTCCAGAGGTCGTTCCTCCACCCTGCCTCCTGATTCCCGAAGGCTCACTCATTTGACTTTTTTTAATTTAAAAGAGCTGCTCTTTTCTCAGCACCAGATGTAAGAGAGCCCATTATAGAAATATGGCTCAAGGACTGATTACTCCCTTTTTTTCATGGAGTCAGCTCCAGATGCTTGTTGCTAGCCCAGGCTTCTTCCACACTGCTTTAGAACAGGGAAAATAAAATGCTCATTTTTGAAGCTTGGGAATAGTGAGAGTGGGACTGCTGGCAGGCTCTTCTAGTTTCACAGTAATTTACTGTTTTACTAAAAAGGGTTTCTTCGTCCCCACCTTTTATGTAGAATAACTGCTATCTGACGTGAGGGCTTCTCGCACTGTGATGCTCAGAGTCCCTTTGATCTGGGCGAAGAGTCTGATGAGCACTGGGATGAGGGAGGCTTCAGGGGCGGGGGGGGGGGGCGGGGGAAATTCCTGATTTGTAATATTTGCCAATTTCCATAGTGCAAATACTCCCACAATGCTGATTTCAAGTTATTAGCATGATGTCCTTACTTGAGACAAGGTGCACTGTTCTGGTGAGCTGGTATAAGCTGCCCCCCGCCCCCGCCTTCCCTCCACTCCCCCCCCACATACTCATTGCAGCTCTGGGGCCATGAACCCTGATTAAATTAGTGTGGCTAGCTTTTATTTGTTTTATTGATTTATCCAAGGGATTTCTCTTAAGGTATTGAGTTTACAAATCAATTGCTCCTGTACTATATCCCATGTATGTGCTGTTCAAAGACAAATGGATAAAAGTATACACCACCAGCCCTGGACGGTGTGGCTCAGTTAGTTGGAACGTTGTCCCATGTACTGGAAGGTGGTAGATTTGATTCCCAGTCAGGGCACATACCCTGGTCAACCTCATGTTGGTAGCAGCTGATCAATGTTTCTCTCTTTCTTTCTTTCTCAAAAACAATAAAATCTTTTTTTAAGTATATGTAATAACAACCACCTCTAAATTTTCTGTATTATGGTGAAGCAATGACTTGGTCAACTTCAAATACCAAGTAATTCTCAAAAATGTGATTTATCTGTGAATACATTATCAGTGAGTCACCTGGAAATGCAAGAAATACAGTGAGTGAAAAATGAGCACTTTTGAGTTATAATGGAATTTGAAAGTTGCTCAATTCCCCCTTTACTTGCCCCTCTCTTATGTAATGTCTGCTTTTTATCCAACACTCCCTAAACTGAAGTATCTTAAGATGGATATATCTCTTGACTTCTTTTTCTATGTCATACAAAATAATTAAATGTTTTTATTTCCCCCTTTTTTTTGTTGAGCTATGAGCACCAAAAAGAGGTAATTTAAAAGGAGATTATGAATTCTATGATAGGACTGTGTTGCCAGCAATAATTGAGTATGGTTTTTAAAATTTATTTTTTTTCATGGATTAGTAGCAATGCTGATAATCTTTCCAAAGTTAATTAAAAGTTAATTTGCTAATAAAATGATTAACCTTTATGGTTCCTAACAGGAAACCAAACTTGCGCCCTTTTATTTTGAATAAATAAATTCTTTAAAGTCTTTGCAAATAATTTTTCCTATTGTAAAAAAATTGACTACAGTATAATTTAAGATGATAAAAAATAAGGGAGTAAATAATATATTGTAAATAAACTCTAATAGTTACACAAAAACAAAGTGGATCAACAATTGGTAAAAATGATGTAGAATGGATATCAGAAAGCATATATTGGCAAAGGGAATTTCATATTCAAGTTAAAGAAAAAAACTCTTTAAAAGTAAATATTATTTTAACGACTATATTTTAATTTTGTCCATAAAATCATTCAATCATTCTTTACTTACATACACCCTATTTTATAATTTTGACTCTATTCTACGAAAGCACAGACATAGGAAAATGATATTTCTCTTGATGTCAATTGTGTAACATCTACATCTCCTCTCAGTCAGGACACTGTATGACATTTTACAGAGACAGAAACTAATCAGGATTCTAATCAGTATTCATAATTTTTTATTATGGGTCAAATAAAAAACTAACAGTAGGACTGTGGTCATTGTTGTCCTAGAAACATTTCAATTCCAATCTGCCAGTGCACTTTCTACAACTTTGCCTGAAAAAAGGTTAGTTTTAATGTACTCTTCGATATTATTAATATTATAAGACTCAGATATATTTGTATGCCTTGAAACTTTATAGTTTATAAATCGTTTGAATTGTAACATCACTTTCACTGTAATTATTTACTCACACATACCATGTTCTATCTATGAGAAATAACAACATAGATTTTAAAAATAAATATACCCCTTAAAATTGAAATATCTCCACATGATTTATCTCTAAACTAATTCTCACCTGGTTATTTCTTCGCTAAAATAGATGAGATTCCTTAATATAAAGAAGAGTTGTGAAAAGCGACTAGCATCCAAATTCTTAGGTTGCCACCAAAAGGTTAACACTTTCCAAGCTATGGTTTTTATGTCAATACAATTAGGAAAATATCTGTGCCCTGATACATAACCAGTGGACTTGAAATCTAAGTAAGATTTATTAGTAATAGCATTTAGGAAAAAATATAGAGTGTGATAACATATATGACATATTTGGAAAATCCCAAATCTGGGAAGCTGTGACCTGAAAATTTATAACAAATATACCAGTAGGTCTATGGTTGTATTTGATGACTGTCAAACTGATTTACATTTTAAAATTCCATTTTTTAAAAAAGCAAAATAACAAAGAAACTTTTCTGGATACTTACAGTTCCAGGGCGAGGATATGGAATTCTACCCTGATAGGAAATCAGCTGATGATTTGGCCCTTCTTTGTGGGCAAAAGGACCATTAAACACAGTCTGTATATCAGATAAATGATACACGCACACTGCTGATCCTTTAAAAACTGAGCTAAAAAAAATGAAAACAGAAAGAGATCCATTTTCTGATTATTTTAATTTAAACACAATTTTAAAAATAGATGGCAAAGTTCATGATAAAAAGTTGATATAATTCTTCATGGAGAAGTTCAAGTTTATAGTACACATTGTAAAGCTAAAAAGCTTCTACTATTTTGAAATAAGCCATTGATACATAAAGCATTAAGACATTTAATTCATTCATGAATGTAATAGACAATAAGTTATAGAAAAGTTCTTAATATTTCTGTAATATAGTATACGTTAAAGAAGTTTCTAACTAGTTTATCTTATAAACAAAAAATTGATTTATTTAAAATATGAATTTGAATTCTAAATCACTATCAATACAGCCTATTATAACTTAACTGACAGAAACAAATTTCATTCATGAGAATATCATATCTCTTTGTCTTGACTTTTAATGTGAGAGTGTTCTTACAGGTTATCCTAAATAGTATTGGAAAAGTCTGAATCATCATTATTTATGTACTTTCCCTGCTAGTCACAGAAAAAAAGGGGATCTAAAAAGATTCATTAAGTTACCTTTAGTCAGTAAAATCCCATAAACTTAGATTGGATCCTTAATGAAAACCATTGGCATTGTCACTAAGGCAGATTGACTGAAACCAACTTTTCTCCAATTCACGTATTTCTCTTACATTAGATGCGTAATGGAAAACTTAGATGGCCAATGAAAACTTATATGCCCATTGAAAAAACAAGATATATTTTTAATTATTAGCATTAATAATCAGAAATGACCATTTAAATTTTTTAATCTTAAAGCTATTGGTATGGGAAAAACAGAAACTAGGAAAATATTTTTTTGAAACAAACATTTTCTTCTTAAGAATTTGGTTATTTTTTTCTTTGTTGAATTCTTTGCGGATTAAATCAAACTACTTTCTTTGTTAGAACAGAAGTTAAACTTATCCCAAAGGACATCTTTTTAGATATCTTAAGGGCAAATGTAAATATTATGTAAACCAGTATCCCTGTGGTTTTATTTCTCACTGAATGGCTATTGTTTGCAATCATATCATGTTTCCCTTACTAGAAAATACTACCAAAATCTCTAAATTTTCACTTTGTAGTTGATTGTCTAATGAAAGGGACCCAGTAGATTCTGCATTCCATGCTGGAATATTGTATTGAATTCTGAGTAACATTCCTAATGTAAAATAAAATAAAAATGTGTACAGGAAATGGTGAGGATATGGTGAATATAATAATTGGGCTTAGGCATTCTAGAGAATTAGAAAACATCAAATATATTTTTAAATATATTTTCAAATATATTCAAATATATGAAATACTGCCACATAGAACATAAAAACATGTTCAGCATTTTGCTAGCTTCTAAGTAATCACCTTAGATTGCTCTAGAAGTAAAAGTTGTTTAATAGAAATTTAAAAAGTTCTATTTGAATCATGAGTCTTCAAATTATTTCCTTAAAACAAAAATCATATATACTTTATTCTGCATTACAATGCAATTTTTTCTTTCTTTGAGAAAACATCATATAATCATTATACTCTGTACAAAACTGTTTTGAAAGCATTAGTTCAGCTTATAAGCAAAAGTAACAAAACAGGAAGGTTAAATCCTTAATGTTAGGCAAAATTAAAAGTTGAAAAGAGCCTTGGCTGGTGTGGCTCAGTTGGTTGGAGCATTGTCCCATTCACCGAAAGGTCTCGGGTTCGATTCCTGGCTAGGGCACATACTCTGGTTTCAGCTTCAATGCCCAGTCAGGGTGCATGTGGGAGGTCACCAACCAATGTTCACTAGCATAATGATGATATTTCACACTCTCTCTCCCGCTCCCTTCCTTTCTAAAATCAATAAGAGCATGTCCTCAAGTGATTAAAAAAGAATTAAAAAATTGAAAAGAATGCTTTAGCAATAATTACTATTGCTCAATAAAGTTTATTGTTTAAATCATAAGATATAATTATTTAATAATTACCTTGATGTTGTAAAAATGCCATACACTAGTGTTGTCCTTGGGTTATCAGTTTCAAGCAGAAATACATCCTCTATAAAAGAGAAATATCATTCTTTCAAGTTCCCAAATATTAAATGTATTTTTAAAATTTACCCTAAGAAAATAACTTAAACTATGAAAAGAATTCAGAAAGAGATTCCTGCAGCATCATTCCAATTTAAAAACTAAATGAATTAAATTATAGGCACATGGTAAAATAAATTAAATAAAATGTCATACAACCACTAACAGGATTTATGAAGACTATTAACATTATGGAAACCATGCTAATAAAATAATATTAAGTGAAGAAGGCACAGTGGAATATAAGGTGAACTAGGACCATGTAACTTTAAACATTCTGCTGCTTTTTTTCTCTTCATTTTCTAAATATCCTTTAATGATTATATACATTTTTCTGAGGTAGGGTTAGAAGTTCTGACATGGAAGAAAACTTTTACACAGGGACTTTTTTCTTCATACAAAATAAGAATTTTTTTGACTTATGGTCAAAGTTGCTAGTGATATTTTTAATTAACAATTCTTCTGACAACAAGAAGTTTAAAGTATATTAAAGCAAAGACAATGGCATAGATAATAAAGTAATAAACAACAAAACCTGGAAGTAACTTCCTGACAAAAACCTGCAATTAATAAACAACTGTTATGATTACAAGAAATGTCTGTTTTTAGTGACATTTTTGCAAATAAAATTCTTGTTGAGGAATACAAAGAAAGAGCTATTTATTTTAAATTCAAAGTGAATTTAGGAATATATCATGGAGAATTCAATGAACTAAATGTTTCAGCAATGCATTCAGATACAAAACGAATTTTACAAATACTTAAGAAATTTATTGAGAGTATCCAGATCATTAATTCAAATGGACATATTGTTTATGCTGAAAGCATCCATGTAAAATACATCCTCTCCTGAGAGTTTATTATTAAATTTTATAAACTTTACAAAGTCTCTTTCAAACACCTTTCAGATTCACATCTATGTACCTAATTCATCGAAGTATGTTTCCGGGCCGTCTTCGTCGGTGACCGAGCACACCAGCCTCGCCTTTAGGAAGGTAGTCCACTTGTTGACAAGGCTGCGCAGTCCACCCGTGTCATTCTGAAACCGTTTTGTGAACACATTTCAGTTTGCTTAAGTAAATACTGAAGTCTATTACAACTTGAATTTGTATTAGTTGGGGACTTGAAATCTGAAGGACGACTATGTTAACCATATTTGAATATCAATAGTTAGAGAGGAATATTTAAGATATATAGTATGTTATAAAATAGCCATAGGTTATATACTATTATTCTTCTACAGTGTTGTATCAACTGGAAATGTTTTAAAAAAAGAATTGAATGAATATATCTCCTAAAGCTTTATAAACATAACAATAAATGATGGAAATATTTGTAAAATGTTATGGAACATAGGTAATTTAATGTGCCTTTTCTTTATACCTCATTGTCTCCAGTATGAACATTATTGTATACAGTGAGTTTGCAGATCCTACTGTGGTCAGCAGAGTTGATTTATACTTAACACCAAATGGCTCCCAATAGTTCTAATTTCTCCTTCATTTTTCTGTGTTAGCCTTTACTCCTCAGTATCCCTAATGAGATGCTTTAATATACATATTTCCCCAAACAGGATAGGGAAAATGGCATTGGGATCATTCACCAATAGTCTCTATTGATAACATATTTGTTTGTTTTCTGTATGCCCAGCAGGCTTCCACTCCTTCTGCTGGCTTTGCCGCCTTACTGCAAGTGATGGAGAGGCAGGTGAGTTCCACTATCAGTGGAGCAGTATAATATTGAAAAGTATTTTAAACACTAAATGCTTTAAAAAATAATTCTGCACAAAGGATGCTAATCATAAATGTCAGGAAAAGCCTGTAAAACTCCTATATGAGTGGACATCATGATTTTTTTGAGCTACTATATATACTTACTGTTAAGACAAAAATATTTTGATTACTGTTTATAATTATGTTTTATTAAAGCCTTCCTTTACGTTTGCTGTTGTAGATAGCTCCTCAATAATTATCTTTTAATAAAGTTTTCCTATATTTTATTCACAATAATTGTTGTTTCTTTCTATAATATAAAATTTAGCTATTTGTAATACTAATAATTAAATGAAATAGCAAAATTAATCAAAATTATTTATTTATATAAACCCACAACCAAAATATTTCCATGAATTAAACTTTATGTTGAAATATGGTGTTTATCTCTTATGAGAGATGTGAGTAAATATTAAATTCAAATGTCTCCTATTAATATTTGATTAATTTATAATAGTAGATAATGAAAGTAGAAAAGTAAACTATTAGAAAAAAATATTACATAACTTAATTTTTTAGTTTTTATTCAAATTATAATAGTCAAAGCAATCTTGAGAAAGAAAAACAAAACTGGAGGTTATCACACTCCTAGTTTTCAAGCTATAATATAAAGCTAAGGTACTGGGATAAAGTAGACAAATAGATCAATGGAACAGAATAGAGAGCCCAGAAATAAACCCATGCATATATGGTCAATTAATTTATGACAAAGAAGTCACAAATATAAAATGGGGGGAAATCATTTATTTAATATATGGTGTTGGAAAAATTGAACAGCCACATGTAAAAAAAAAAAAGAAAGAAGGAAGGAAGAAGGAAAGAAGGGAGGGAGGAAGAAACTGGACTACTTCCTACACCATACAAAAAAGTTAACTCAAGCCCTATCTGGTTTGGCTTAGTGGATAGTATGTTGGCCTGCAGACTGAAGAGTCCCGGGTCCAATTCCTGTCAAGGGCACATGCCTGGGTTGCAGGCTCGATCCCCAGTAGGGGTGTGTGCAGGAGGCAGCCGATTAATGATTCTCTCTCATCATTGATGTTTCTATCTCTTCTTCCTCTCCCTTCCTCTCTGAAATCAATAAAAATAAATTTTTAAAAACTTAACTCAAAATGTATTAAAGACTTGAAAGTAATATCAAAAACCACAAAAATCCTAGAAGAAAATAGGTGGTAAGTTCCTTGACATAGGTCTTGGGAATGATTTTTTAAATTGACCCTAAAAGTAAAGTAACAAAAGCAAAAATATACAAGTGTAATAACCTCAAACTAAAAAGCTTCTGCACAGAAATGAACACTATCAACAAAATGAAAAGGCAACCTACTGAATGGAAAAACTATTTGCAAATCATGTATCTGATAAGGGATAATATCCAAAATATATAAAGAATCCATACAACTTAATAACAAAAAATCAATTAAAAATGGGCAGAAGATCTGAATAAATATTTTATCAAAGAAGACACAGACATACAGATGGCCAACAAGTTCATGAAGAGATGCACAACATTGCCAATTACCAGGGAAACGCAGATTGAAACCACAGTGAGATATCACTTCACACTTGTTAGAATGGCTGTTATTAAAAAGACTAGAGGTACAATGCACGAAATTCATGCAAGAATAGGCCTTCCTTCCCCTGGCTGCTGACACCAGCTTCCCTCCAGCCGCGGGCAGGCACCCAGGACCCAGGCTTGCCTGGAAGGATGTCCAGTCTAATTAGCATATTATGCTTTTATTATTATTAAAAAGATAAGGAATAAAAAGTGTTGGCAAGGATATGGAGAAAAGAGAACTCTTGTGCACTGTTGGTGGGAATATGATTTGTTGCAACCGATATGGAAAATAGTGTGAAGGCCCGACTGGTGTGACTCAGTGGTTGAGTGTCAACCCATGAACTAGGAGGTTGTGGTTTGATTCCTGGTCAGGGCACATGCCGGGTTTGTGAGCTCAATCCCCAGGGAGGAGGAGGGGGCAGTGTGCAGGAGGCAGCCTATTGATGATTCTCTCATCATTGATGTTTCTATCTCTCTCTCCTTCTCTCTTCCTCTCTGAAATATATATATATATATATATATTAAAAGAAAATAGTGTGAAGATTCCTCAAAAAATTAAAAATCGAACTATCAAATAATCTAGCAATTCCACTTCTGGTTATTTATCTGAATAAATGGAATACTAATTCAAAAAGATATATGACCCCATTGCATTATTTATAAGAGCTAAGAGAGTGAAACAACCTCAGTGTCTACCAACAAATGAATGGATAAAGAAATGTGGCATATAAGCACAATTATCAGGGAAATAATACTATTCAGCCTAATCTTATTGTTCATGATAATATGGATTCGCATTATGCTAAATGAAATAAGTCCTACAGAGAATGACAGATATGTATGATCTCCTTTTTATGTGGGACCTAAACAAAAGCAATAAAACAGCTCATGGATACAAGAACAGATCAGTGGTTGCAAGAGACAGAGTGAGGTGTGGTAGAAGTGGTTAAAATGGGTGAACTCTGTTGTTGTTTTTGTTTTGGGGGGGTGTTTTTTGGTTGCTTTATTTTTTTAGTTTAAATAAATTGAATTTTAAAATGTTAATACTTACAGGACATATTCTAGCGATCATGGAATGAATCTGCTTTGTACTTCTGCTATTGTCAGTCAGTTTCTCCTTGAAGAAAAAGTAAATCTTAGCATCGTTTGGATCAGTTCCATCTGGGATGACATGTGCATCCACAAACATAGGTTCTGAAAAGAAATACAGAGACTGTAATACATTCATGCGAAAAATCCATCTACTGTTCATCCAAGTAGACCACAGACACATGGTTTCTCCATCTTTGGTGTAAAACAATAATTTGATGTTCATAGGCAAAAAGTATAAAAGCAGTAATTGTATTCAGCCAACATACCGCATTTCAAATGTCAAGTGCCACAAAATATAGTTATGACAGCTCAAACTATTTTTCTCTGTCTACAATATATTCTGGAAATTCAGTAAATGCAAAAAAAACCTTTGTGCACTGATGAGTTTTAAAAATTTGAAAAACTATTCTACCAGTTATTTCCCTTGGAATCTGACAGTCAGTCGTTTTATGGGGGAAAAAAAGGTTTGTTTTTCAAAGTGTGGTTTTCAATCTAGTGCATATAAACTCAAATGCACCGAAGCAGAATGGAATGAGGAGTTGGGAGTCCAAGATCTGAAAAACACATTTTTCTTAAAATACAGTGTATGAAATAAAAGGGAAACTTTTCAAGGAAAAAAGTGACGTCATTTGAAGACAGAGGGATTCCTTATTTCAAGAACAAAACAACTTTTAGGATATTCTATTTCCAGATGTACCAGAGAATAATCAGAAGAAGAAAATGGACAATCAACGCTTTCTTGTGCTGGCCTATCAGTGAAACAAGATGCTTTACTGTGGTGACTCATGCTTAACTGTGCAATGGTAAGTAAATTGCCAAATTTAGGGTGAGCTAGAACTTTCCCCCAGGGTGAAATGACAAAGGCCTCCGTGGTTTCTTCCTCCTCTCAACAACAGGAACTCATTGAAACTGTGCATTAAAGTCAAATGAGCACCTTTCATGATGTGAATTCCATGTGATCCTAAGAACTGGAAGCAGCTGAATACTGATAATCATAAAATTATCATACCTATGATTTCTATTAAATCTTAGTCAAATTATGAAAAAATAATATATATCAGTTGTATAATTTAGAATCTAAGTATAAAACAAATATAGTTTCTGAATATACCCTATTCACTTTATCTGTCATAAATTTAGAGAACTGTTAGCTTTGACATTATTAACACATACAATCTAAATGAATAAATAACATATTTAATTATAATATGTTACACTTAAACAATTAGAGAGGATTCTTGTGTACAAGCATGTATGATGAATATCACTGTCATTTTTAAAATTTATATATTCTATAATAATTGTGTGGTGATTAGTCAAGAGTTAGAATATGACTATTTCAATTATTTACTTACCGTAAACTTTTAAAATCATAAAGTCAGAATTACTGTTACTGACGACATGGCACTGTAATTTTTTTCTTTTTACCATTTTTTACCTAATTTTTATTATGGAACTAAACAAATTAGTCTAAAGCATAAAAAATTCTAAAAAAAATGTATAAAGTGTTTTCTTACCACTTAGCCATTTGGAATTGTGTTGATCAGTTCTGACTGCATTCCTTTTAGTTAAACTTCGAAAAATAGCAGCATCTGTCCCCATGAAATCTATATACATTCCAGAGAAAAGTTCTTCATCTATGAAAAAGAAATTGTCAACACAATGTAAATGTTTTTAAGGCTATTTTAAATATCAAGGAGAACTTGCTTAATTAGATTAGTACACATATTACAGTGTTTATAATTGTTAATTGGTTTACATTATCCACCAAATAAAAGGTTGGTAAATTTAATCTGGTCTCATTATTGACTGTATGGTTACCAAAATGACTTTATTCTATGAAGAAACAAAAATTCCTCTGCTTGTACTTAATAATACTAAATGCCTATGTTTATAGTGTGTATCAGAAATGGCAGAAATAATATATGTAACATTATAAAAGATAACAGAATGGCTTAATTAATTATTACTGTGTTTTAATAAAAATACTGTAAGAGTCAGAAAACTTGCTTTGTATATTTTGGCCAGTAATTAGCAAACTGGGAATTAGGACTAAGTCATTTAGCTCCCTGAATCACAATCTTCTCATTTTAAAATATGGGAACTGAATTATGGATCTCAAAAGTCCTCACCACATAATAAAAATTCTATGATTATACTAAAGGGACTGAGATTAATAGTTTTTATTATTATTAATGACATGGAGGCAACATTAAAATTAGTCAAAATACTATTAATGATATAATAATGTCATCATTAAAAGTATACACTTTGATTTTCAGTGCTAGAAGGTTTCTATAAGATAATCAAAGTTCTCTATTTTCATTTGCAAAACAATATATTAAAATTATGGTAAAAATATAATATTATGTTACTAAACTACATATGGCTTAACATAAGCCATGAGAAATAGAATGCAGAGACAAGAAAGTAAAGATATTTTTAAATTAAATTATCATTATTGATAGCAAAAACATTTTAATCTGTATATACATAACATTTAACATTTAGTTTATCCATATTAATTTTCATTCTAGGAAAGAGAGTAGATATTGAATGGGTATGTGTGACCCTTGAGAATAAAACAGTAGCTAAATATCTATTTAAAAGAGAATAAAATTTATCAGGTCTGTCCCACTAAACCGCCATGCAGCTGTGCTCTTCGACTACTGTTCTAGAATTACTTCCTGGCTACTTTCAGATTGTGGTCATTTTGGCAGAACTGGAACATTCTGAAGCACTCTAAGCTCACTGTTTAGTAACAGGCACTACCAACTGGCCCAGGATAGAATGAAGAATGGAATGTTTTTAATATGTGCTCACTAGGTCATGAAACGGATCCCTACAGGTTAGCAATTGGCTATGGCAGGTATTGTGTCTCCAATGTGGCTTCCTACAGGGGTCTAAAGCCCATGGAAATTGATTATAGAGACAGAACAAAAATGTGCAGGAAAGTATTTTGAGTGGTTCAGTTTCTTTAAAATTATGTGGGCATTTATGAAGCATCTACACAAATATTCTGTAGATACAACGGTTGTTAAATTGAAATAACTTAGCAATTAATCATTTCATACTGTAGCTATACCCAGTTACCCTCCAAACAGTGGGTTCTAAAACTCTTTATGTAATATACTGACTAGCACAGCTATCAATTATCATCTCTGTATCCAGGAAGGAAAGAATAAAGGATACTGGAGGATGGTGTATGATGCAGAGGGCTGATTCTAATCCTATTACACACCATTTTATTAGTTATGTCTTAAACGTTACGGAAGCTTGCACGTCCGACTGACTTCATTTCCTGTCTTAAATTCTTAATAATTAGGAATAATAAAGTTCCTGCTTTGTTTTGTATAAGAAATATTTAATTAATGTCACTTTGGAACGAATTTTGAGAATGGGGTATTTTATGAAGGATTTCTTTGTAGGACTTATGCAAAGATAAACTTGTGCCTTTTCTCTTTAATCCAAAAATATTTTGCTTTCCAATTGCACTTCCACTACCAGAAAAACCATATGAGGTTTTTGATCGGCTCTTTAAAAAATATCATCTGACTTCTTTGTTGTGCTACAACAATAACTAAAAATAGCAAAAGAACACTAAACATACATATCTGGTTGGATGTCACAACTACATTGTGAAATTTGGAATTAAAATTCACAATGTTTCTTGGCACTTTAATAGGAATATTTTAACAAATGTGTGTTATTTAGTGGATTGCAGTTGAACAGAAATGATCAAACACTGTATAGCAAAGTGAGAGGACTATACAGATCTATTATACAATATTGGGGATGACAATGGAGATAGTTTTAAAGAAATAATCAATAGAACAAATAAAATTATAAATATAAGCTTATCAAGCTTCCTGCTCATTTTGGTTTCAGTTTTTCTTTCCCAAAATATATTTTTGTTGATTTCAGAGAGGAAGGGAGAGGAAGAGAGAGATAGAAACATCAATGCTGAGAGAGTTTCACTGATCGGCTGCCTTCTGTACATCCCACTGGGAATGGAGCCCACAACCTGGGCATGTGCCCTGACCGGGAATTGAACCGTGACCTCCTGGTTCATAGGTTGACGCTCAACCACCAAGCCCCATCAGCTGGGCTGATTTCAGTTTAATGAATTTCAGTGATAGTATAAATTATAATGTTGATCAAAGTAATAAAAGGCAGTATAGAAACATCAGCACAAGTCTCAGGTCCTTAAAAATGAAGGCCAATTAAATTCAATATTGTAAAAATATCCAAGTCTCTAAAGGCAAAACTATTAAATGGCTTATCACAGTTTAACACTAAGATTCATAATGCCTTGTTCTAACCCTTATTGTTCTAAACAATATTTGATGACATAAAACTATAGTATTAGTGCTAACTAATCTTTGAAATTTATTTCCATAGCATTTAGATTGAAATGAGTGAAAACTCTATATATTTAACTTGTGTGTGTGTGTGTGTGTGTGTATGTAATATTAGAATTTCTAAAGTATTTTTTAAAAAGACTTTCTAAGACACTGCTATTAAATATTTAGAAACTTATCTGAAAAGTCCTTGCATCAGACATATTTGGATATCTTGTGGTTTCATAGGTTTCTAATTTTTTTGTCGTAATTATATACTTTCATTTCCTCTTTGTCCAATTTGAATGACCATATGGAAATAATTCACTGGATAACTTCCAAGGCCACATTTTAGTCAGTGCTAGATGTACCTGTCTTAATTTAGTTTCCAGATATGAGCACGATGTGTTGCCTCTTTAAATGAATCAAAGTAAAGCATTGTGACCACAATAATTATTTTTCCACCTGTTCTCTTGTCAAATGATGTAATTTTACTATCGGCAATACATACAGGAAGCAAACAGGGGAAAGCATCTACTGTATAGTTGGTACCGGGATCCCAGATTTGTCCTTACAGTCAATTCATGTTAAACCAGACATATTCTAGAAGTGTCTTCACTAACCAGAAGGGAATGTCTTTATGTGAGTTATAGAAAGGCATTTGATAATTGAGACTCAAAGACATTGATTTGTCAACATACGTAGCAGCAAGCAATTGGGCCTGCTACTTAACTGATATATTTTATGGAAAATGAGAAAATAGAAAAGCGGTTTTACCACCAGCTCTTGTTTTAGTATAGCAACTTCTAGACAATCCATAGGAATATATTTGGCTAACCCATGTACTTTGTTAGTCTTTCATCAGAGAGTAACATCATTTTTGATAATTTGTAAAAGATTACTAAAACATGAGGAAAGTGGGTATATTTAATACTAGAAAAATAACTACAAAAAACATTGAAAATTACTTTATATGTTAATATATATATATATATATATATATATATATATATATGCATGTTTTTTTGTAAATTGTTGACTTGCTCTAGGAATGAGAGCATTGTTGTGTTCAGTGAAAAAATACATGCTTATTATGAATATTCCTGAATATGAGAAACTAAAATTTCTATTTCTCAGCATAAACCTTTCTTCCTATTATTTTACTCATGTACTATCATCCATACAATTATCAAAAATGGGCATACCATGTCATGAATTATTTTCCCTTAATTTCCTTTTTATTTTCTATTTCTCACTGCCTCCTTTATTTTTCACTTACTGATCATAACAGATACTGTGTTCACATTGGGGTTGAAAGAGCAGCGTCCTTTTCCAGATTCGCACTTGGAGTCAATCATGAAAACTTGGTCCTTTATTGTGGATAAAATTTAAAAGATAGTAATAATAAATAACATTATATTTAGTTAACCAATTGTTCTTTAGTAAAACAAAGCATAATCATAAATAATAAGCTTTATACTCGGTTGCTTATGCCTTCCCAATTCACTGTATTAAGACTTTCTTGGCCTGTAGACAAATGCATCTATGAATTACAAACTAACCTTAGTAGATCAAATTCTCATCCTATTACACTCCCCATAAAGCTGATCCAACAAGTTTTCGACAAAGCAACATTATTAAAACCCACTTAAAATTAAGAATTATTGTTACCCTGAATAAGACAAGTTGAAATTGACCAAAAGCAGAAATTTGTCCACAGAGGAACAATGTGTATAATATTATAATATTTCCAAAAACAATAAGACTGTTTTAAAAATAAAATTTTGTTACCACTTAATTTTGTTATGTACATCATTATACTAAGTTAAGCAATAATTCATAATTTAGATTAAAATGTTTTATTATTTATTTATTTAACAAAATATATTGACCATCTACTCTGTGCCTGGCACTGACAATACATTAGGGATACAGTAAACAAAATAGACAAACATCTTTGCCTTGAAGTAATTTATAATATACTGAGGGAGAATATAAATAGGTATATATAAAATATAAAGAGAATAAATATATAAAATATAAGTCTGTTAGATGATGCTCAGTGCTTAGGAAAAACATTAAGCAAGGAATGGGACTAGGGAAGCCCAGGGACTATGAGCAAAGATTTCAATAATGATCACTGCAGCTTCAGTGAGAGGGAACATCTTGTTGGTATACTTATCTTTTTCTAGGTAAGTTAGTAAAAGTGACTACTAAAATTCTAAGAAAAAGGTGATCACTTTTGTTGGTTGCATTAGATGATGGCAGTCCTTAGGTGTCAAGCTAAGGTTTTTCAAAATTATCCTGATAAAATTGCATTCCATATGTACTCTAGATATGTATATAAATACAATATTATGATGAAACCCTTTGACTTGACTACTAAGGAAAGTATTAAAAAGATTAAAATTCATAACCCTTCCCATACTTAAGTTGACTCTTAAATGTTCACATATTAATTAATGGACATGCTTCCCCTTTTAAATAGATTTTTTTGAAACGAGACTATAGTAGTTCATATTTGATAAAGTGATTAAAATTCATTCCATGCTGGTTTTCCATATGAGATCTGTTTTTTTTACTGACTTTTGCATTTAAGCCTTGAAGTGCATAGTGGGCAATCTGTACGTGGGAAAATGATTTCATTTGAAATGTGTGCTCTGAAAAGTGCTGTGCTATTGGTGGCCTCTGCAGTGACTGTGAAGTCTTCAGTAAAGGGTCTGACAGATTGCAGACGTCTAGGGCAGTAGTTTATTTATCAGTTGATCACAGGCATGTAGTTCTAATGACAAGCTCAATGCAGCCAACTGTACTCTTCCAAGAAGCATAGCTTTACATTTAAGAACTTTAATATTTCATCTTGTTTTGAACCACTTGGAGATGCATCAATATGGGGTCAAATGATAATCACTCAGTTATTTTTAAGTGATTTTTTTATTCAACAAAAGATATATATATATATGTATATATATATATAAATTACATACATGAAAAAATTAATAATAAAGGAATACAGAGAGATTATTCAATTATATTCATACTAAAGTAGATTAACCTTTGTTAAAGAAAAATGAACCTAAGATATATCAGTAGCAACATTTAATCTTTTTTTTTACAATTCTAATCTGTAAAATCGAATTTAGACGTTAAGAACTGGACTTTCAAGGCTTAAGATGCATAATAAAATCAAAGCAAGATATTATGAAATAATTCAGTTTTTAAAATATTTATATTAAATACGACATGTTTGACTAAAAGAATCCAGAAAATCTCTTTGGGGCTAATGAATTGTTTCCTTAGTCAATAATTGTAAACTGGGATAAACACAGTCTGAAATATCACAGGGGAAGCTGAACCAGCCACATATTTGACTGTACATTAGCTGTATATTTACTCTCAGAAGATACTTTTATTCAAATATCCCCAAATCATTTGAACCAATGTAAGAATAAGGCTAGAAAACCCTCGTAGACCAATGTTACTCTAAATGAAAGTATGATTTATTAATTATATAAAGTTCTCTTCGGCTGGCACTTACAGGTGTGTATCTCATAAAAGTTTATTAAATGTGAAACATAAATAAGAAATTGTTTAAAATAGATTTGAGAAAGTGAATGTATAGTATAATATTTCTATAATTTGCATTAATATTATCAACACCTTACATTCTAAGTAATTATGAAGCCACACCATTTCCATTCAGATTATATATATATATATATATATATATATATATATATATATATATACATACATATATATATATATATTTATATATGTATATATGTATATATAATGTTTAAAGGCTAAAGGCTGTATTTTAAGTAACCTGATGGCCAGAAACTCTAAAATACAGTTTTAAGCAACCTTTGACACTAAGCAGAACAAAGAATGAAAAAAATGTTACACTCACCTCTGATCTCCTCCCTCTGTTCAAATAAGTACAGACTGGGCTGAAAGCACCACTCCCACAAACATACAGATGAGTGCGGTTGAACGCCTGAATTACACGGACGAAGTTCCCACAACCATGCTAAAAGAATAGGTAAAGAAGTGCTTAGCAACGATTTTATTGCTATTGCTAAGTATTACTGTGAAACTTTGCTTTGAATTTTTCTTTCTGCTCTAACATGTTCGGTGATAGTAAGAGAACCACATTGTCTACACCATTGCTTTATTTCGGGTGGGAGG
The DNA here is from genome assembly GCF_000147115.1 of Myotis lucifugus. Classification (NCBI taxonomy): domain Eukaryota; kingdom Metazoa; phylum Chordata; class Mammalia; order Chiroptera; family Vespertilionidae; genus Myotis; species Myotis lucifugus. The sequence goes on along the minus strand of NW_005871099.1, from coordinate 4,381,068 downwards.
TAGTCCAACTTAGATAATGAGTAAAATGATATATCTCTCTCATATTTCTCTTCTGTATGCTATGTAAGTTTTATTTTCTGAAACTTAATGAACTTAATTTTTACCTAAGATTAAGTACAGCAAATTGTTTCCTCAAATTTTCTTCAAAACACACACACCCATATACACACTTTATATAAACATGAATTAAGTGAAATTGTGCTTATACAAGGCCTGTTTTATCTTTAGTACACAATGGCAAGCACTATTGGCCTTTACAATTGGTGAATAAAACAAACCTTGAAGGAAATGCCAAACTTACTGCTTTCTATGAAAAATGATGTAATTTTTCTCTCTCTGCCTGTAATCCCCTAAAATACTTTCTTCAAAATCTCCTTTCTCACCTGTTCCCAGTCCAATCATTAGACATTGTCATTTATTCTCTCAACAACACAAAATCATTATAGTAATTATAAGTTGACTATGACCTTGCAGAAGTACATAAATATGGCCATCACCAAATGCATACCTGTCACTGAAGGGACCATTGCATGCCCTGTGTTTACTAGGCTCACTATCCTTTGCTGACTACAAATTAATCCAGCCTGAGATTAAATGTTGTTCCCTTCACAGTTACTTTTTCTCTCAAAGAACATTATTAAAAATAATGTTACAAATCAAAGATAAATATTTTAATAAAAATATATGAAAAGATAACAGTGGTTTTCCCAGGGGTGGTCAGAGACCATAGGTGTTCTTTTATACTCTCTTCTAGGTATCATGTATTTTATTTATTGTTTATAATGTACATGCATTACTTACATTATTAGTAAAGTAAAAACACAAATTTTACTAAAAAGGAAGTTACATTTAAAGTCAATGTTATTTTATATTTTCCATCATTTCCTCCTTTCATATTCATTATTACTTGATAGTAAGTATATGCTTATTTTTATATGTAGTAATTTTCTACATGTTTCTATTATAGGTTTTTATTATCAAATAATCAATCATTAACTTTGCTGTCAAAAAATTAAACCTTACAGACCAGACTACACAATTTATTTTTATTTTAAGACATTAAGGATTTTTGTTAAATATATAATGTCACAGTATCTTGACACCTGTTTATAGAGGTTCCTGGAAATTGACTATATAACTGCAGATGATAATGTGTTTCTCTGGAGAAAAAGCATAGATGATGTATGGTGTGTATATAATATGTCTATGTTAAGGGTATCTGTGAGCAATGAGACTTGTGTTTATTTTTTTCACATTCAAAGTTAGTCATTCTGGGGTTCTGTATATACTGTTTTTCCATAAGACATGAACTCAACCCAACTCTATTAATAATAGGTTATGTCTGTCTCCTCTGGAGTTTTGTAGGCCATTTACCATCATGAATTACTGGTATTAGTTAAAAAAAGTCACTAATATTTCTTTTATATTTCAAATACAGTTTATACTTATTTTATGTAATATATACATATATATATATTAGATACATTGATATGCTTATTATGGCTAGTAATTGAGAATTTATTATGTGGCAGACAGTGGAATAATCATTTCATATATTTAGCCTCTTTTAATTCCCAGGAGGTTTGATTTTTTTTTTACTTTTATATCTCACATTTATTTAGCATATTATATGCTACTTAGGCACTTAACATTCACTCATTTTTTTTTTTTTACAACTCAACCGCTTTTAGAAAAATAAAGCTTAGAACATTTTTAGTTAACTTGCCTGAGGATATATAGCTAGAAAAGGGTAAAGCAGATTTTCAAACACAGATGTGTCTAACACATCTTGTATTTTTAACCTCTTCAAAATCTGCAATTGTGTTTGGAATCTATAGTTATTAGAAGGGAGTTTTTATAACTGTTACTAATGTTTAAAGAGCTCTTCCTTTGATGTTGTTTTTAATCTTTACAACAGTGTTCCAATTAAAGTATTAGTGCCATTCTAGTGATAAGGAAATTGAATTTCAAAGAGGTTAAATGAAATGCTCTAGGTTTAATAAGTAACTGAGCTGGCTTTTGAAACACACCGCCCTCCACCAACCAGCTTTTGTATAGGAAGGGGTTGACTAACCATGAGACAGATTTCCATGCTCTCTGACGATGCTCAGTGTACCCCTCCAACCTTCCCTTACAGAGAAAAACCCCAAAGGAAAAACAAAGCAGTTGAGTTAATTATTGAAAATCATGTTCTAGGTCATTGCCATTTCCATTGTTCTGCCTTAGTTTCTGAATACATTATTTCTGACCTAGACCATTTCATTCAGCAAATATCTATAAACTCAGTGCAAGCACTGTACATAGTACTGAAAACACTGGAAATAATAGATTCAATTCCTACTTTCAGGCTATAGCAGATGCTGTAATAGGGTTATATTTTTCAAAAGGTGCTATAGAAGGAAAGAAGAGAATGAGTAATGCGGAACTTGGTGTAAAGGTTTGAAGGGGGTGTCATTGCAGAATGAGCTAGAGATTTTGACAGGCAAAAGCATAAGGAAAAAATGTGCCAACAAAAACAGCAGAGCATGAATTAAAAACAGGTATCGCAGTGCAGGACTTTCTTGGTGAATAGTGCCTAGAAGAGACAGAGGATTATTGTCCAATGAAACAAGAGAGACAATTAGAGTTGGTCTGTCATCATGCCATAGTCTATATATATATAAATATATATATATATATATTTATTTATTTAAATTGATTTTAGAGAGGGAGGGAGAGTGAGAGTGAGAGAAACATCAATGATGAGAGAGAATCATTTATCAGCTGCCACCTGTATGCCCTACACTGGAGACCAAGCCCACAACCCGAGCATGTGCCCTGACTGGGAATCAAACCATGATCTTCTGGTTCATAGGTTGACAACCACTGAGCCATGCCAGCCGGGCATCATGCCATAATCTTTAGCTGGGCATAGAGAGTGGATTTAGGTATTGAGCCAAACCGGCTTCGGCAGTCTTTATCTTTAACTAGCTGTTTGAACTTGAGGCATTTATGTAATTTCTCTGTGCTTCAATCTTTTTATCTACGAATGGTGATGATAGTATTTGTTGTGAGCAATATAGAGGCAAAAGTAGGTTTACAGTTGTTTATATGGAAGACATACAATAGTTAATTAAATAGTAATACAAGAATAAACTGTTCTTCTTGATCACAACTGTAAACCTACTTTTGCCACACCCTGTATAATAATAAAGCACTTGGAATAGTTTCTGGCAAATAAATATACACTGGGTTAGATATTAGACTCTTTCACACACATTTTCAATTCCAACTGCCAATACAAACCTGTGAAGTAAATAGGGCATTTGTCCTGCACAGAGCTTAGTGTATAGGCCCTGACCGTAATAGGCATCTATGAAAGGTTTGGGGAACGAGACTTCAGTGAAATTCAGCACCATGCATGCTTTCTTTTAATTGTTTAACTCTATTTTGAAAGTATTTTCTGGTAAAATGTTAAATGTAAAATGAAAAATCAGGCTGCTAACATTATGCAGAATATAGTGTCCTTTTATTCATATACTATATATGTCATGTAATAAAATGCTGAAATAGCCCTAGCTGGTTTGGCTCAGTGGATAGAGCATCGGCCTGCAGACTGAGGGGTCCTGGATTCGATTCCTGTCAAGGGCACATGCCCAGGTTGCGGGCTCGATCCTCAGTGGGGGACGTTGCAGGAGGCAGCTGATTAATGATTCTCTCTCATCGATGTTTCTATCTCTTTCTCCCTCTCCCTTTCTCTCTGAAATCAATAAAAATATATTAAAAAAATGCTGAAATAATATACCCCAATTTTTAATTTACTATATTTGGATAGTGCATTTATTTTATTTACTTAACAGAAATATAGTATTTACTGTGTTCTATATGCTTTTCTTGGTCTTTAAAAATTTCTATATTAAACATCTATTAGTTGCATAATTTAAAAACAGACGTTTTTAAAATATATTCCGAGCACAGATGAATAGGGTATTAAAAATATTGACTTTTCATGGTCCATACTATGCAATGGGGGGTGGGGGTGGGTGAGGGACTATTTTTTTTCCACCTACAATTCTTTGTTCTGGGGAATAAATCAAGGTACTTTGTTAAGTGTATTACTAAAGAAAATATATTTTCCAGTAGTTTAGGATCCTCTGATCACAAAAATAGGTAAATGGATACTCTACAATTAATAAATCAAGTTTGACATTGTGTGCATGTAATGCATATATGTCTAAATATATATAACCCTGCTTAATTTTCAAGAAGCTCTTAGAATATTAACTTAGCACATCATTATGCCCTATCTCATTGGATATGTTTGACAGCATGTGCTATTGTTTAGCTCAAATTATTTAGAGTATGAGTAAAATATTAACATTTAGAAATAAATGGAGCATGTAAGAACGTGAATACATAGGGGCAGAAAGGGAAATGGGCGGTAGCTTAATCTCTCTTTAGCTGAGGCAGAAAAAATTACATGTTTTTCCACCATGCTCATTTATTTTCCTTATGAACATTAGGTGATTGTAGCAATATTATTACCTGGGGTGAAATTTTAAATTATATTGAATTAATTTCTAGTAATTAATTATTTTCTAATAACTTTAAAATTTCAGATAAGTAAAAAATCTCAAGGAATAAAGAATGCTTGATTCTAGATTTTATTTTTCCTTTCAATTGTTACACAGCAGTATGAATTTAAATGGTCATTACTTTGTTTTCCTTAGTAGATGATTAATACTTAAAAGCAATTTTTAAAATTTAACCAAAACATACTACTGAAATGCGTATGAAATAATTTACAACAAACATGTTTAATCTAAGAGCATTAGTAAACTCATCGTTCACTGTGTGGATTCCCCAACCTCTAATGAGCCACTTGGAAAAGATTTCTGTGCTTGACTATTTCCATGTCTATTTTTTCAGATGTTATTTAAATTTTATGAAGTAGCTAGATCCAGATCCGGGCCCTGGGGATAATGACACTTATTACCAGGTATTTCCAACCATAAAGGGAGAGTTAAAGTTAAGAACTACAGTGGAAAAAAGTGCTAGTGTATTTTGGGTCTGCCCGTGGGGGTGGAAGGGTGGCTGGCCCGGGCACAGGTTGGGAGAGAAGACTCCAGAAACGTGACATCTGCACTGTTTCTTTAAAGAATGAACAGATGATTCCCAGGCTAAAATAATGGGAAAGTAACTAAACAAGAAGAGAATTGCATGTAGCATGTACCAAAGGCTGAAAGAGAGAAAAGGTATCAGTACCATTGAAATAAAATAAGGGGCAGGTTAACATAAGACAATATAGTTGCCACCGTATCTTTTGAGCTTTTCCTACATATCCCAGCTGCCATGTCATTTTTCTTCTTCTTTTATGCGTATCCTTAGCATCTACCATACTCTTCCTAGTGAGGTGGCATGTTTGGTTGGCTAAGGGTGCAGGATTTAGAGCCATGTGTGCCTGCTCAGACAGTGACCTCCTACTTACTATTTTTAGTGACTCAGTTTCTTTATCTTGAAAATGTAGATGGTAACAATAAGGTCCATCTTGTGGCACTGTTATGAGAATTAAAATAAAGCACACAGAAAAGTGATGGCCTGTTTCATGAAATGTTGCCTATTATTATTTGATAATTATTGCATATATGTCTCATCATCTCTAGTATATTGTAAAGACTCTTAAAAGTAGGAACTCCATCCTCATTGACCTCTGGTTTCTTCACAAGAACTCATTCATGCCAGTTAAAATATTCAATTCCCACATAAAAAAATTGAAATTCTAGCAGAGTTAAGAAATTCTGTAATACTTGGTTTCATTGAAAAGTATAATAAAATGTGTTGCTCTATAAAACTTCTAAAGACCTATTTACCATCATTTTTCTGCCACTAGCCTTTTTCCTTTGGTCTGATTAAAGCATGCTTCACTGTAGGTATCTTGGATGTATGAAATGAGATGGATTTGTCAAACGTTCTTATTTAGCACAGACAGAGCATTTATTTGAAAGCGTTAGATTGCTATTTCCCAGGACCCAACAATTTTGGCTGTACTAGAACAGAACCCTACACCAGTTACTTACATTGTGTATACTAATTGGCTCTATGGCAGAATTTAAAGATATCTATGAATGACATTACAGTATGACAAAACTATGGGAAAACATAAGCACGTATTGAAGATTTTATCTAATGACTTTTAATTACAAGAGAGCAAATAACAGAGCCTTTTAATTTTGCCAAAGAGAGAAAGAAATTTAATGACTTAGCTAAGATTCTTTAGAAAATCAACAGCAAGTTTTGGAACAAGAACGTGCAAAGGTATCCAAATCCTACATATCCTGTATAAATGGGAAATATAAATCTTTTTGAACAAAGGACAATTAAATCCAGTAATTATAGCCACAGGATATTACTGCGGCAAAAAGCAACTCATGATCAGATACGCATTAGTGGAAAAAATCTCTACATTAGAGAATGAAAGAAAATAGTTTAATTCATGCATAATTATTGACATAATAGCTTCAGGGGACAAAAAAGTGTATCCCATAAAAGAATACTTCATTCTACTCATTCCCTAGAAGGTTATTATAATATTCTTACAAATGTTTTTCCACATTTTCCTGGATTTTTCCCTCCAGAAAGTGGTCTACAAAATCCTATGGGTAGCAAAAATGCTCCTGCAAGCTCCTTCTGCCCACTTTTAAATTTCTCTTATAAGGTGAGTTATGAAGCTGAAAAAGTGAGACCATTGCTGAGTCACTCCTGGTGAGCTCTTGCCAAGAACACCTTCCACTGAGACCTGGAGATTCAACATTCCAGGTTCTTCCGTGGACCTGCACTGAGCCTGACCTTTTTAGAACCTGAAACCTGGGACTATTAAGAGTCAATGAAATAAAAAGCTCATTTCCACACTTTCTCCTTCCACAAGGGTTAGTCTTTCTTTGTTGAACCAATCTGATGAATCTCTGAGTACTTATTACCAAGGCTCAGCGCACAGCCTTCTCTCCTAAAATCAGCATTTTTTACCTCTATACTTATAATGAATTCTACACTTACAATGGTAAGTGTTTAGTCAACACTAAGTCAAGGCTGTTATTTGACCTTAGACCTGATTGTGTTTGTGTGTGTGTGTGTGTGTGTGTGTGTATACATTTATTAGTTTTGCTACCCAATCACCATATTTCAATCTCACATCTGAATTAGGATGTGCGTATTTCCATGCTTATTAGATTAACTAGAGGGGGGGAGGGGTCCCTCAGCCTGGCCTCTGCCTTCTCGCAGTCTGGGACCCCTTGAGGGATGTCTGCTTGCCGGCTTAGGCCCGCTCCCCTCGGACATCCCTCGAGGGGTCATTAGCACTCCCGACACCACTGCTGCATTCACCAGCCTTGAGCCCAGCTTCTGGCTGAGTGGCCTCTCCCTGTGGGCTCTCCCTCCTGCGTTGAGCGTCTGCCCCCTGGTGGTCAGTGCACGTCATAGCAACTGGTCATTCCACCATTCAGTCAATTTGCATATTAGCCTTTTATTATATAGGATGTTGACTTCTTTAACAAGATAATAAAGTTTATGAGAGTCAAATATGTTTATTTTAGCATAAAATTGTATCTCTAGCAATTAACATTATGCCAGATGCATAGTAGGTATCAGTATTCGTTGAAAAAGTGATTGAAAGAATGAATATCTAAAGAAACTTCTGCCCTGGCTGGGTGGCTCAGTTGGTTGGAGGATTGTACCATACATCAAAAGGTTGCAGGTTTGATTTCAAGTCAGGGCACATACCTAGAGTGCACTTTCAATCCCAGGTGGGGGTGCAAACAGGAGGAAACTGATTGAAGTTTACCTCTCACATCAATGTCTCTCCTTTTCTCTCTGTCTCTCTCTCTCTCTCTCCCTCTCTCTCTAAAATCAATAAACCTGTCCTTTGGTGATGATTAAAAAAAGAAACTTCTTTTTTTTTAATATATTTTAAAAAATGTATATCAGAGAGAGGAAAGAAGAGGAAGAGAGAGAAACATCAATAATGTCAGAGAATCATGGATTAGCTACCTCCTGCATGCTCCCTACTGGGGATAGAGTCCTCAACCTGGGCATGTTCCCTGACCAGGAATTGAACCCTGACCTCCTGGTTCATAGGTCAACATTCAACCACTGAGCCACACCACCCGGGCAACCAAGTTATTAATATAAGAGTAAGTAATTTTGATACTTGGATCTATTATGTTATTTTTTTCATGATTTGAAATAAGAAGGTGAAATGACATATATGCTTCATTATAAACATTAAATGACTTGTGCACATTAGATATTTTTCCTGTATTTATTTTATAATATTCAAGAATAATCTGTCAGTCCTGGCCAGTGTGTCTCAGTGGCTAGAGGGTCATGGGTTCGACCCAATAATTGTGTTTCTCTCAAATTGATGTTCTCTTTCTCTCCCTCCCTCTCTCCCTCCCTCCCACTGTCTAAAAATCAGTGGAAAATATATCCTGGGGTGAGGATTAATTAAAAAAAAAGCATAATCTGTCAATTTCAGCAAGTCGTTAGCAGCAATCAATATAGATTTATTCCTTGGCTCTGGACTCCTACCTAAAGTAACATAATTTTTACAAGTGTTTCTAGTGCCTCACATTGACAATCTATTGATATTTATACCTGTCCCAATTTTGTTTCTATGGTTATTTTTAATTAACAAAGACACCAGTCATCACTGGTGATTTATGCCTCTGGAATGTGCTGGCTGACCACAGCCCTTCTGCTGAGAATCTTTCTTAGGAAAAGCCTGCATGGTATCTGGGAGTTGGTCCAGAGTCTTGCATTATCATTATTCCCGCAGCCTCCTGAGAATTCCACAGGTTGGGTCCACTTGGAACAGGGGTTATTACTGAAATTCATCATGGAAAGTGTCAGGGTGCAATAATGAAAGCAAGTCAAGAAAGTTTTACCCAGTCAGGAATTCCTCAATTACAATGTTTAAGAGTTCCAATCTTTCTGTATTTACATTTTTTACCATGTGTCCAGCAGAGGACTTAAAACACCAACACCCGTTGTCTCACTCCTGGCTGCACTCAAGATACATGGATTCGAAGACCAAATATTTAAGTTCTGGGTTTTTTTAAAGCACTCACTGTGGGATCTTTGCCAGCCATTTTGCACTCTTCGACTTTGATTGTAGACGCTGGCCAGAAAACCTGCTCAGAAAGGAAAATATAGATTGCATAAATCTCACTGTACATAGGGCAGCTCAGTGCTCGTCATTCACTTTATGCTAACAGATTTCTTTAAGATGTTTCTGTATTTCTACTTCAAAATTCTATCTTCTTTCATTTTATGAACTTAAATGAATATAGATTTTAAAATTTTATTGTAAGACTTATCTTTTTATTCCTTCCATCAATCTTTCAACAAAAGCACTTCAATATATGCCCCCTTACTAATGCTATTATATTAAAATGAGGTCATTATTAATGTGCACAATATAAGGTATATTTCCTCTTTTTTATTTATAGTACACTTTTCCCAACTGCTTATATCACAATGAATTTACATTTATATTGCAATCTCAGTTTAATATTATTTTGAGAAAACTACAAGCCAGGCTGGTGGATTTAATTAAAATGGGGCACCCAGGTACATCCACAGTTAAAATAGCTTGGATAGAATCCAAAAGGCTCCTGCTCTGAAATACTGTCCTAGCATTCCAAGTCATTGTTGCCTTGGCTCGGGTCTGGTGGTGAAGATTATTTCTTTGTCTGCTGTCCATTTTTAAAATAACAAGTCCAGAAATCTCCTTTCTGTAACAAATTTATCATGAATCTACTTTTATTTCTTTACTCCAGTGAGTCTCAATTTATTTCCTTGTTGTGAAACAGAATGACAAATACGGGCTACATTTGTTCAAAGAATAGTGCATTTAATAATTGTATTCCTTCCAAGGACTTCTTGAATTACAAATAAATGACAAGGTAGGTCTTCCTTTAATCTGACCATTTTTTTCATGCTATGCTCTAGTCTTCTCTTTTTCTTGTTCTATATATGTATAAACAGGAAGTGTTTTCTTAGTTAGCTTCAGATTTTAGATTGTTTAAAACTATAAAACTAGACAAAGAAAATTGAATTGATTTTATATTTTCAGTCCATTAAATAAGTACGAACTTCCAATTATGTATAAACATGCAACTGGTATTTTCTATTGTTCTAATGAAATACATAATTTATTATTGTATTTTAAGTCTTTAAAGAAAAAAGCAAGTAGGGAGGTCAACATTGCCCTCACGAAAGTAATACACTTACACTCAAAGCTTCTTGACTTATATTGTTAATATTCAAGGAAAGAATGTGATCTTTGCTGCCCACATATATCCGGTCCTGATCTTCATCCATTAATAATATCCTATAGTCTAAAGGATGGTGAGACAGGCTGAAGTATTCAGAGGTCTTGGTTTCTCGAAGCTCTGAAATAGTGAACAACACAGTGAAAATAGATATGGTTCTATGATTCTATTAATTTAATAAAAATGATCTTACGGAAATATTACAAAAAATGTAATGATACATTTTCCTCCTAAAATAATAAATTAATTAGAAATTAGTTATTTCAGTGGATATTTTTATTCATTGTCTCTGAAATAAAACATAAATCAATAAATGCAATTTTAAAGTTTATGGTGATGACATTTGATTACAAAATTATTCACATTTTGCAAGAATCTCAACTGAGTTTTATTCCTGGCTGTCATCAGCTAGTTCAAACAGATTAGCCAAAAATATATAGTAAGTTAGCAGATTGAAACACAAATAAAGCCCAACAAACAAACAAATAAACAATGGCAGTGTGAATGTCTTCCTAGTTTGTCTTAATGTTTTATTGTTGGACTCAGTACATCATTTTAGAATTATTTCCTACTCTAAATATTTACTTACTTCCTCAACATAATTCTAACCAGTTTAATATATTTTTTAAATAAATTACTTAAAAAGAAAGCTATTTTTCCCAGTATACTCCATAAAAAGGTAATGTCGTTTAAATGTTTAATGTATATATTATAGGAAAAAATAATAAATTTTCAGATGTTCTGAATGGTTAGATTTCAGTATCTCAATAATCAGTGACTCATGTTCACTTAACTTCTTTACATTAAATATGCGCCTGAACAGCTGAACTTTGAATATAAGGAATGCACCATGACAACACAAAAATCAATAACAATTATAGCAGAATCAATTTTCTTTCCAGTCAAAATGCTCTTTTGCACAACTTAAGACTTTTCCATTCAAAGAGTTGATGTTTTCTTTGTTCTTTTGCTTATAATCTTTTTTTAAAAAAATATATTTTATTGATTTTTTACAGAGAGGAAGGGAGAGAGATAGAGAGTTAGAAACATCGATGAGAGAGAAACATCGATAGCTGCCTCCTGCACATGCCCCACTGGGGATGTGCCCGCAACCCAGGTACATGCCCTTGACCGGAATCGAACCTGGGACCCTTCAGTCCGCAGGCCGACGCTCTATCCACTGAGCCAAACCGGTTTCGGCATTCTTTTGCTTATAATCTTAAGAGAATGAAAAACTGTACAAGAATATCTTTCTGGCCCTGCTGGCCTGGCTCAGTGGTTGAGCACTGACCTATAAACCGTGAGGTCACGGTTCGATTCCCGGTAATAAAATTTCCTGTTGGCAGAGCTGGTCTATGCCAACGATAGTGGTTCCATTCCCCTAACCAGTGAATGGTTTAAATGTGGCCTCTGACTAGTTATGGTCTCTGAGACTTAAAGAGAAGCCTTCTGCAGGGGTATTGAAAATATTTCTTGGGTCTCAAAAAGTGGCACCCCCAAAAGGTGGCACTTTTTCTACCTCTGGACATTGGTGTGTGAGCATATTATACTTGTAGCAATTGCAGCTACCAGGATTACTAGCTGAGAATGACAAGCAGGAATTTAGGGGGGAAAAGCTCAGTTCTTTAAAAAAGCACGTAATCTCTGAACTCCCCTGGAACTGCGCTATAACTGAACTACTGCTGTTATGTAAAATTAAAAAAAAATTCTTGTATTTCTTAGGCACCTTGAATTGAAGTTTTCATTTCTGTTGTTGAAACCCTTACCAGCTGATACATCTTTTGAGTGTTCAACGACCCTGACTACCACCTTCTCACCCTTGCTACCATGATTTCTTTAGTTTGGGTATTTTTTTTAATACTCTTTTTTCCTTTTCTTCCTAATCTATAATGAAGTGAAATCAAGAGTGTGATCTTAGTAGGGTAAACAGCCCCAACTGAATTTTACCTGCAATTAACAAACAATGGCAGTTCTCTTTAACTGTTTTGTTAGAAAATAATCAATTTCTTGCATTAATTCAAATACCACAGGGAGCAATAACTACATTAACTTAAGACCTTTCTGGTCTGAGGATTTTTATCTATTTTTCTGAGCCATAAAGCTATCTTCAAATTTAATTACCTTTAGCTCACTGACAGTTGACAGCTGTTAACCAAGGAAGATTTACTTTAGAAGGGCCCCTGTTGGAAGCCTACAAGCCAAGGCTATTTAGTTAAAATGCTATTTAAGTTGCTGTTAGTTAGCCCTAATTGAACTTTGGGGCTTGGGAAAAACCCCCACAAAATACGAAATTCTTATTTATTTTTTTTTACTTAATAAAGAGATGAGTTCAAAGCATTGAAGATTTTTATCTATCTAGGAAAAGAATGACTAAAGAATCCATCATTTTGGTTTAATGTGGAGCCAACTTAAGTCGGTGTATACAGTTAGAGAAAATGACTAATTTAATGACGTGGGTACAGTGAGAAAAGGAAATCACAATTATTGGTTTCTCCTCTAAACAAATGAAAAGAATGGCGCTGTGCTACAGTTCTTTAAATCTTGGCAATGATGTCATCCTTTTTACAGCACTGGAAGTACAACTAGTTGTTTTGTTTCTCAGGACATGCTCAACTGATCGAAAGGAACTTTGGCTGAGAGTATGCGGTATTAGAAAATGTAGTGGCCCCGAAGGGCAGTGTAGGTCTCCAAGTCCCTGGGAAAATCTCCTGGGAAACATTATTAAAAAAATACCGCATGCTTCTATCCTGAAATCTACATTACTGTAGAGTTCTATGATGGGAAATTACTGTCATGCGTTCCATGCCAATGTTCCCTGAGGGAAAATCTGCAGCTCAGTATGCTTACCTGAAATTCATGTATTAACATTGACTTTTCTTTGTGATAGACATTATTGTGAGCCTTGAGAATTTAACCAAGGCTGGGGGAACAGTACATTCCCCCAAAATATAAACCCTAGCAATATAAGCTTTGGGGTCCTACTGAAGATAGTCAACATATTGCTGTAGCAATTACAATATAGTTTAATATGTATAATATATGCTGTCTTTAAATCAAACTTTGCCCCTAACCACAGTAAGAACTAACGTTTGTTCTCTGTTAAATCAGTCGGTGATCTTTTTTTTAAAATAATATATTTTATTGATTTTTTACAGAGAGGAAGGGAGAGGGGTAGAGAGCTAGAAACATCGATGAGAGAGAAATGCAACTAAGGTACATGCCCTTGACTGGAATCGAACCTAGGACCCTTCAATCCACAGGCCAACGCTCTATCTACTGAGCCAAACTGGTTAGGGCCAGTTGGTGATCTTAATATTTGAGGTGACTTAAGTCAAAATAACTCAAATAGCGTTCTCTCTCTCGCTCTCTCTCTCTCTCTCTCTCTCTCTCTCGGAGGGTGGAGAGTCTAGGGTTTTCTTTTATGAATAATATATATCTCAAACTACTAAGAAGGGGAACTAATTTGCTCAGAATACTAAATTATCTTTGGCCTTTTATAAATTTGAAATACAAGCCAAAGATTATTGATTAAAAATCAACTCCCAGAGGTCTCTCTATTAGAAACATATGCAACGGTTACTAATTAATTAGATTTAAAGTTCTTGACATGTTATTAATTTATGTAATTGATGTATTCAATACATATTTATTGAGCTCTTATCACAGCAGGCTGGACACTTTGCTTAGATAAGAGGACACAAATATGAAGATACCATGGCCTTACAACAATTCCAAATTTTACCTTTCATTCTGTTACGGTCATGCTTCACTTGCCAATGGAGGCACATTATGAGAAATGAGTCTTTAGGTGATTTGATCACGGTGCTTACATCATGGAGTGCTAACACAAACTAGATGGGATAGCCTACTCCACACATGGGCTATACTGTCTAGCCCAGCAGTCGCCAACCTTTCGGACCTCACGGACCACCAGTGGTCCGCCAGTTGCTCCCAGGCTACAAGTTTGTACAGCCATTTACTTACTAAATATTGTAGGCAATTGTAACACAACATCATTTGTGTATCTAAAAAGAAAAGATACAGTAAAGGCTGTGCGAGCACACTTGCACACACTGGGGATGCAAGGGGAGGGCTGTGAAGGCAGGCGCTGAGAGGAGGAGTAGATATCAGGACAGAGGGAGTGAGGGAGAGAGCAAGAAGGAGGAGAAGGGGAGGGGGAAAAGGAGAGCAGAGAAACAGAGACCCAGAGAGGTAAAGCTTAGGATGAGAAATAATGAAAGGGAGAGGGAGAGGAGTGGGAGGATAGAAAAAGGAGAGAGAGGAAGAAAGGGAGGGAGGGGAAAGAAGGGAAATGAGTTTGTGCACAGGAGTGTGTGTGCGTGCGTGTGTGTGCATGTCCGTTTGTGCATTCAGGGGCAGGCACGCACGGAGCAGGCTCCCAGGTACCCCTCCTCCCCAGCCTATTCCTCTTCCTTCCTAGATAGTCCCTTGGCCCAGCTGCCAGCAAGCTGGGTGGGCAGCATGCCGACCTTCCTGGTCTATTTAAAGCACGTAGAGGTAGCAGTAAATTCGATACTTTCAATATCGCAAACATTTGCTTATAGTCCAGTATAATCTTAAGATTATCAGACACCATGGTATACGTGGTCTGTCTTTGACTGAAGCTTCCATCATCTTCTGTCACGTAACTGCACTCTGTTTGCTCAGCCCACCATGAAGTTGTCCACATAAACCTCCGCTCTCTCTCAGGCAGAATGGGCATCTACAGATTTCAAAGGAAATCCTTAGGATATCTTTCATTTCAGAGATATTGCTACCCTCAGAGTGATTTCTTCTTCTGAATGTCTAACCCCAGAAGAATTTTAAGTAGACGGGGCTTTCCTGACCCATCCCCTCCCCGAGGCTCACCCTTTTCAAAGGGGTTAAAAACTGAACTTCACCTGTCCCTTTAGGGCAAACGGGCAGATAAAATCAAGAGCAGTGAAACTTCAGGGGACTGAAACCACAGCTCCTGATTCCTAAGGCAAAGAGAGACCAGAAGGCATTTTGTTAAAACCACATTTGCTCAAAAATAATCGTTCCATTATCCTTTGAGACAGCATAGCCATAGAGGGATGTAGGGATTGTTCTGCTAAGCGAGATATGCCAGTCAGAGAAAGACAAGCATCACATGATGTCACTTATATGTGGAATCTAGTGAACAAAATAAACGGACCAACAAATAGGTCCAGAGACATATAAGCACCAAACAGAATCTCAGAGGAAGGGAGAGATTAACCCATCTGGAGAGATTAACCAAATCACTTATTTGCATATATGTATAAGCTATGGGTAGAGACAATACTCAGGTGAAGGCCTGGGGTGGGGTGGGAGCCTGGTGGAGGGGGGCAAAGGGGGTTGAGGGACACCTGTAATACAACAATAAAATAAAATACACTAACAATAAAAATAAACTAAATAATAATAATAGTCCCAAATAGCTACCACTTGTGGGTTTATCAGTAAGCGTAGCTATTCTAGGTGCCTTATAAAATGATTTCATGTAACTTGCATTCAAAGCTTTTATGTTCATGTGTATAATTTCATAACCCATGGACACAGACAATAGGGTGGTGGAGTCTTGGGGCGTGGGGGAAGGGCAGGGGAAGGGCTACAAAGGGTCAGTGGGAGCAAAAAGGGAACATACGCAATACTTTCAACAATAAAGTTTTTTTTTTTAAGTTTTTGTGTTAGGCCTTAATATTATTCCTGTTCTACATATAAAGAAACTAAAATTCAGCTCATTTGAGCAATGTAACAAAGATCACACAGTAATGAGTAGAAGAGGATAGAGCCAGGATTCACAGCAAGGTGAGTTTCTTAACCTGTGAGCTCAATCAGGTACTCTCTTGCCCCCGGCTGTTTTCTCAGCAAATAGTGCCCCCTCTGCATTTAAAAGATGCATGGTTTGGATGTTAAATTATACGATCACTGTACTTTTAAGCTCCCTCGTCTTGTCTGGATGGCTTTCAATTGCTTTTAGCACAAAATCCAGAGTTCTTAACATGGCCTTTAAGACCTGCCATGATCTGGTCCAAGATTACCTCAGTGGAAAATCTCAATCACCACTATAGTATTTGCCTATTTCCTTTGTGTTCTCGCCCTTCTGGTCTTCTTTTCACATCTTCAAACTACTTCCCTCCCTCACTTCTGCCTCAGGGCCTTTGTGGGTGTTATTTCTGCTGCTGAAAGGATTCTTCCTGCTTTCTTCTCACTTCTACTCAGAACTCAAGCAGGAGCTTCCATGTAATTGAAATTGGACGGATTCATAAAGACTTCCTTGATCCTCTAGATGAGGTCAGGTCTGAGGTCTGCTGATATTTGCTCAATTTCTCTTTGTGGTTTTCTCTTAAAGGCTGTCTGAAAGTGGAAGATCATTTGAAATGATCTAAAACGCCATGGGTTCAGCGGTGGGAGATCCGATCTGTCTTCTGTAAAGTTTTGCAGTTGAACTGCCTCTGAATATGAGATAAAGCTATTTGTTCATTCACATTCTACCCTACCCTTTTTTTCCCCCTGCTTCATTGAGTTTTATAATCTCTTAATCTTGGTGAACTAAAAATTATGAGCCTGAACCAATAAAAGAAAACTATGCTATCAAATTTCAAAAATTGGAGTGTTTGTGATAATATTTTATTACTATTAAAAGGTAAAGTGAATGGAGGGGGAGGCTCTGTTTTGGAATTAGCCAACTAGGGATAAAGCTCTAGCTTCACCATTTGTTGATACAGACCTTGGTTTGCCCCCTTCCTGCAATCACTCCTTTCTACCTCCCCTCCCTCACTCTGGACCTTAAATCTACAAAAAAAGGAAGAATGAGATTATTTATTAATCAGAATGATCCCTAATGTTCCCTGCAGCAATAAAAGTGTTCATGAAAATAATCTCTTTTTCACACTCTACAAGTGTTATCTACTATTGTAGAATATCTGTAAAGCTGACTGGACCCTTCATATTATGATTAATCTGACAGGAAGAAAGGGTCTGTTTAAAGCCTATCTTAGAAACATGACCACAGTAATATAACTGTGTCTTTTCTGGACACAATATGAAGCTAAACCAAAATCAAACTTTCCTTTCCCATACCTAAAACATATTCTATGTGTGTTGTGTGGTTCAATAAACTGGACAATTATAAGTTCTAACTTAAGTCCCTTCCTCTAAACTTACTTGGGAAACATGAGAGTAGACTTCAAAGATGTTAGGTGCCAATATCAGGCTCCTTGTATGGGCAGTGGTTTTGGATTCTATCTCAGAAGAGGAAGAATAGACAATTAGAAAATAACTAAATTGTCTTGAGAGTCTCTGCATTGGAAGGAAGTAACTTCTGAAAAGTAGAACTAAATCTGAACCCGTTGCTAAGCTGTAGAGGACAGCAGGGGTGAGCATTCGGGCTGTCAGGGAGGCCTAGTTCAGAGTGTCCACTCCACATGGAAACAGGGGAGATAAACGTGAAGAGGAGGAAACACTTCATCGGACACCTCCTTTCCAGAGCCCTTGACACTTCGGAGAAGCTCCTTTGGGGCAAAGCGCTCAAAAACAGCGTGTCCACGTTGAGAACAGTAGTTTCAAGGTTGTCAGTAAAACAAAAGCAGAAACATAACAACAAAGAAAAAAGAGGGAGGGGCATAGAATAACAATTGGAGCTTGAGAATGGATGGTGTAAATTAGTGTACTTCTAAATATAATATTTGCAGTCACTACAATTGTCTATGTAGAGATTTGAATGTATGAAAACTATTTTCTCAGACTGTTCAGTTCTAAAAGTAGGCTATATTCAATATGAAAGCAGTTAAAAATTATTCACGGAAAATAAACTAGGAAGACATATTTTTAAATATTAATACTAAAAGTCCTGGGCGGTGAGACAGAGAAATGTAAAGACAGGAAGATGATACTTCAGACCAACACGTGTGCAGTGGGCCAGGTGAGGAGCTGAGGCTGATGTGATGTGGAATGCCAGCAAAATTCCAGAGCAGAGTACCACAGACCCCAACCCCCCACTCTGAACCCCAAAGGGACCACACTAAACTATCACATGGACAGATTCTTACAGTAGCATTTAACACTTGTCTATCATACACTTTTTACTACTTGTTAGTTTTCCATGGTTTCAATAACACTTCCTTTGCATACACCGTGGTTTGCAGTGGAAGTGTCTCCTCAACATTCTAGTACTTGCTTAGAGCAACAGTTGTAGAAAATCCCATTGCTGAGTGAAATCTCTTGTCCTGTTTCTCCCTCATAAAGTTTTCTGGCCCTTCATTCCACAGTTTTCTATAACATAAAGCTTATGTTTTATATAATACAGCAGGCTCTACACAAAATTAAAATATTCTTTGAGGTATATATTTACTCATCCATTCAATAGATAGTATATGAGCTAGGGACGGGGTAAAATAATGAAAATTCTTGGTCTTTCCCCTCAGAGTGGACAGTCTAGAATGGAGATACACAAACCATTGTAGTATAAGAAGGTGAAAGTAAAGGAGCTTTGCCTTAGCTGGTTTGTCTCAGTGGATAGAACATTGGCCTGTAGATTGAAAGGTCTCAGGTTCACCCTAACCAGTTTGGCTCAGTGGATGGAGCATCGGCCTGCGGACTGAAGGGTCCCTGATTCGATTCCGGACAAGGGCATATACCTTGGTTGTGGGCACGTTCCCAGTAGCGAGTGTGCAGGAGGCAGCTGAATTGATGTTTCTCTCTCATCAATGTTTCTAACTCTCTATCCCTCTCCCTTCCTCTCTGTAAAAAATCAATAAAATATATTTTAAAAAAAAAAGGTCTCAGGTTCAATTCCCGGTCAAGGGCACATGCCCAGGTTGTGGCTCAATCCCCAGTAGGGGGCGTGCAAAAGGCAGCCAATCAATGATTCTCTCTCATCATTGATGTTTCTATCTCTCTCCCTCTCCCTTCCTCTCTGAAATCAATAAAAATATATTTTAAAAAAAGAAATTAAAGGAGCTGTGAAGAAGGAAGATTAAGTTTTCCTGGAAATAGAGGGGGATCTTAAACAGAAGGAAATGTTTCACCTTATTTCTTTTTTCAACAAATAGTAGTTGAACCACTCTTTTAAACTAAAAATCACAGTAATAAGTGCAAAAAAAAATATTGTAAAAGACAGGATAAGTGTTTAAGTCAAGGACAGCTGCTTTACATCATTCTGTGGGGAAGTGTCATATAAGCTGTGACCTTAGAGATAAATATGAGTTACTAAAAAGATAAGCATTTCTAGGGAGTGGAAAGAGCTTGTGTAGAGGTCTTATGTGGAAGATTCAAGGATGATTAGTTTCGTAGCTGATAAAGAAGAGGATTTGAATGGTCTTTTTAAGCAGAAGTAAGGTATCAACATGACAGAAATGCAAACTTCCTGAATCTCACACAAGCAACATGCAAAGAGGCAAACTCCTTGTACAACAAACCAAAGAGGTTGAATTTTTCTAAAGTTGCTTGAGGTGCCAATAAAAAATTCTGAGAAAGTACATGCAAGTACAAGTTAGTTAGAAAGAATTATGCTAATGAAGCATTCTCAAGGGTGATACTACTTTAATACAATAGTAAGTGAATGAAGTAGAGTAAAATATTTGTATAGCTAAACTATAAGATGTCTGCATAAAAGTAAGTATGAATACACAGAAATCTTGGAAAATTTTCAATTTAACATTCTCCTTCATGTGTTCAATTAGAAGTAAGAGTCTGATAATACTGATGGCTCAACTCAATATTCTGTCAGTTATAGGATTTATAATTACTCTTTAATCAAGAATTAGGCAGTGCAAACTTTCTTTCCAGGTTAGCATGATATAAATATAGTCTCATACTAGATTCTTTCAGAAGACCACCCACAACTTTTAGTAAGATAGACTATTTGGAATTTAACAATCCTGTCCCCCCACCAACCAAAAGTCTTAAACTCTGCTTTCCCTTGATACATTCTTAAACCCATTTCCATTTGCACACAGGGAAAATATAATAAGCTGTATGCCATAAAATCTCATCTCCAAAGAACCAGACTTTATGCACAAAGAAATACAGAGATGTTCCCCTAAAGAGACAGCTATTTTATCTAAACATTATTTAAGTCAACATGACTCATTGTTTAGCCTACTTATTGCATTTGGCTTCAAAACAAAGAAACAAGTTTGGGGAAATGTAGAGGACAGTGGAGACATGTCCATTTTACTTTCAACACATTCATCAGTTGTTCAATGCAGACGCCCCCTTTTGTCCTTTTCTCTTGTATCTCTCTCCCCTGACATCGTGGACAATGCCAGGTCAGTGACTCAGGGCTCAGCTGCTGGAGAGGAGATTTACACAGAGTCGCTGGGAGTGTGCCTCCACATAGCATTAGAGCCACCCTTTGATCCCTTTCAAGAGCAGCACAAAGGCTCCAACCATGTTTTCTGCAGCTTTGAAAAGCCCAGGACTCGTCATATATACAATGGCTTTGAATGTATATGCAAGGCATTTCTCTTCTCTTTATCCTGGTTGGGAAACCATTTGTTTCCAAATTTCACGTGATGGTGTTTTAAGATGGAGTGGCTGCAGCCACGCTCTGTCTTTCAAAAGAGAAGACCAGTGTTTCACTTTTCTGCTCTTGCTCTGGAAACATAATATTTATCATTCCTGCGTGCACTTCAAGGAGAACAGCAGAATATGAACTCAAAGCTTATTTATTTTACAAAATGCTATTGCCTCCATGAGGTTAGCATGTGCCAAGATTGTCTCTAATTTTTCAGGGTAACAGTAAGACCTGCTGGTGGAAATACAGCACACTTAAAAGGGGAAGTGACAAGCTACTAGAAACCAAAGTCTGACCTGAGTATTAATAGCTCCCAGTTGCCTTTTTAACGTGGAAGGAAGTTTCATTCCACTGATGTATAGCCATTTTTAATCCCTGAATCTCAAAAAGCAGAACATATTTTATTAGGCAAAATGACAGATGTAGATAGTTGGGACGGTGTTATTTGAGGATTTCGTGTTACACAATTCAAGTGACTTCACAAGATTAAGCCAAACAAGCCACTTTATGCCCTAAAACCAAAAGAGTGGATAACAGCTTTCTAGTTAGGCGTTAGCTTTTCACTTCTCTTCATCAAAGAGACATGGAAATTGTACTTCTCTAATTTTAAAACTTTGCAAGCTTTCTACTCATAATAATAAATATAAAAATAGCCAAGATTGTCTATTAATAGCCAAATAAAAATAAATTTAAGTTAGTACAATTAAAGCCCCCAAATAATTTTAACCTAAGGCATACAGATAATTAAAATGAAACTTTGTTGTTGTTTTTTAACCTAATGGATTTTTGTGGAAGAAAGGCTGTTGTTTGCAGACAGAGATTTATGCTCAAATCTGGGCATTACCTCTAACTAGCTATGTGGCTTTAGGCAAGTTACTTAAATTATGAGTGCCAAAGAGCCCCTTCTTGAATGATGGAAATAATAATACCTTCCTCATGGCACAATTATGTGAATGAAAGAGAAAATACTTGTGTAACACCTGGAGAATAGTAGCTATCACTCATAATTGTTAGTCTTCATGCCAAGACAGGAGTTTTGTTTTAAACAGGATATCTGTGCACTGTCATAGCTTTAGGGCGCTACTCTAGCTAATCCTGCTAATAAAGTCGGCTGAAATAATGTCTAATTTGCATTGAAATGCAACCTGTGTACCAATAAAAAGTTACAATGTTTTAAAATACTAGCAAACATTATTTTTTAATTCAAACACAAAAGTAAATATTGCTTTAAAACTGCAACTGTCCTTAATCTTTATCCAGTCTACCTTTCTTAAATTACTACTTATACTTCTCAATAGTTATTAAGAATATACGGTACCTATCAATTTACTAAGATAAATAGTAAATTGATCTCCACATCAATCCTATTAACTAAATCCTATTGTTTCCTGCTTTAAGAATAGGAGAAAACTGCAGATGGATCTTGGGTAACTTGCCCAAGTTTTGAATGTAAATCTAGGTGATCCAAAGTCCATGCCCTCAAGCCCTTTGTGGAGCAAGAGAATACGTTCAGCTGCAGGACTTGGTCTCCTTCACTTTTTCCTGAGTATAACAGTGGTTTTAAAATTTTAACACACATAAGAATTGTGAATTTCTTAGTAAAAATAAAAGTTTCTAGGAATAAAAATAGCTCCATCCAGAGACACTTACTCAAAGGGTCTTCTCAAATCTCTCTATTGAATATCAAACTTGTTACAGTACCAGGGCGGTTGTCAAAGAGATTAACCTACATTGCCTCCTATTGACTATTCAGATCTCAACTCGCATCTGTCCAGGAGGATATCCTTGTCCACCTTTTCTTATAAAGCTCCTCCCATATTATTCTCTATGTCATCACCCTATTTTATTATAAAGGCATTAACATTATTTCTGGCTTTAAGGCTCAAACTTATTTAAAATATTAAATATTATGCTGTTTGGGATAGAACTAATATCAATGTGCGATTAGTAGGCTGTTTTATGGTATATAGACATTAATGTGTTACTTTTGACAATGATTTTTATTTAGAAACATCAGACAAAAAAGTCAAGATCCTACAAAAGATTAACTTGATTTTATTTAGAAAGTTTGGTGAAGATTATATAGGTTTTTGTCTAATTCTTCTTTTGCTACAAAGAATTTAGAGAGTCTCAAAACGCTTGAGATGGAAACAAGGAAGAGGGACTGAAGCCCTATAACAGCTGTGCCACCTGCGTAGAAACGCTTCCTCCCCAGTGTTTGGTACAGGTGGTCCCTAACTCGTATCTGAATATGATCCAAAAATTCATGAGCAAGTCAATGATTTGAGGTTCAAAACATACTTTTCCTTTACAAAAACCTAACAATATAAATTGTACTGAGACCCAACAGTTCTCCCTGCGAAAGCCTACCTGTTTATCATGTTAATGTTACTAATGATAACGAATCAAATGTTTATCCAATATTTTTAAATTTTACAAAAGTTATCATTTATCTTCATTATAGTCCTACTAGGTCTGTAGTGGTTCACAGTGTGGGGCTGGGGCCTGAATGCCATTTACTCCTTGTGTTATCTGGCAGTGGTACTTAATCCTTTGGAGCCTTGGTTTACTAATCTAAAAATGGAGATAGTACCTTCTATCTCATGGGCTTGTTCTTAGGTAAACTAAGTTAATAAGTAAAAGCAGAGTAGTTATAGGCATTACATATTGCTTAGAATATATTAGCTGTTGACATTATTCCTGTTTTCAAAAAATAATAGTGGCCTTAGCCAGCTTGGCTCAGTGGTTAGAGCGACAGCCTGCGGACTGAAGGATTACGGGTTTGATTCCAGTCAAGGGCATATGCCTGGGTTGCCAGCTTGATCCCCAGTAGGGGGTGTGCAGGAGGCATCCGATCAATGATTCTCTCATCATTAATGTTTCTATCTCTCTCTCCCTCTCCCTTCCTCTCTGAAATCAATAAAAATAGATTTTTAAAAAATAATAGAAATATTCCTCAAAGAGGTCAGAAATCTTTCGCAAAGTCATATAATTAAAAATTACCAATGGGAGGAAACTGAAATTAAGTCTTTCTGGCTCTAGAACCACTGTCCTTTCCAAGATATCATACCATCTTTCTAGATTGTCAGGGACTCACCCAACCATCAGCGGACCATCTGCTGAAGAAATGCATGCTTGTGCTTATGTAGTACATTGCTGAAGTGATGTTAAACAAATAAAACATAGTCTCCATCAAACTAGCCCTCTAAATCTCTGCACCTGGTTTGTGAAAACATATTTCTCTTTGTCGGAGAGTTTCATCCCCTCTCTGCTTGAATTTAAAAGAACTTTCCAAGTGAATTTAAAAACTCAAAATGTAAAACAAATCAGTGAGGAACTGCTCTTGTGGAGTCTCCAATAGGAGCTCCCAAATCCTGTCTGAACAACTTCTCTCCCTTCACTGTTTACAAAGTGCAGCCATACCCCTCTGCTTTGTGTTCCATCTGTAAGAGATTCCTGCATCTCCCTGTTCCCTCACAGAAACAGAAAACTATTGTGAGGCATCAACTGTAAGGAACTTTGAAAATGGGAGACAAAAGCTAATCATTTATGAAGATACTAGAAATTTGACTGCATCCTCTGTGGCATCTTTAGATCTTTTTCAACATGTATTTCCCAGGTACATCTTAGCTGGACATCACTAATCCAATGGCTGTCGAGAATACCATAAAAATTAAAAAAAATAAAAGCATGACTTTTAAAAATCTATAGTCTTGCCCCAAGTGATTTGGCTCAGTGGATAGAGCATCAGTCTGCGGACCAAAGGTCCCGGGTTCGATTCTGGTCAAGGGGTATGTATCTTGGTTGCAGGCTCCTTCCAGCCTGGGCCTTGGTTGGTGCTGGTGCAGGAGGCAACCAATTGATGTGTTTCTCTGACATCAATGTTTCTCTCTGTCTTCCCCTCTCTCATCCACTCTCCCCAAAAATCAATGGAAAAATACCCTCAGTTATGGATTAACAACAACGAAGATATGGTATGTTCATGGTAATATAATACAAGACAGTATAAGATAACTGCTCTTCAAGAGAAGCACGGAATGGCATTGGCATCCATCATCTAACTTATAAAACAGGAAAGCATTCTCAATTCCGCCCTCAGAGCCAATCAATCAGTTGTGGAGTCTTGTTGCTTTACCTCTAAAATGTCTCTCAAATATGTCATTTCTTCTGCATCCAAATTATTGCTCTTTTATTCTTGACACTTGTCATCTCTGACTGGATAACTGCATGAGAGAGATAACTGCTCTTCCTGCCTTCAGCCTTATCCTCTGTTCAAACAGTTATGGAATGTTGAATAAACATGGGCTCGAGGGGGCAGTCTGTGTGCTGGGTGCCAGGGATGCAAAGATGCTGATCCTACCCTGCAAGTCAAGTGGAATTCTCTCATCAGCTTCACGCTTCTACCTGAGGCAACCACCATCCAAAAGCTCAGCATGGTCATGTCTCTTACACACAGGATGTGTGGCACACTTTCAATCTATGCGGTGAATTCCTATTTGCTACACTGATAGTTCTGTGCTTGTTAGAAGCCATGGGGCACTTTACAAATGAACAAATGTTATGGCCTTTCTTTTTTTCAAAAATTTTATTTACGATCATAATCTTAAAATGCTTATGCAACTTCAGGGTGTCACTGATACTCTAGGATTCATGCAAGTATCCCTCTATATTCGATGAGCAGGGTTCATGCACTCAGGTTATAAACGTCTCAACTAAAGGGAAAATTCCATGCCTACAGGTATGCCAAGCCATGCCATTCATGGTATGGCCTTACTTGCCTCCTCAGCCCCAACACCTGGTGTTTCCACCTTTATCTTTATGCCCCTGTGGTACAGATACCTGTAATGTCTAAAAAAATCTTAGTACCTCATACTTCCCAGCTGTAGTCATACTAGCCATGGCCTTACCTGCCTTGCTAACTTTTACACGTTTGTTTTGTTTTCTAATTTTTGTTGTTCTTTTTAGTCCTCATCCGAAGATATTTTTCCATTGATTTTTAGCGAGAGAGTGGAAAGGAAAGGAGAGAAAAGGAGGAAAGGAGGGAGGGAGGGACATCGATGTGAGAGAGACACATTGTTTGGTTGCCTCCTGCACATGCCCCACCTGGAGCTGGGGATCAAACCTGCAACCCTTTGGTGAACGGGCCAACACTAGCCACTGAGAAACACTGGCCAGGGCCTTTTCCATGTTTTTAATGCTTAACCAATGCTAAACTTTTTGTAATGACCTTCCCAATTTTCAGTTTCTCCTGTGAGAAATGAGAATAAGGACTTACCTTTATTAATTTACTTGCACTAAGATGTGTTTTAATTATATATATGTAATCTTTGCACTATTTATATATATTTATAAATATATATATATTTATGTTTCTTAATTATATTCCTTTAAAAATATATTTTTCATTTTAGAAATGTCCAGAATACTTTAGAGGGTCTGGAAGATTGTACCTGTTCAATGAAAATTGTTTAAGTTGATGGATAAAGTCTACAATTTTCAACCCACCTGGGGAAAGAGAAAGGGAGAACAGAAGAGACTTGTTTTTTCCTTTTCCAAAAGAAGTAAGAGCAAATTCACTTGGCATTCTCATTGTGCTTGTGGAGCATTTAGGACAATGAACAGTGTAATTAGTCAGGAAGACTTCCAATACTGAGCAATCTATACATAGCTTACTGAGGCGGCAGGCATGAGAGCCACTGTGCTTACAAACAGCAAGGTGGCATTGTGGAAAGCATTAACTAGACAGAGAGTCAGTAGCAGAAATATAACAACAATCTTATTCTTGTAACCAGCTTTTTACTCTTGGGCATATAGTCTCACTTAGCCTCCATTTTTACATCTGTAAGTAAAAGGTTTGAACTAAATAAGATCCTTTCTAATACTGTTTTTTTCCAACTTTAAACTTTTATAAAACACCCTTTACCCCTACCTCAAATAAACTGAATTCTTCAAATTTCATCTATACTACGTTCTTTCTTCTTTCCTGATATTATTTCCATTGATTGACAATGCAGCTAATCCTCGTGTCTATGAAGTTGTTATATAATTTCTGGACAATGGTTAAGCATATGTATCTAACTAAATTTCCACTTGTATGTCCCTAGTTTACTCTGAATTGATACTCAGAATAAAAATTAACACAAATAACTAAAATTTTGGGGGAGGAGGGAAACAAAAACTGTTTCAAGCAACATTTTCTTTTGAGTTTAGACTAGAACCATGCCCCCATTCTAGTGTCATAACAATGTGGAGCTGTAATTTATGAGATTAGGACAGTCATGCAGTCTCTTGATTAAAATCTTTCACCTATAAAAAAAATGCAAGAGTAAATAGCTCCCTTTCCTTTCTATCACACACTGGTGTGTTAAATTAAGCAATTAAAATTATTATTTATTAGATAACTTTACCACCTTCATGTCTCCATACCTGGACAAAGAATGGCAGTCAAGGTCAGGTCATGGAGCACTGCCAAATATTTCTCTTCTTAATAAATTTAGGGGCAGGGGGAGATAGTCTCCTTTAGGTAAGTTTAAAACAACTTCTTAGTCCCATAGTTTTTGATGTTTTTATCCTTCAAAGAATTTCTACCCTTCCCATTCCTCTATTAAGAATATTTAGAAAACATAGGTAAAATAATCCAAGTCCAAAACTTGCTTCAAATCCAACATTCTTTCTCATCACCCTCACCTTTATCTTAATATAGTATTTATTTCTCATGTATAACTTATGCAGCCTATGCATTTTATAGAAAGTAGTCATTTTCATTCCATGTTTTTTTTTTCATTTTTAACCCATGATATGTCCACTTATGATCTTTTGTTGTAGAATCTAGATGAAGGAATTCTGTCTTTTTCTACTCTGGAATTCCCCCCCCTCTTTTTTTTAAAAACATGTTTTTTATTTATTTCAGAGAGGAAAGGAGAGGAAGAGACAGATAGAAACATCAATGATGCCTCCTGCACACTCCACACTGGGGATTGAATCTACAACCAGGATATATGCCTTGACCGGAAATCGAACTGTGACCTCCTGGTTCATAGGTCAACGCTCAACCATTAAGCCATGTCAGCCAGGCAGGAATCCCTCTCTTTTACATGGGAGATGATGAGATCACTCATAATCCCACTTCAGCACCCTTCCCCTTATCATGTTTCACAGCTCGTTTCTTAACATAAGCGATTTTACTGCCTCTTTAATCCAGCTGTTGAATGTCATGCAAAATATAATTTTGCAGCTAAGTTTCTAAATTTAGCCTTAAGTATGTCTACCTAATTCCACCATGAGTGGATAATTGCTTAATCTTCTGCATTTACTGCTCTGAATACAAAATAATATAAGATGATTTAGCCTTCATTTTATATAATTTATAAACAACTTTTCCACCTAGAGTTTAAAACCAGAGGAGAAATAACAAGACTAAGTTTTAGCAATGGTGGCAATTAAAGAACTTTTGAAGCCTTTGCTGAATAGATACATAAAAAGAAAAAATTAACATTGCTGACAGAGCACTTTTCCCTGATTTTAAGACCATAATGTACATTTTTCAAAGTAATAGACTGTGTTAGTTATGGTCTCTACTTCATGTATAATAAAAATTCATATGCATAAAAATACATTTTATCAAAGTGGGGTGCTATTGAATATAGTACTTTTTTCATAACAGTTTTATACAGAAAAAGAAAACAAACACTATTGGTGAGGGTACAGAGTAACAGACACTCAATCTCAATTGGTACAAATATAAACTTGTATTTTGTTTCTGGGAGGCTTATCTATTATAGATTGAAAAACTATACAACAAACCCCATAGAGAATGATACAGGAGATTATTTTTATGGCCTCTGGGCAAGTAAAGTTTTCTTAAAGTGGGGAAAAATATAAACCATAAAGAAGAGAATAATGAATTGGGATACATTAAAATTTGGAATTTTTACTTATACATCACCAATTGTGTGAAAAAGCAAGCCAAGTAATGGGAGAGTTGTAAACTCATATAATCTATATGAGGTTGATATCCAGAATGTATAAAAAACTCCTAGAAATCAGTCAGAAAAATGTAAAATAAAATAAAAATGGCAGTATCTTAAAATAATTGTCCTAGAAGACATCCATATAACCAACAAACAGTTGAAAAAGTGTTAAAAATCATTAGGAATGGGGAGACTACAAATTAAAACTAAAATGAGATGCCACCAGACTGCCTAAATTTGTTTGTTTTAATAAAAATTTTAAAAAGATGGTTATTTACAATATTAGGCAAGGATATAGAGCAACTGGAATTTTCATATACTGCTATAAATATATTTGTATAACCACTTTAGAAAATAATTTGGCTTTTATCTACTTATTTTGAACATATGCATGTTATATTACCCAGCAACTCAATTTCTAGGTACATACAAAAATATATATACAAGAATAGTCATAGAAGCTTTATTCATTGTAGCCCCAAACTGGGGATCACACATATGTCTATCAACAAGAGAATGGGTAAACACATTATGGTATTTTCCTACAATGCCTACTACTCGGCAATTAAAAAGAATAAACTACTTCTATTTATAGCAATGCCAATGAATCTCTCAAACAAAATATTAAGCAATATAAGTCAGAAAAAATAAAATATACTATACAATTGCATTTATATAAAGTTCAAAATCAGGCAAAATTAATCTATTGTGTTAGAAGCCAGGACACTGGTTATATTCAAGGAGAATAGAGAGGACAGTCATTGAGAGGGGCAAAGGGGCTACACATATATTTTTAACCTGGATGAAAATATGGCCTCTTTGTGCTAACTCATGTGAGACTCATTCATACAGAAGATGTTTGCACTTTTTTTGTATCTATGTCTGATGTGTTGAAAATTGTATTTTTAAGAAGGGGTACTTACATCTATATATGTGTAGTTTCTGAATCGGAGTGTGTTAGCTTCCTTGTAGCTATAACAAATTACTACAAGGTTTGTGGCTTAAACACAACAGAAAGTTATTCTCTCACAGATTTGGAAGCCAGAAGTCCAAAATCAGTATCACTGGGCTGAAACTGAGGTGCTGACAGGACCACACTCCCTCTGGATGTTCTAGAGAGAATGTGTTGTTTGCCTCCTCCTCGGGGGCTATTAACATTCCTTGGCTTAAAACCACCTCACTCCAGTCTATCTCTCTATGGTCATATTGCCTTCTCTTGCTCTTCTGTGTCAGAATTTTCTGTCTATCCTATAAGCAACTTGTGATTGCATTTAGAGCTCACCTGGATAACACAGGAGAATCTCCTGATCTCAAGAGCTTAAATTTATTCATATAAGTGAAGTCAATTTTGGCATAAAAAGTAACATTCATGAGTTCTAGGGATTAGGATGTAGATGTCTAGGAGCCATTATTCAACCTACCATACACAGTGTCATTAACAGTAATCACTCTGAGTTCAGAAAGGAGAACAATAGCTGAGCACCAGAGTCAGCTGAGAAGCCTCATGGAGCAAAAGTTTCGGGAAAACTGCATTTATAGGTAATGGCATCGGCACATGTAGAGAAGAACAGGCAGTCATAGTCCAAGATGGCCACAAAGGATGCCAAGCAATAAAGAAGAAAAAAATTTAACAGAATTCACTACTAGTACACACAAATTGAACTGTACCTAAAATATGGTACATGTTCATGAAAAGAGAGTAATTAATTTTAGCTGTACTTACTGACTAGCTTAAATTATACCAGTAAAAATATTAATTTTAATATGATAAAAACATGATTAAAAGGTGAAAATTATTAACAATAATTAGCAATACTCATGCTGCTGATGCAAACAGACTGGCAGAGTGTTGCGGGAGATGAAGCACTAAAGCAAGACTCAGACACAATTTGCTGGAAGCAGAAGAACCCTTCATTCTATTTCCCAGCTGGGTCTCTGGGAACAATTCCTGTAGAGTCTAGATACTCTGGTAAGCCTGTGCCTCCCACTATTGCTGCATTATTGTAACACTTGCAGCTTAATCCCTGACCTTACCAAGGTCACCGGTTTGAAATGCATGTCTATCCCCTTGGAGCAGTTGCTAGTGTCACTTGTTATTCACCAATCTCTTCAAAAGAAAAGGAGATTCTGTTTTGACATTCTTTCAAAGAAAAGAAAATAATTTCATTGCCACAATTTCCATAATAAAAACTCAGATTGTCAAATAAAAATGATTTTGCTCTAACAGAGTATGATTATAAATTAGACATCAAAATGATCCTGAAACATAGGGTTACATGTTTTAAGTGAGATTATTGATAAAAAATATATATATTCTTTTAATTCTGAAAAGTCATATGCTCTCCCAAAAAAGTTATCAAAGAAAATGACAGAAAGCCTTCCCAAGGGTTCCCATCTGTCCTTCTGTGCTTGAAGTGAACTGTAGAGTGGATTCTACATGAACTTGCATGAGAAGGAGCTGATGAATTGACATGGTGAGCTTAGACTCACTGCTCCTTTAACTGATCATATTTTCAAACAATCTTCCCATGCCACCCACTTAGGGGGGCTATTAAATGAACATCTCAGGTTCCTCCCATTAGAAAGGTCACAGCCTTCAACTGGAGTGAGTACTAATGTCCCACTGCGGGGCCCGAAAGGAACCTCTTAGTTGTTAGATCGTGGGTGATACTAAGCTCCTTGGATAGGTTTGAGGTGACTAAGGTGAAAAAGAGTTTAAATTAATATTTTAATTTCAATATAGGTGGACTGATGCTTATCAGTGAATATTCATTATATTCACTGGTGGTCATCTGTGCTCTTTATAGTTTTATGGAGAGGATGTTTACCCAACAATTAAACCCAGTTACATTATGGCTAATACATAACCTATTATTTGCCAAAAATAATATCTGCTTGGAAGACCAAGACTAACATCCACATGTGTTTTCTACCAACATTATTTTCTATTTTTGCATTTTCTCATTCTAGTGGTTTGAAGTTTTTGAAATGTGGACCCTCTGATAGAACAACATTGTTGACATTTAGATATAGGACAAGACACAACCAGATTTTTGAAAACACATTTTGAGTGCATTCAGGATGCCCATGCTATCCCACTGTCCATTGGGTTACTGCACAGGGCATGTTTTTTAGACTTTTCTGTCAATTCTGTTTCTTTAATTGGAACGATTATAGATAAGAAATATAATAATCTTATATTTGTAAGTAACATTTCTTTATATAATTATGGATCAGTTTATCTAATCTTCATAATAGTCATATTAGAAAGGAGACTCTGTAATTTATTACCTAAAATGGCCCATTTTTGAGTGTGAAAAAGGGAGCTAGTAATAGTTACTTCAGAACAACTGGCATAAATGGGGACTGTCCTTGGCAAACTCAGATGGACGGCTACCATACATAGGAGAGTTATTTTTATCTTTATACAGTTGAGAAAACTGTGGCAGAGATGTTTAAATAACATGCCCACATTCGCAGCATCTACTAAGTGGCAGAATCAGGCCTGGCTCCCTGGAGAGTCTGACTCCAGAGTCTTTGATCTTAATCACAGGCCTGGATGACTATGGTAGAATCAACAGGATGAAAACTCAAGGGACCCGAGAGCTCCAAGAGGAGGTTATAATGCTGACAGTTTACCTTCTTTGAAACATGCAGTGGCGGCGGCGCCGTTTGAGCTGGGGAGATAACTCCTCCTCCCACCCCACGTTTACATGTCATTTCACCATGAAGCTCTTTTAAAAAATAAACTTTTCTCAATCACACATGTTATGTTGTAACTAGACTTGGCACATATTTAGCCGTCTCGTTATCATGTATTTATATAAAAGATAAGCTTTTATGATGTTATTTCTTGCTTCTTAAACAGGGGTTGTGTGTGAGGAGATATTTTGATTCAATGTAGTCAGATAACACAGTTAATAATAGTCTTACATAAATTAGCAAAGGAATTTTAATTAAGTACTGTTTATCAATTTTTAGAGTTTAAAAATCGTTATTATTTCTTGAAGGGCTCTCTATGAATATGCAGCTGAAAACTCACTGTTCTTCCAATTTCATGAAGGTGTCAGGATAACAATGGATTTGACAGGTAATCTGCACTTTAAAGATTCCCCCTTTAAGGCTGCAACTCTGGACATTTGCTGTTTTCTGTCCATTTAGAAGCATGTCTACTTTTTAAAAAATATATTTTTATTGATTTCAGAAAAAGGAAGAGAGACAGAGAGAGAGAGAGAGAGAGATAGAAACTCAAGGGTGAGAGAGAAGCATGGACTGGGTGCCTCCTGCACGCTCCACACTGGGGACCAAGCCCGCAGCCTGGCCATGTGCCCTGCTCAGGAATAGAACCGCGATCCCCTGGTTCATAGGTCAATGCTCAACCACTGAGGCCATGCCAGTTGGGTATGTCTACTTCTGATACGTAATAACGCACCCACACTCAAACAAAAAGGTAGCATGAATAGGAATTAACCGTAAACTAACAAAACTGTCATCTGGAAAGAACAGGATTAGCAAGAGCAGGGGGAGGGTGGCACCGCCATGCTGCCCTGCTTTCAAAGTAACAGTGCCACCCCCACCAGGGATTTTCCAAGAACACAAAACGCTGCAATGGTGCGAAAAACTAGGTCAGGAAAGGAAATCATGCTGATACAAACTATGTACTTCAGGCTTAGAGTTTAAGGATTAATAACCAAAGAAGCACTGTGGATATAAATTATTTTCTGGGGAAAAGTGTTATAAATAGTGTCTCATTATCTTACTGACACTTGTGTTACTGGGGAGAACTCATTCACTGACTCATTCATCTGTACTGCTGAAGGAGCTAGAACTGAAAACGGACCAGATGATTTATGTGGGCTCATGGTCCTTAATGGAAAGAATAAGAGAATACTCTGCCCTGCCAAGGCATCAAGTGTAGC
Organism: Myotis lucifugus; assembly: GCF_000147115.1. Lineage (NCBI taxonomy): Eukaryota > Metazoa > Chordata > Mammalia > Chiroptera > Vespertilionidae > Myotis > Myotis lucifugus. The sequence goes on along the minus strand of NW_005871099.1, from coordinate 4,347,350 downwards.
AGAAATTCAAGGTGTTAGTAACCTAAATGGTCACTCCATTTGCCTCCCCTATATTTTGGAATGAAAATTACAGCCCTTGAGATTGAGCTTGAAGCAAAAATCAACATTAGCCCCATCCTCCCCTTCCTCTCCTCTTCCTCCCTCTTATTTCATTCTAACAACCACATGCCACTGGGTAATGGGTCAGGAGAAGGAGTCACTGAGGCCCTAACCTCACAACTGTTATCGTCAATATATGTTAAAAAAGAAAAGAAAGAAAAAAGTCTCTCTTCACCTCCATCTATGCCTTTCATTAAATTAATTCCTGGATTTAATCAATTTTTTTCTTGTTGTCTTCTTACATATGTATATGTTTTCCTTGAATCAGAGTCAAATTTCTGACTTCCAAGAATACATAAATGCTTCAAATGGTGCAAGCTTTAATGTCAGTGAAATGGGGGTGTGGGAGGGGCGGTCCTTTATGGAATGAGATTCGAATTTTCAGGACATGCTTTTGTGTCATATTTTTAAAACCAATAAATTACTCAATAAAATAAAAATCTCATAAATGTTCAGAAGTTAAAAGAAAGGGAAGGAAAAGGCATGAAACATCAAAACAAGAGAGATGGAGGGAGAGAAGGAGGGAGGGAGGGAGGGAGGGAGGAAGAGAGAGAGAGAAATAGCTAAATGTCAAGATTCATAGCTAAAACAGCCAGGACATATCAGAATTGCTTATCACTAGATAAAATATTTGTTTATGGTATATAAAATTTTGGTTTAAAAGATATGTGAAAATAAAAAAAACCTGATTGATACAAAGGGTTGTCTCTCCATCTAAGAATATGTCATAAAAAATAAAATCATGTATTAAGAGAATTTAAATATATCAAAAATATATTTGATAGATGGCCAGTTCTTGCTTTTCTCTAGACCCATGACCACTTGACAGTAACATAGAGGAAAATATTTTAATCAGATCAGTTACAGCTAAGAGTTAGCATGAAAAACATGTGTACAGGAACTAAAAATTATTTGCTAACTAAGCAAATAGGATTTTTACCAGCACAAACATTTTTACCAGCTAAATGTCACCAGTGTCTTAGTTGCATGTCTCTTTTCATCTTTTTTCTCTTTCATCTTTGTTAATAGCTTATTATTAAGTTTGATGTTTCTAAATATGACCAAAGATATTCTATATTCACAAAGCAGGAAAACGACTCAAACAGCTGGATAATTTTTCCTTCTCCTCTAACACTTTTGTAACATGCAGATATTGAACTCTGATATGTGGACTTTTGTTGTGTTACCTAAGAGGTTGCTTTAATTTCACCTTACTTTTTAATACATCTAAAGGACTCAAACACAAAGTACTGATACATTAAAAATACTTTAGGCATTTGTTATCCTAGCTGGTGTAAGTTCCCAAATCTCTCTGTATATGAGAAAGGCTTTCAGGTGAGTCTTACAAGATTATGTATCCTGGACCCCACAATTTCTTTGGGTGGGGCTCAAGATGTATACTTTAAATAAGTCTTCCAGACAATACTGAAGCTCAAGCAGGTTTGAGACCCAGTGATCTATACCCTGAGGAGCAAAGAGTATTTGCCTGTAGGACTCCACCTTGTTTAATTGCCCAACACTGGACCTCAGAAGAAAATGTTCAGTTATAGATGTACAGATATATCCTATGCCAAAAAACCTCTATGAACACTGTACGGCAAACTAGAGCAACTATCTTAAGATAGTTGGAGATTAGAGCTTTATGTTGTGAATTCATAATACCATGGGATTTTGAGGAAAGAATTCCAGTCCCCATTTTCACAGACAAGGAAAACATTAAATAAAATAAATCATGGCAAAAATATTTATATTTACAAATCACACATACTGAGAGTGCATAAAATGAATAGAAAATTTAAAAAAATGCTTGAGATAAATAGAAAAAAGAAGGCTCAATTATATCAGGTTGAGCTGTCCAAGTTCATGAAGCTGCTAAGTGTTGATCAGAGACCATCCCTTTTACATCCTCTCACACAGCTCTGGATTGTTTAATTAGATCAAATGCATTCTAGCCCAGGCTGGGCCCAGTTTTAAATAGAGCAAGTATGAGTTAGAGGTAACTCTCCATTGCCTTTTTCCATTTATTTTAGGAGCCTTAGTTTGGGGAGGAAACAAATCTTTCCACTCCAACTTGGACTTAAACATAACTGAACCCTACACCTGCAGAACTGAATGGTTATCTGCACAGGATGAAGTTTGGACTCCTTACTTAGAGCTACATTATTTGTCCCCTTCACCAGGCATATAGACTAGTGCTCAGACTTTAAAAGAAATTTTGACTGTTCAGGCTTTTTTCTCTTTTCATTTTTCATCATTTGAAATTTCTGCCTAAAAGTCCCTCATGAAACAGGCATGAGAAACTGTTTATTTCTCCAAGAGAAATAAACAGTGGTGAAAACTCAAGAAAATTCCCCATTTTTTTTTGTATGTGAAAGGGAGAATATTTATTTTAACTATATAGAGGAAGCATTATAACGGTTTCCACATACTCATTTAGATACTTTTTCCCCCTTTAACCACAGGAATCATGTCCTTTGCTGCTTCTAACAAGTATATTGCTAAGTCATGGTATGCCTGGCTTAGAGTTTTGGGTTGTTTTGGAAAAACACCCAGCATACTCCCAGGAAGGACACCTGATCTTCTGCTCTATGAGTTCCCAGTTAATCCTAGAGATTTACATCAAGCCTCCGTTGGGTTCAGTAAGCTCACACATGCTTAAAGGGCCTAAGTCAGGGTACCAACTAGTCCTCTCAATCATGGCTAAATGACTGCATGAACTCAATCTCGTATGTTGAAAACAAAGAAGCGGGAGGGAGATTTAAATCTGATTTACAGTTGATATGATTTTAGGTGTGTGTGTGTGTTTTCCATCTTAACAATTATACAGGGGCACACGTTTTGAAACTCAACACCCTACTATTGCCACAGTATGTTGACAGTCTCTTGGTTCCACTGGCTGGTAAACTCCTCTCTGAGACGAGGCATGAGGCCTTATTTGGTGATGAGAGCTTGGCTTCCAGCTCAGTGGCTGGTACAGAAAATGATTCTGAACTAAAACTTCGAAATCTTCAACACCTGTCACATATGTTGTGCTTTAGGAGTTCTTTTGTAATCTGTCAAACTATTTTTTAAATAATCTGCTTTCAAGAATGGCTCATCGATTTGAGCTACAAACTCATTTAAATTTGAGAAACAACATTTTAATGAAGAGGTAGAAAATATAAAAGTCTGCGTATATAACACCTACTAGCTTTTATCCAAATAAGCCTGGCTTCCTATGAAATAATCTGGTGGTTAAATGTATGCCTAGCAAAGGCATATAGACTAGTGCTTTTATGCCACATTCCATTCAGCAATAATACTATTTCCCAGGAGAAATTAATTAATGTGTACTTCTTACTAAATAAAGTTAAAATTAGGACTATGGTCCAGCAACTTAAGTTTATAATAATAAGTTTTTAAAAAGATTATGAGCCCAGCCAGCATGGCTGTGCTTGAGTGTCTGCCTAAAAACCAGGAGGTCATGGTTCAATTCTCAGTCAGGGTACATGCCTGGGTTGCAGGCTCCATCTCCAGTGTGATGTTTCTATCTCCCTCTCTCCCTCTCCCTTTCTCTCTAAAATCAATAAAAATAATAAATGAAAATCTTAAAAAAAGATTATGAATCTTTCCTGACAGTCAACTATTTTCTGCTTTCTTCATTAAGATTTTGGGACTGTGCCGAACCGGTTTGGCTCAGTGGATAGAGCGTCGGCCTGCGGACTGAAGGGTCCCAGGTTCGATTCCGGTCAAGGGCATGTACCTTGGTTTCGGGCACATCCCCAGTGGGGGGCGTGCAGGAGGCAGCTGATTGATCTCTCTCATCGATGTTTCTAGCTCTCTATCCCTCTCCCTTCTTCTCTGTGAAAAATCAATAAAATATATTTAAAAAAAAAAAAGATTTTGGGACTGTATGAACACTCTTATTACTTCCCCAAGATACTTTTGCATTTGTGTTATTGCTGCTTTTCAGAGTGAAACACCATCGTGTTTCTGCCCACATGAGCTCGGACGTACAGTAAGTCTAACTGTGCCCCATGCAATACCGCTGCACATGGCCAAGAAAACGAACTGAACACAGTAAAACCTATAGACAGCCTGAGCTCTGCCCAACAACGTGGTTGCTACAGTGGCATTATTCTGTTTCCACTTGATAGTGTTAAAATAATCTCAGTCAGGGAGCAAGAGGTAAGATTAATTGACAGAAACCCAGAATGGGGGTTTGAGATCCAAAGCTGCAGAGGTCAAGGGCCCATGGTCATTATTCTTCCAGCAGTGGCAGCAACAGAGCTGGCAAGTACATTCAATCACAGGGGATAAACAGTGAGTAGGAGGCCACCCACACAAACCTTTGCTTGCTTGCTTGGTTCTTTGCATAGAATACCATGAAGGCACGTGTTGCTGGGCTTGAAAACATTCTGTTTGGGGAGACCCACTGCTTGGTTAGTGCTTTTCCTTCCCTAGGCACCTTTGAAGCATACTTTTGCATTTCTTCTTTAATTGATGTTTGTTTATTTAGTGTCAGCAATGTTGACATAGTTTTATGTGTGACTTTAAATCAAAGGCATTGGCATGGAATAATATGGATTTTCACTTAATTAACAAAGACCTGTATCCAGTTGACAAAACACAAGAAAATGAGAGCATACCAATATAAGCATTCCTTTGCCATTTTATTTTCTGACAACAGTACTATATATTATGACTATGGGGCACATTAAAAAAGTTATTTTTTATTATATTCAGGAAAACTTTGATTTTTAAATCTATTCATCTATCCACTGTTCCTAAGCAATAGGAATGTCTATCCTTAAAAAATTATATCTATATTGCTACATATACATTTCCAAAGGATATTGCTTCCAGATCAGTTAGTTCTGAAAACGTTGTGTAAATATATTAGAGAAATGCAGTCACTTATGATAATGTAATTTACAACTAAACTTGTCACTGAATAGCACGATGACACATATTTACTTGCAATGGTTTTCAATATTATAGGCTTGCTTTGAATAGCCAATAAAATACCTAAATTTAAGGAGTTACTGCATTTTATGGCCACTTCACATTTAAAAAAAGTATTTGTAGTATTTGTGCCGCTATATAAAGTCAAATATATACTGAGCCAGAATTCAGCTCTGTTCACACAAATAAAATAGTTATAACTTTAAATGCTCAAAGCCCATAGTGAGATGATCTCAAAATTCAAAAATCTGTAACTATTATTGAAATAATAATATTCATTTTTCAAAGAATAATCTTGAGTGCAAATTACTTGCCAAGCACTAGGCTTTGAGAACACAATGTTGAATTAAACACCATGCCTCTATGGAGTTGTTATTCAATGTTTACTTTAATGCTGCAAAGGTTATTATGTTGTTACTGAAGTAATCTTCAATTATCTAGTGATTAGAGAAAATATCAAGAGAGATTGGATATAATGTAAGCGATTAAAAATAATAATAAAGAAAAACAAAAACCACTACTAATACATTACAGCCTCCAAAATCTTTAGCCAGATGAGATAGTTTTTATCTCCATAGATTCATATAGACATAGATGGTTCTTAACTCTATCACCCTAGATTCCACTTCTCTCCTGAGCTATAAAAATGTCATTTTCTGAAATGCCTACTAAATATCTCTTTCTGATTTTCTAAGTGTAATTTCAACTCAGTATGTGTTGATCAGAACCCATTATCTTAACTTCATACCTGCTCTTTGCCTTGTTTGCCTTCTGCTGATAAAGGTGTTGTGATTTCCCGGACACCTTGAATCAACATCTTTCATTCCTTCTCATTGTTCCCCAGCTCTCACCATGTCCTTTCTTCTGGATTTGATACTACCCTACACCACACAGTAACTAGTTCTTTTCATCACCTGAATATTGAAATGATTCTTAATCTTAAGACATGATTTTCTAAATCTTACATTTTTTTAAAGCTATACATGTCTGTAGGTCAATGTGACCCGTAGGCGGCAATCTGTGGCTTGCAGACTAGAGTGCTGCACTTCTCTCTTCCAGGGAAGACAAAACAAATAGCAGATTCGAGGCAGCACCAGAAACAGCAACTACCCCTTCCTTTTCTAGGTCCCACACTTGTATTTAAAAATAAGACTTTCGTTATTAATATACATACTTACTAGTAATATATTTGTAACCAGCTAATGATGATATACTTTCCTTTCTCTGGAAGCAAAGATTATTCATGAAGTTTATATGATGATATATGTCAAAACATTGGGAGAAATTCCACAAGTAGCAGAGTGCAGGATTCCAGTGAGTGTCTGTGTGGTTCACTAGCCTGCTATTGTGGCTATACCAAGTGTCATAAAAGGAACTGGGGCAAACAACCAACAACATTTGAAAAACAAGTTATCTGTAAATCAGCAACTGCCCAGATTACATGCATTTTAAACTTGCTTTGTTAACACAAAAGCTGCATTGTAACATTAAAAGACACATTTAAAATTAGATCAGAGAAGATTATTTACTATTCCTCAAACTCAAGTTGAATGTATATTTAGATATATTTAGATCATAAAATGCCTTGTGTATATTAATGGAATGAATTCTGAGTAACTACAATGAGAACAGTGGAGGTTTTTCAAAAGGGCATTTTTATATAAAATCCTGATATTACACTGAGTGCAATTTTTAATAACTTGAATGAATGAACTAGCATGACCCCTCTCCCCCTCATACACAGATTTGGAACATTAATTGTGAATTTAATGTTCACAATGAACTATAATTAGCTAACAAAGTGATAATAAAAGTGTGTATTTTAGCAGCAAAGAAAATTAGCATCTCATTACAAGACTAGCAGAGATTGCTTGATATATACACCTATTTATTCAGATTTTATAGTCTATTCCATAGGTGCATTCTTAAATGTTAAAAGCACAAATTTTCTGTGTTACTGTTAATATTTATAGCCTCATAAAAACTCTCAAAGAAGTAAAAATGTGCAGTGGGTGATGTTTATCTGCATAGCCTCACTCCCATTTCCATAATCTTCTCCCTCTCCTTTCCAGACCCCACACCAGGGCTGAATTTTACTGACTGATGTTCTCCGTGCCAGGCACTGAGGCAGGAGGAAAGTGAATCAGAGGAGCCATGAGCACGACGTTTCTGATTAATATGTTTTCCTCCTGTTGGTATTGAGAATCATAGGATTTATTGCTCAATGTATTATCTCCTTCCCCAAACCAGTATCTCCTTTTCCTGAGAGCACCATTCATTTAATAGCATCTTATCAGTTTCTGGAATTCAGAATTCACTATCATCCTTGGCCCTTCGTCCCTCATTCCTCAAACCAAAAAGGCTTTAGTGCCCTGTGTGTTCTAATTCTCATCTCTAACTCTAATTTAAGATACCTCTCCTTCCCGGCTTCTTTCTTACCAATCTTCCTTTGCCTTGTTACCAAAGTTTATTTTCTTATAGAATAGATGATAACAAATAATCAAAAACTCTCATGCTAAAAAAATTTTCAAAATTTCTCTTTAATATGTTTTTATTGATTTTTTAGGGAGAGAGGGGAAGGAGAGGGAGAGAAACATCAATTGACTGCCCCTTGCATGCCTCCTACTGGGCATGGAGCCCACAACCTAGCCATGTGTTCTGACTGGGAACCAAAGGAGCGACCTCTTGGGGCCTGGGACCATGCTCAACCAACTGAGCCACGCTGGCCAGGGTTGTCTCTCTCTTTCTTGCAAAGTAAAATGTTAGCCTGTAACACAGAGTTCTCCATGGGGTTTCTGATCTCTTTATCCCATATTTAGTTTCTACTATGCCATCTCTTATTGGGCACTAAGCACTGTGCACTCCTCACTTTAGAAACAGGCTCCATCAGGGCTTCTTTCTCCACCAGGAATGAGCTCGTCCCACCTGGGAGCATGACAACACCTTTCTAAAGTGACCGAAGGCCATCTTGCAAGCCCCTTTCTCTTCCACGTCTTGTCTGATGCCACTAGTCAAAGTCACCATCTTCCTCTTCCATGGCTCCACAGCACCTTGCCGTTGCCTCCATTAAAGTGGTCTGCAGAGTTTATATTATATCAGTTATTTCCCCCGTTAGACTGTAAACTTCTTGAGAGAAGGACCACATAAATTTTGAAAAGCAATTTTTTATTCCTTTCATTCAGCACATTGGTGTGTTAAATAGATTTTCTCTCTTTTAACTGAACTAAAGCCAGACTTTCATTATTTTTAGATTAGAAAATCAGAGGTTGACATGCTAAATTACCTAGTCAGGATTCTTGTCTTCCTGGACGCCCAGCCTCCTATGCTACCCACTGACTATGCCATAATAATAAACATGATACTGCCAGAGGATGCACCATGTGTCAGGGCCTTTTCCACTTATTTTACATGTTAATTCTCACAACTCTATAGCAGTCTCTATTTTTCAAATGCATAAACTGAAGCACAGAGATTTTCAATGGGTTTCCTGAGATAATGCAGCTTAGATAACACGGAGCCAGAATTGAACACGGGAGTTTGGTACTAGAGCCCACATTCTTAAGTTCTCTACGGGATTTGTATTTTAAAAGAGTACAACAGAGACAGTTTAAAGAAAGTCTTTCTGAAGGTAGAGTTAGGCACTTGTGCCCTCTGGGTGGGAAGAAGAAAGACCCCCCCCCCCAGTCCTTCAAATCACACCACAGATGCCACGCCTCCTTGCTTTATAGGAACTGCCTGCCTTAAAAGAGTATGTGTATTTTTCCTGAGCGAGTTCAGGCTTTAACACTGGCCACTGTTAATTTATGCTCCTCTATAAAAGCCAACATGATTTCTGGATGTAAATTTGTCGTGCCTTACTAATGAACTAAATTGTGTTTGCTGTCAGTGTTCCATTTAAGTTGATGTGACGCATTCATTAGCACATATGAACTTACAGCTGTAAGAAATGCACAAAGGTTTCAGAAGCTCCACTCAAAGTCAGAGGGAGGAGGAGGATGAAGAGTTAAAAGATGTGAGGAAAAAAAGAAAAAAATAAAGATTTTATTTTATGTAACTTGGACTATAAAACACTTTCTAATATACGACTTTAACGGTTACTTCCTCATTTGAAGACATTTAATTTTTCTGCATGAACTGCATGATCAGTTTCACAGTCACTGCCTTATATGCAAAGGTGCCTACAGAGCTAGCTCACACTTATTCTTCTAAATACACCTCTTATTCAGATGGTTTATATGCTCATTTATTAATGCACTTATTCTACAGATGTTTACTGAGTGACTATTATGTTTCAGGCACTGTTCTTGGTGCCAAAGGGTGCTGAAGTGGTGATGAATACAACGAAGTCCCTCCCTGTCCACATAGTACTTACATTTTAGTAAAAGAAAAAAATCAGAGATAATTTTAGTGATACATATATATAAATATATATATATAAAAAATTCTCAAAGTTTTTGGTCTCAACATTCTTTTGCACTCTTAAAAATTACATAGCTCAAAAAATTAGTGTTAGGTCTCTTTTTGTAGATACTTACAATAATAAAAATTAAAATTGAGAAAAATTCAAATATGTGTAAATGTATTAACAAATAACCACAACACACACTATATATAAGTAATATGATTTTATGAAAATAACTATATTTTCAAAGCAAAAATTTAGTGAGCAGAGTGGCAGTGTTTTACATTTTTTCCGATCTCTCTAATGTTTGGCTTCACAGAAGAGAGCTGAATTTCCGTATCTACTTCAGGATTCAGTCTATTGCAATATCACCTGTAATATAGCTTCTAGAAAACTCCACTATACAGTCATAAAAGTCAGAGAAAGATAAATATCACATGATCTCACTCATTTGTGGAATATAATGAACAACATAAACTGATGAACAAAAACAGATCCAGAGACAGAGAAGCATCAATCAGACCATCAAACCTCAGAGGGAAGGGAGGGGAGGGTGGGGGTAAGAGGGAGAGATCAACCAAAGGACTTGTATGCATGCATATAAGCCTAACCAATGTATACAGACACCAGGGGGGTGAGGGCATGAGTGGGGGGGGCAATGGGGGGATTACACATATGTAATACCTTAATCAATAAAGAAAAAATTAAAAAAAAAGAATGAGAGAAAAAATCTACATCTTACTACTATATGGAAACCAGTCTTGACCTCATGGAGCTCCTGGAGAGGACGCTGGGGACCTCAGTGATCTGTACACACACTTTGAGAACCACTGGTATAAGGGAAGAAAGTAAAGGGCAAAGGATGGGGGTGGTAATTTTAGATAAGGGTCAGGAAATACCACTCTAAGGAAGTGAAAGCTGAGCTGAGGTTTGAAGAACAACCCCAAACAACTGTAAGCATGGAAAACAAGAAGCACAAAGGACCCGGAGTATGGAAGAGCTAAAAAATTTGAAAACCTGAAATGAGGCCAATGTGGTGAGAGTGTGGTGAGCAAGGGAAAAAGTAGCATGAACTGTGGTTGCAGAGCAAGCAGGGCCAGACTGAGCAGGGCAGAGGTCATACGCTAATGGTCTGTGGTTCTGATCTGGACATCTGTCTTGCAGATGTAGTTTTGTCTGCACAGTGCTTCTTCCCCTCTATTCCTATCGAACCAAATATTTTGAAATGAGGATTTCACATAGAAATCTGGATTCTCTTAAACAGATCAGAACACTGGTAGAGCTACTTCTAAGTAGGGCAATGAGAGCTAAGTAGCACTGCATTGCACCGGAGGGAGCCACAGTCTCCACCACTCCTTACTGCTTTTTCAAAGGGAAAGCCCTCCCCCTTGCAGTCATCCTGGCCTGTTTCGCTTATTAAAGTCACCTTCCCCACCTCACAGACATGTCCTATGTGTGAGACCTCTAAGAGGGACTCATTGGTGTCAGGGCCAGCCTGACAGGGTTGAGCCGGGCTGAGGCAGGGAGGTGGGAATTGAGAAAAGAAAGAAAGACAGGAAAGCGGGGTCGGGAGGACCCCAGTTCTCTCGATGAACTGAAGCCACTTTATTAGCCACACAATCTTATTTATATACAACACATTGAATAGGAGGTCTGCCAAGAGGAATGTATTCTTTGTCCCTCTTAATTTCTAAGGGAGAGACACAGCAGAAGGACAAGTTCTCAGTACAGCATATCTCAATAAATAGTTACAGACTTCTTGGTAAGCCATGAAAGGCTGTTCTCATTCTACAAATGTTGCTCTCATTCTACTGATAACCACCATCCAAACAAGTCTGGGAAAACTGTGTGGGTAAGGGTTCCAGCCTTGCTAGCCCCTTCAGGTGCAAGGACCTTGCCAGCTTACATCTGGCCCCCAACAGATCCCCCTTCTTTGTTTTTTAGGCGAAGTTCACGTTTTAGTGTTCGACAGTTTTTTATGTGTACACGTCATCAGTAATATTTTAGTTCTGGATGGTGGACAAGTGGTGGCAATGCAGGTCCGACCCTCTCTGGTTTGGTCCTGGGCAACCTGCAGTGACGCACAGCTGCTGACTGCTAGCATGATAAGGTGTCTTTACCAAACCTTGCCAACTTACATCTGGCCCCCAACACATTGACCTATGTAGCATTTGTTTTTGATTCCCAGTTAAATCAGAAATCTTTGAATTGTGGTAACATATTTTCACATACGCTTTTAAAAGACAACCAGTTGTGTGAAAAAGAGTAGATGCTCCTATTAAAATGTTCACCGTGCTCTGGCCCAGCCAGCATGGCTCAGTGGTTGAGAGTCAGCCTATGAATCAGGTCATGGCTCGATTCCCACTCAGGGCACATGCCTGGGTTGCAGGCTGGATCCCCAGTAGTGGGTGTGCAGGAGACAGCAAATCAATGATTCTCTCTCTCATCACTGATGTTTCTCTCTCTCTCTATCCCTTTCCCTTCCTCTCTAAAATCAATAAAAAAATATATTTTTAAAAAAGATTAAATGGGTTTTAATGGTGACCTACATTTTATGTCCCAAATTATGATCACTGAATAGCTCCTTAAGCAATATAAATGAAAGGCTTTGATAATATATGTTAGGCCACACTGAAAGTCCCACAAATTTTTCAATTCTTTGTCAAGTGGACTTGTCACATGCAAAATACTTATTCTTAAGCAGTGAAAATACTTGTCAGTAAGATGAAAATGCTGCTGGTCTCAAAGAGCTTTCTTTGCTCCTTCCATCATGGCATGGCTCCCAGCAGGGCCTGGGGAATTGCTTCCAGGATCCCGCCAAACTGGACCCAGGAGACGGCAATGATTACATCCCAGTGGTGTTGACACTCAGCTTTGCCCCACAAGCTGCCGAGGACAGGCAGGGCGCCATCTGTCATGTTAGATGGCCACGTAGCTAGCTATGAGTGGTGGAGATTCCTTTTCTGACATGCTACACAGTTTGTTTCTGAGCCAACCTTCTACAGTCTGAAGCAGTTAGAGTTATATTTGGAAAGAGATCATGGCAAAATTATGGGTATATATTGATCATATGCCTGATCAAATTTTAAATCATAATACCACAGGAGACATGCATAAGTCCCCTTTAATGAAAACATGTGCATTTATAACATGTTTCCTAATTTATTATGTATTTCCAGTATGGCATTTGTTAATCACGCCCTACTTAATTCTTCAAATTTGGAACATTTTGCCTTGTTGTCCTCCAATTATCAAGCTCTTTGTAACATAAAGTTCTTTTACTTCAGCAGAAACACTCTATATTGAAACATTATTATATTTTAAATCCCTCTATAGATTCAAGTGTGATTTTAATCAGCATATACTCCCTTACCTAATCTTGTCTCAATGTCTTCTTGCCATTTGGTGATAATAGCCATTGAGGTTTCAAACAGTATTTTAACTACATTTCTCTTTAAATACATTTATTAATTGACAGGTAGAACTACAAAAAAAATACATTCACCCTGTTGTTTTCTTTTGCTTTTAAAATTAAATTCCATCTTTACACAGTTTTAGTGATTATATAATCTAGGTATATTTTCCCATGTATTCTTTTGTTATACATTGATAAGAAAATTGAATGCAAAAAAGTACTTTGTATTTTTAACACTTCCCCAAATTAACTTTGTAAATTTTAAAGTGTAAGAGATAATTTATGATATGTGAGATTGGATATAGTATAGTTCGAAGCAATATGACTGAAAGAAGGCAAAATTCCTCTCAATAGATTCAATTTAATGAAGTCCCACTAAGGGTAGAATTTTTTTCTTTCAACCTAAAGCACACCTTTTGTTAGAGTTTTTGAAATGACAAGTTTAAAATTTATGTTCTTCATTCAAATATAATAACTCTTTATGATCAGAACCTCTTCCATTAATGTTAATTTTATGTTCACAATGGAATTTATTGTATTTGTTTCAAGTTCTGTAGAATGCAAATGAATATATTTTTTAAAAATTGGCTTTGGGACACTGAGGTAATTTAGAAAATTTTATGTTGTAAGCTACAAAAGACAAAAGTAATTATTGTATGGGGCAGGGAGTGAAAAGAATAAAGAAAGGTACCCATCAGGGAAAGTATTTTGTGTGCTATTCTAGTGATGAGTATATGTCATTATACATTTGTCCAAACCCATTGAATATACATTATCAAGAGTGAACCCTAATGTCAATTATGAACTCTGGGTGTTAATGATGTATCAGTGTAGGTTCATCAGCTGTAATAAATGCACCACTCTAGTGGGGGAGGTTATGCATGTGTAACGGCAGGAAGTATAAAGTAAATCTCTGTACCTTTACTTTCAATTGTGCCGTGAATCCAAAACCACTCTTCAAATTGAAAAAATAGTGCTCAAGTTCCAGGCTTGGGCACTGGGGTATATAAGGCTGCCCTTTACTAGGTACAGGACAAGGAAGAAAAAGGAGTTTGGGAGAAGAGAAAGAGTAGGTGGTGTTCAGAGTTAGACAACTTGAGTTTGAAGATGCCTATGGGATATGGATTTTCATATTGGCGTCTAACACATCGTTATATATGAGAACATTGGGTACGGGGACATCTCAATTGGAGAAACTTCTGATAAGGATCATAGCATGAAGATGGGCATGGAAGCCATGCCAGGGGGTAAGACTGCCCAGAGTGTGGAGTGTAACCCTATGGGCACTGATATTTATGGAGTAGGTACAAAAGAAAGAACTTGAAAAGATTATAAAGAAGTTACCAAAGAGGAAGAAAATGACTTGAAAGAATATCGCCATTAAAGCGAATGAAAATAATATTTTCAAGGAGGAAAGTGGCCCATAGTGTCAAATGTTATAAAGAGATCAAGCCGGAGTAAGACTGCGAAGTATTTCAACATGGCAGTGAAGAGTCAGGTGCCTCTTCCATAAGTTAAGAATCACAATTGCAGAGCACTGAAGACTAATGGGGAGGAGAGGACATGGAGACAGCAAATACAGAAACACATCCAAAGAGTTTTGTACTGAACAGAAGTCAGGTAGGTACTGCTAGAAAACGGATCTAAGAAGGAATTTTTTAATGATGGCAAACATCTCAGCATGTGTTCATAGAAATGGTCACTTAAACAGGATTTGTTAAAGACACAGGAGAAGGGTGGTAAGTGATGGAACAAAGTCCCCTCATAAAGGATGTAGGACTCCAGAGCGCAAGGAATTAAATAGCCTTAGCAAGAGGGACACTTGTGTTTCATTGTTGTTGTTGTTTTCGTTCAGAAGGGCAAGAGGCAGAGCGATATGGCTGCAGCAAGATAGCAGGCACCTGACTGTGCTTTAAGATGATGCTACAGGAAGAAGGGGAGGCAAAGGGACACACATTCCAAACACATATAACATGTTGTGAAACCCCGTTTCAGGCCAAGTACTAAATTATTCAAAAAGTACATATGTATTGAGCTAAAATCATAGTATCAAACACCAACATGGAGTAAGAATAGCAGGAGGAAAACCACAGAGAGGTTAGCTGGTATTTAAAATCAGTTTGGACACATAGCCCAATGTAATTCAGAGTGACCTTGGGCCAAAAGACTTATAAGGCTTCTCTATCCAGTTTACAGAACTTCTAGTTCTCTTTGCAGGAAGCTAATCTAGTACTTCCCTAACGAGATCCGCACCCACCCATCCTCCCTTCAACCAAATACCTTTTTTTACTTCATCCCCTATTGCTCCATTTCTCACCCACTCCACTTCAGCTTCACTGGCCTTCCTAGACTGTTCCAGGAAGGCTCCCACACCGCTTTGGACCTTTCCTCTGCCTAGAATGCTCTTCCCACAGATATGCCCTTGGTTTTCCCTCATCTCCAACTCTCTGCTCAAATCTCACAGTCTCAGAGGCCTACCCTCACCAGTTCAGTACTGCAGCCTTCCCTTCCCATCCCTGCAGAACACCACCATCCTGCTTTTTCTTTTCTATAGTGCTCAGCACTAAGATACTGATATTTTACTCATTCATCATGTTTTATGATTTTATCTGTCTCCTTCCACAAGAATGTAAAGTCCACTAAAGTAGAAGCATTTGCTCTGTTTAATGATGTATTCAGATCGGAGTATCTGGTACATAATATGTGCTAAATAATATTTATTAAATGAATGAATGAGTTTGAATGGTGTGAAGATTTATTATATTTAAAAATCATGGTGACTGCCTATATTAGAAATACATGTTACATATTTACAGAAATCTTTCAAAAGATCTATGCCTTTCAGTGTATTCTGGGGGAAAGGCAATTGAAATGTTCATTCTTACCTCCACTTGTAACCAGTAACCTCATCCAAAATTAGAACATGTAACATGAGAAATAAATCAGCGTGACCTCTAAGAAGCTCCTTGCACTAAATATTCAATAATTATTATGCTATAGAAGTATAACTTTAATGATTAAAAAAATAAAATTAACTTGATCATTAGGGAATATAGTGATGTTTCTAATAAAGCATGGTCTTTCACTATAAAACTTCATACGTAAGTGATTTGTTGTTGTTGTTGTTGCCTTGGGAAGGAAACACATATCATACATAGTCTCAAATTATCAATCATTTTACCCAAGAGGTCAATAAGAATATGATTATTCTTCTGAAGGAAACTCAAATATCACTCTATCTACACTTTCTTAGCTAATCTTGAATGTAGTATATTCAAAAACTTGGAGGGACCTGGAGAGTATTATGCTAAGCAAAATAACCCAGTCAGAGAAAGACAAGTATCACATGATCTCACTCATACGTGAAATCTAATGAACTAAATAAATTAATAAACAAAACAGATCCAGAGACATAGAAGCATGGAACAGACTGTCGAATCTCAGCGGGAAGGTGGGGAGTGGGCGAGTGGGTGGGTGGAAAGAGATCAACTAAAGAACTTGTAGGCATAACCCATGGCCACAGACAACAGGGTGATGGAGGCCTGGGATGGGGGGCAGAGACGGGCTAGAAGGGGTCCATGGAGGAAAAAGGGTACATATGTAATACTTTAAACAATAAAGATATTTTTTTAAAAAAACCTGTAAGATATAAGGAAAATTTGAAAGGTGCTTTATGATGAAGTCTTTTTTTTTTTTTTAACCACAACATAGGCGCATCAGCTTCCAAGAAAATAGATTGATATTTCCTCTGAATGTAGTCTGAGCTTTATTCACTACTTACAAGAATAATGGACAAGTTTTGGCACCTTTGAAGAAGTTTTGCATATGTAATTCATTAGGAAACTGAATGCGAACATTGCTACATTCTGCCAGAGCTTATCTTTTGTAGGATGGAAAAAGCAAACCCCTCCTAACATGTGGTGCTTGTCCCTGAACCATGGGAACAATTATCTGCGCTCACAATTGGCTTCACATGAGCAGCAGCAGCAATGAGTTGAAATAAGGTTAGGAAATTAGATTCATATTGTTCCTTGTGGAGATAACCAATCAGCAGGGCTAAACACCACTAATCAGCCAGTGCATTAACATGAAGACAGTGTGAGGGAAAATGTCAAGCCACAGACAATTTGCTGAGAATCATAAAAGGCGATGGATACAAATATTGCTTATTAGAAACAAATCATGAAACTACCCGTGTGACTCTGTTGATTTACTCTAATGCTAAATATTTTGGAATGCGTTGTATTTAAATAAAACATAAATGTACCAGTGAGGGGGGAAATGTATATAGAAACAGTTGGGCACACACGAGATGACTGTGCTCTTTTGAAGGTGATACTGATAGTACAAATATCCTGTGACCATATGAAAAAGAACCACAATCACAACTGACTTTAGTCATTATAACCTATGATAGTAGATTATTACCCCTAGATTCCAATATACTACTGATTCAATACTGTATTGATTGCACCACTAAAATGCCTGCCTTAAAATCTCAAACAATCTCTATTTATAAAATGAGCTGAGCTAATCATGTCTATGAACACAGTCATGATGTTCTGGGAGGCACTTTATGGCCTGAAATGCAATATACTTTCTGGCATTTTCATTTTCTCAGAGGCTGGACTGTAGCAAGAAGTTGGAATCACTGTACAACATTGAGTGAAACCTCAAAATATATTCTGGAATTCTAGGAAGTCCACTTCTTTCTGGTATTTTACATGGTCAACTGTGCGTCGTGTAATTTACATATTTGCTAAAATCCAGTCATATTTATAAAAACCATTTAATAGAGGTTTTGACTCATAGCAGGGAGTCATCGAACATTTGGTGATTTGTTCAGTACTAATGTCCATGAAACATTTCATCTCCAGCAGGCATACGAGGAGCCAGATTAGTACTGGCTTCCCCCTTGAGAAGTCAGAATTACCTCATGTCTCCCTTCAAACAATTTATTTTTCTTGTATGCATGACTGAGTTCAAGAGTTCTTTCCTTGTTTAAATTGGATATATTCTTTCTTCTTCTTTTTTTTGTCCAAGTCTTACAATACAGTATAGAAATCCAACAGAATTCTGTGAGAGTTATGTGGAAAACTTTTATACGTAAGTGTTTAATTTGGACAGTTTCCACATAAAAATGGATATACACATAAGAAAATTAAAAAAAGAAAAAGTCCCAGAGAGGAGACTCCTATCAGTAAGTGACATTCACTTAAACTCATTTATGTAACAGAAGGAATGGCAGTAAACACACTGAAATAAAAGAAAGAGGATTCCATGCCACGGACTCTTGGAGAAAACAAGACGTTCTCTCCCAAAATTGGTTTAAATGATTTTTCCATGTTTTAAAATACTTATATTTTTTTCTCTCAAGTATTTGTTAATGTGCCACAACGCACCCTATAGGTACTTCTTCTGGTATTTAGCAAGCAATAAGAAGTGTTTACATTGATAAATGTTAATTCAAGCAAATTGACAGCCTCTTTCCAAAATTAAAAGAAAAGGGACCGGAAAATTGGATTCTGCCTAAGTACATCCCAGCACCCATGACATTTCGATTCTGTCCCGAGCCTCAGAGGGCAAAGCACACATCTTAGCATGCCCCCTGGACTCTGCCTGATCTGGGATAGTTTCACATTGAATCAGAGGTAACACACTTGGAATATCAAATAAAGATAATTGTATAATACAATGGCATAAAAATTAATTTTACCCTCATTGTCTGAACTTTTGACAGCAGGCCACTTACTTCCCCAATTCAATTTTGCATACTCAGACCTAAGGTCACCACCCTCTCTTTGGAATGACATTTTGTGTTTTTGTCCTATGACTCATGCATGCTTCTTGCTATTCTTCCAACCCTTCACACACATAAAAAAAGGCTCACAGCTCTAGCCGGTTTGGCTCAGTGGACAGATCGTCGGCCTGCAGACTGAAGGGTCCTGGGTTTGATTCCAGTCAAAGGCACATGCCAGGGTTGTGGGCTCTATCCCTAGTTGGGGGCGTGCAGGAGGCAGCCGATCAATGATTCTCTCATCATCAACATGTCTCTCTCTCTCTCTCTCCCTTCCTCTCTGAAATCAATAAAAATATATTTAAAAAATAAAAGGCTCACAATTTGCCCTAAGACATGCTTTAAAATTAGCTTTAGATGATTCCCTGCTCTGGAGTCCTTCATAGTATCAAAGCACATCTTTAAATCATGAGAAAAAGACCCAGGATGTCAATAATATTAACTCATATCATCAATTAACCATAATTTGCAATACTCATTCATTTCACTTGGTAGTATTATCTCCTACAAGAAATGTGTTTTAGAGTCAATACTAAGTGTGAGGCACTGAGGTACTGCAATGGGTTGTACCATCATCTCTAGGGTTAAAGTCAGTGTCGTGGCCATTTTGTGAGCAGACATTTCATTTCAGTAAAAAATATTTTTTATGTTAACTTAGCACTCATTTAACTTTTATTGTTAGTTATGAATTTTAATTCCAATCCACCAGTAAGCTTCTTTTTATTCTATAGTCACAAAAATTTGTAAGTAAAATAAACTTATCCCTACTTTTACATTTATACATATGCCCAATACACTGATTTCTCTTAAAAGATGAGAACTATTTTAAATATATGATCCATTTGGATTTCTATATTTTATAGGCAAGAAAAGTGAGATTGGTTCATATCGTAAAGAAGTGAATGAAACCTGTGTTTTACAGAATTTTGCGTGAAGATGAGCAGTAAATATTCTGCAGCCATCTACACAGTCAGGCCCGGCAGAGAGAAACTGCAGCCTTGAGGGAAGGCTGACGCGAGAACATAAGCAGTCCACTCTCAAACAGTGGCACTGTTTTTCATGGAAGCTGAGGCAAGGTAACCAAGATGTAAACTGTAACCACATGTTCAGCAGGAATATTGAAGGTTCTGTGTTTCCCTGTAGAAGGATTTCTTTATGTGTTTATTACTGCTTTGATGTACACCATAAATTTCTGCGTAAAGGTCACAAGATTGTGATGACACATCACAAACCAAGTTGTTATAATACGTTGACCGTATCGGAAAACTGTGTAAAGAACTGGAGAATAATAAACATTAAGGCCTGTGTGTGAATTAAAAAATACACAGCTGAGATTCCCTTAAAAAAAGCCCAAGAAAATCTTTGGTTCCCACAAGGTATAAGTCAAATATTGTACTGTTGAGCTGAAGTCTCTCTTTTTATAAAAGCATTTCACTTGCAGGCTTTCACAAGATTACAGCTTTGTGATAATATTTATCTTTAGAATGAGGCAAGGAAAACGATCCTCATAATTAAATCTGTCGACTCACTTAACATTTTGCAACTCAGGATTTTCTCTTATCTATTATTTCCGAAGCAGAATATCACCTGATGTCTGAAACATAATTTATTTTTATGTTTTCAGGCATTTGGAAAACAAGTACTTTTTTTTTCATTTTCCCCTCTTTGATCAATTGTGTAAAAGATAATCTCTGCCTTTTTAAAAAACCTGTACATGCCCGGCCAGTGTGGTTCAACGGTTGAAAGTTGACCTATGAATCAAGAGATCACTGTTCAATTCCCCGACAGGGCACATGCCTCAGTTGCGGTCTCCATCCCCAGTGTGGGGGATGCAGGAGGCAGCCGATCATTGATTCTCTCATCATTGATGTTTCTATCTCTTCCTCTCCCTTCCTCTCTGAAATAAATAAAAATATTTTTAAAAATAACCTGTACATTAGTGAATTCATATCAAAAGTAAAATTGCTTAAAGTAAAAACTTTAGCAGCTCTTTGATGAGTTTTAAATACATGAGTCAATTCAAAGTTTGTCAACTCAAAGATTGTTACAGACATGTAAATTTGTTATGTTTAATATCTGTAACGGTGTGGTGATGGCCAGAGGGAAGAGGGGTGAGGGCTGAGTGGAGGTGGGCAAAGGTGGGGAAATAGGGTTGTCTACAATAGTGTCAGCAATAAAAATAAAGTTAAAAATGAAATAAAATAAAAATAAATAAAATCTGTTATCAGTACTATGTCCCAGCTTAGGTGTCTATGAACTCTGGCCTCCTCTCTTCTAAGATGCTGCATTTATATATTTGCATGCCTTGCTGCCCCAGTGATTCTGCCTGTGAGTCCTTTCATCTAACTGTGTTGTCACTGCCTAGAGGGCCGTCAGTTTATACAAACCTGCTGCACTAAGCATTTATGACAACAAGCCTGCTGGTGACATATTGATTTTTTAGTTTCAGTTGTCCCCTTGAGACGTTAGAGTAGCTGTATTTTTGGTAAGACTCCAGTGAGTCTAGAGCAAACTCACATCGTCTATTCAAACTAATTCAAATAGAGGGATAAGTAATCACTAGTGAATGCATCTCCTGTTGAAGATGCTATCTTACACCAATCAGCAAATTAATTCATCATAGCTTTACACATATCTAATCTATTTTTTTAACTTTTGTGAGTTTATTGTATTTATAACATCCGTTAAAGTGCTTCTCAGTTGGCACTTGTGCAATAAACTTATACTGTATAAACAGCATATAGTCACATGTCCATTCATAGATAAAAAAAGGCTCAGCTGAGTGTGTGTGTTCAGTCAGAAATTAAACTTAAGGGTCACTTACATCTTCAAGCTCTCCAATGGCAAATGAATATGAGAAGTTTTTGGTGAGTGAGCAAGGATTCAGCATTCTAGGAATTAGTTAAATGTAATATTCTAAAATTTATTAAACCAGATGTGCTAAAATGTCGCCAGCATTTAGTCTAGCCCTCAATGCTGAATAATATGGTTGAATTACCACGAATATTTAAAAATCTCACTAAGTCAATATTTTATTATAATAAGAATAAAAAGGAATTAGAATATTCCTAGGTAACAAATACAGATCATTTTTTCTCTTATTTCAATATTGACCACTAAGATTTTTTTTACATATATATTATTTAGCAACATTATGTCAATATGGTTGAGTCTTAAGACTTGTTTTAATTTTACCTTTCAATTATGGCTTACTTTCAATATTATTTTGTATCAGTTTTAGGTATACAGCATAGTGGCTAGACAAACATACACTTTACAAACAACCTCTAAGATCTTTATATGTGTGTATGTATGTGTAAAATCACTAACTGAGCCATGCTGGC
The DNA here is from genome assembly GCF_000147115.1 of Myotis lucifugus. Taxonomy (NCBI): domain Eukaryota; kingdom Metazoa; phylum Chordata; class Mammalia; order Chiroptera; family Vespertilionidae; genus Myotis; species Myotis lucifugus. Next base: position 4,325,349 of record NW_005871099.1, on the reverse strand, counting down.
CAGGCCATAACAGTTTTTTAATGTTTCTCACTATCGTTCTATATTCCATAAATGTATTGAATTTAGAATAAAGCAAAAAGATTAAATTGATGATTCTACTCCCTAAACCAAGATTAAATGGATGAATCAGGTCCCCCAATCAAAGCATTGGTAGAATGTCTAACAAATTACAGTATTAAACAGTACAGTAGTCTCAAGGCAAAGATTAATGACTATTACCTTCTATCTGTCAAACCATTTATTGAGATGCTCATTATAGGTTTTACATTTCTTAGAGTTAATTATAGCATAGATTTGTTATTGAAAGTATTGACTACCCTAAACATAAAGAGTAAATGAGATTAGGTATCCACTAGCAATTGCTTATCATAGGAAAAATCTTAAAAAGACTTCAAATATATTCATCTCTCTAAAGCAATATTCATATGTTTAACATAGCTTAGTGTAGTCCAGCTGGTGTGTCTCAGTGGTTGAGTGTCAACCTATGAACCAGGAGGTCATGGTTCAGTTCCTGGTTGAGGGCATTCAGGAGGCAGCCAACCAATGATTCTCTCTCATTATTGATATATCTCTAATTTCCCTCCCCCTTCCTCTCTGAAATAGATTATATATATACTTTATTATATATACTTTCTGTTTTTTTTTAAAGAAAAAGGAGTTTATTTGTAGCACCCTCCTAAATAATATTCAAAACAATATAAATATTTTTTATCGATGACAATCCTATCTAATAATAGACAAACATGGTAATTGATCGTACCTTCGCTACGCTTCCAATTGGCTAATCAGGGTGATATGCAAATTAACTGCCAACAAAGATGGCAGTTAATTAGCATATGTAGGCGCAATGCTGTGAGGGGAAAGGGGAAGGACAGAAGAAGCCGCCTGTTGCTAACGGTGATCGGAAACCCAGGCTGCAGGCAAGAGCCAGGGGGCAGGGCAAAGGTGGCCCCACCTTTGCCCTGCCCCCCGGCCCGTGATTGGAGAACCGGGGCCGCCTTTGCCTGCCCCCCGGCTGGTGATCAGAGAAGCCGGGCAGGGCAGGGAAGAGGCGGCCGCCGGCAGCTGCCTCTTCCCTGCCCCCCCCCGCCACCCCCCCCGGCCAGTGATTGGTGATCGGAGAAGCCAGGTGGGGCAGGGAAGAGGCAGTTGCTGGTCCCCCGCTGGCCAGTGTTCGGAGAAGTACCTGTATTTTTAATAATTTCTTGACATGGTAAAAGAATTTTACATTATGATCCAAGGGTGGTGGGGTGAGGAGAAGGAGCAGCAGAACAATCCAACAAACAAAAAGGGAAACAGAAATGCATGGTGGAAGGGATTTGAAGGGTGGGTAGGGGCATTGCCCAACTAAAATGCAATTGGTTTGTTACTGAGTACTATTCATGGGAAGACAGCATCCTGACTCCTTCTCTATACAGCATATTGGGAGTAAAAATGATGCATCCAGGTGGAAATATGATTAGGGGTTGGAAGACAGACAGGGAAAGAAGAAGTCAGAAATAGACACTGAGAGAGTCACTGGCTGGCTGGCTGCAAATACTGACTCTCCACTAGTGATAGAATAAAAAAGTGGGGGATATCTCTGGAAGATTCAAGAGATAGGGGGCAACTCTTCTATGGTTTTGACTTGCCCAGCAGATTTCCACATACACACGTGTACATGCCTATGTTTGCATGCACACACATATACACATAACTGACTGCCCTCTCTGGAAGCACAGAAGAAGAAGAAGCTGCCAGAAGAAGAAGCCGCCCACCTTTGGTCCAGGTGCCAGCACCTGCAGCTGGCTGCAGCCCAGGAGACGGATAAGCCACCTGCCCGAGGTCCCAGGCTGCAGCCACCTGGAGAAGCTGCCAGCCCTGTGGTCCAGGGCGCCAGAGCCTGTGGCCAGGGAAATAGGTTCCCTCTTCTCCTACTGCAGTCATTACTTCAATATTCCCCTTCTGAATTTCTCTCCTATGCTGCAACCCAACTCCACTTTTCATTGGAAGGATACGGAACAGAGAGAGCAGTGTTAAAAGCTTACATTTTTAAGCCGGTAAGGTTGGTACTTAAACATATAAGTGGAAAACTAGAGTCCTTAAGGTAACAAAGGCTACAAAGGACAGGGAAAGTGCATGATCTATTATATCCAGCAATCCATATGGGGACTGAAAACTTTGCAATGATGACAATTAGTGAAGATATGAATCAACTAAAATAGTTGACAGGGACAATTCTTCCATCTTTGAAAATATCTACATCAAATCTGTTTAAATAGATTTTCATCTGCATAATATAACACATTCTGACAAGACCACCACCACCACCAATGTGGTCAGTGTTGTGCCGATAAATGTTTAATAACTGAGGGACGCCCCGCCCCCAGTGCACAAATTTTGTGCACCGGGCTACTAGTATATAATAAAAGCCTAATATGAAAATCGACCAAAAGGCGGAATGACCAGTCGCTATGACGTGCACTGACCACCAGGGGGCAGACGCTCAACGCAGAAACTGCCCCCAGCCCGCAGGCCCAAGGCCAGCCAATGCGGATGCCAGTGGCCCCCCCCCCCCCATCACCCCGCCAGTCACCCCGCAGATCGGCCCTGATTGCCGGCCAAGCCTAGGGACCCTACCCATTGGTCCTCTAGGTTTTAATAACTAATTTAGTCAAGTCAAGCAAATGGAGTTAGGAGTAGGCAAAAAAACCCTTCAAATTATACCTCTGTCATTTTAAAGAAAATTTAGCGGCCATATTATTCAGTTTTTCATATATGTAATCAATTATTCTCATAATTGGAAAAACTAATTAAAATGTGATGAGGTGAATCAGATTAGATGTGTGTTAAGAAAAACCATTTATTTTCAGAAGTCCAACATATTGAAGGTACTGACATTGTGGCTGAAAAGTCTGACAATCTGGGCACTTGTTGAATTTATCTATCACACTTTCAATACATAAATCTCTATCATTTGTTGCTGTCACTTTTGTATAAAATTTTACCATGGCTCAATCAAAGGCAAGAAAAAAGAAAGCTTATTTTTATTTTGACCTCTTCAGTGGTTGATAGAGAAAATGTTTCCTAAAGGAAGCTGAAGGTCTTTCAAGGGTCCAAAGGTATCTTTCCCTTCACTTGCAGTATTCTTTCAACATAGAACATAAAGCTCAATAAAAAGCTTAATGACAGGGTTAAAAGCATATGAAGAAAAATGAAAGTAAGCACAGAAAACAAAAGCTTAAAAGGGTACTTGGTAAAATAAACTTTGGAAACCACGTCTTAACAAGCAAATCTAAAGGCTCAAAAATGACCAAAGCTGCTTTCCACTTGAGGCTTGGCTGAGTTATTTTATTATATATACTTTCTGTTTTTTTTAAATCTGGCTAAAATACACATGTTCAGTGGTGACTGAACTTTGCCCAACTAGCTTGGCACATAATGGGCTACACAGTTCATGGAGTTCCAACAACACCAAAGGAGAACCAAGAGCTCAGTGTCAGAGAAACATCTCTACCGAGAACGTCTGATTCTGGCAAGGATTGTTTTGTTTATTTTTTAAAATACTGTCCTAGACCATATGATATTATTAGCATATTTTCGCTTTCTCCAACACTCAGCACAACAGTCAAAGATCCTAGGCACCAAATGGACTCATTTTATAGGTACAATGCTGTTATTTTATGACCCTTGTTTGTGGTATTGCATTTTAGAGTGTCTTTGAGAAGCATATGTACATATAACCTGTATGTTACCAGAGGCCTCCCCACACTAACAAAATTTAATGAATCTTGCTTTAGGCCCTGGGCCTGACATAATGAAAAGTTTCCCAGAAATTCCATGTTTAACTCCCTTGTGCTTTTCTCTGTTTTACCTCTTGTTTCAAAGCAGTATGCATGCTTCTGTCCCATGTGAGACAGGGCTTTGATGGTCCACAAATATTTTGAACACACTTAGCATTTTATGATGCTTAGCTCATTTACAGATGGCTCCCTTGCTCTTAATGTTGTACCTTGAACTCCAACCAACTGCCTTACCATGGCAAGTTGCCTCATCTTTTAAACAACATGTTAGCAGCAGGTTAGTTTTTCAAATTCCATTTCATCCTAATCCCTGTAATCAACATTGCTTAAATTCATCTGTTAGATGTCTTAGACTCAAACAGAAGAATTTGGGAAATAGATGTCTCTATCATTGCTTTATTACAGATACACTCTCTACCTTCTTTGTAGGCTGTATAGTCTTAACCCATACTTTTTCTTCAAGTTAAACTCAAGATCTTACACCTCCACTTTCATTTTTCTCCCTATCTCTTTAACCTTTAACAGTAATTAATAGTAATCATTAACAGTATCATTTGTTATATAGTTATTATTCTCTTCATCTCTTTAATGTGATTGTAAATTATTGGAAAGCAAAAAATCATCAGTTACTGATGTTTTTCTCAATACAGGAGATAGTGCCTTAAATGTAGTAAGTTGTCAATCAGAATTTTTTAAATAAGAAAATGTCTTGAAAGGCTAAGAGGAGGGGTATATTGATATGCATCACTGTGTATTTTGTGTTCATTTTCACCCAGTGTTTATATAGACATTGCACTGAGATTACATGAATAATTCAGGGAACTACATTAAAGACATTTCCAAGACTTATCAATTCCTGGGGGGAGAAAGACCACCCATCCAAAAATGAAATTATCTTTCAGCCATTAACTTAAATTGTTCCCTGCATCCAATGTGAAACAGACAAATATTTCAAAAATGTAAATAAAACCTTAAAAAGTTATAGGGATTTCAACGTATCATAACTGAAAAGTAACTGAGATTTATCTACTTTGAATACGATTGCTATAATTTGGTTGAGTTTTAACCTTTGTCACACATAATTGCTAAGAAAACCAACCATACTTCCCAAAGATAGCCTATTTTTGACATTGTTATGAAATAAAAATATAGTTTGTAGTATGACAAGCTAATTCTTCTCTTGATAGACAATACAAACACTTCAGATTAGTTACTAAATATTGCCTATTACAATTTTAATTATGGCAGTTGCATATTTTCTTATTTAAATATGGTGGCCTCTATTAATAAAGAATATATCAAAACACAGTGAATTCAACTTGCATGTGTACAATTTAAAGATACACTCCTTGTGCCTCCCTAAAGCAGAATACAAATTGTTCTTCATTGTTGTACACTTATTTCACATTGTCATTTAAGTTGAATGCTTATTAGAATTTAACCATCTATAACTTTTCCCCCACAATAATCATGGGAATTTTTTGAAAATGTAGAAGTCATGGATGCATGTTTCTAGCAACAGATTTTTTTTCTTTAAAACAAAATTCATGTATTTTCTTAAAGAGCATGCTTCCAACATAGAGGGATTTTGTCCCTCTCTGTACCACTTACTGAGTTTTTGGAAGCAGATGACTATAAATGATTTATTTTATTCTATTTATAGATGCTAAATGTAGTGGTGTTTTAAAAATCTACTATTGTGCAGGGCTAGTGTGGCTCAGTGGTTGAGTGTCGACCTATGAACCAGGAAGTCATGGTTTGGTCTCCAGTGTGGGACTTGCAGGAGGCAGCGATCAATGGTTCTCTCTCATTATTGATGTTTCTATCTCTCTCTCCCACTTTCTTCCTCTCTGAAATCAATAAAATATATTTTCAATTAAAAAAAAAATTTTACTAATTGTTGTTTTTTGGTCCCAAATTCTCCCCAATTCATAGGCCTCAATTTACTTTTTATGCTAATGTCTTTAAAAGGCTAACTGGATTCACTTTTATCCTATCTCTTACACCCTTCACACTGCATCTCCAATTTCTCCATATATCCATTGACTGGATAGCTAGGGAAGAAAGATGATGATATGTAGATGCTGTGGACAAGTAATAAGTATATCCAAGCTCCAGTCATTATGCCTAGTGGCCAAGCCACTTAATGTCTTTGGGCCTCAGCTACAATATAAAAGGGCGAAATTAAATGATGCCAAATTTTTCTTTCAGCAATAAAATTCTGATTCTAAATATAGAAAAGTGATCCATAGTCTTTCTGGCCACCAGAATACCCCTTAGCATTTTATTATAATTAGACTGTTTGAAATAAGACTGCAATATAAAACATGTCTCAGTCACTAACCCATCCAACCCAACCATTATAACCTGATGTCTTCCTTATTGATTTATCTCAACACACACACACACACACACACACACACACACACTCCCTAAATACACATTCTCTTTGAAAGTACCATTTATTTTAGTAAAAACTTTTCCTAAACTAGTCTTTAGTAATGGTGTTTAATCGCCATGTGGCTTACAGTAACAAACCAAGGAGTCTGTGTGTGGTGAGCATGTGGTCACGAACAAGAGGAAATCTGAATTTAAAGGGCTGAAAGCAATGGAAAATGGAAGCCAGCCGACTGTTTTTCCAGCTGTTTCACTGGTTAAAAAAATTCTAATAAAACAGACAGTATTTCTTTACGGCCTCGTTAGTTTCCCCGATGGTAAACTGACAACGCCAGGCAGTGTTCCCTGCACCCAATGTTCAGATACAGCAGTCTTTTCATTTTTAAAATATATTTCTTGACCATGCTTAACAAAGTGGCAAACTTTCATAAAGGGGTTAAAATAAAAATCTGTAGAAATTCTAATTCTTAACATATACATCAAACTAGACATTAGCACAGAATGATTAAAAATTACAGAGATTATTAAGTTTAAACATAAAAGGGTCTCAGTCATATATACAATCACCTAATTATATAGGTAGAAACAATGCTGGAGGATGTTTCAAACAGTATCTTGTTAAACATCCAAACAGCTGTCTCATTTTCTAAAATATCTTTGTGATCCAGAAAAATTAAGGTAATGATTCAATTTAGGGCTAGGATGAAGTTTAACCTACAGAAATTATGTCAATTGTTCTCATTTTAAAGGTTTTCTTCTACAACCCACCCTTAATATTGACTGATCTTTAGGCATGTGGTTTTAGAATATGAATGAAGCTTGTAGACAGTAAATTAATGTTTTTTCATAACTTCTTAATTGATATGAAATAAAAAGAGAATACAGAGAGTACAGTTATATGAGTATAAGATTTGTTTTTAGTTTAATTTGTATAGATTATAGTCAATATTCCCACAGTATTTTTAGCATAATCACAACATTATTCACATTACAGTATGTTTAAATTGCTTTCATCTTTGACTTGCTTAAATAGTAGCTTGTTGTATTTTAAAAAGTCCTGCATCTATAAACATTGGATTCATTTTCTAAAATTCATAAAAACGCAGTTGTGGGAAAACACCAAAATGCTTCAAACCTTAATAAAATCAGAATCCTGAAGCGATTATTTTAAGGTACCCATTGGCGTCATCATTTGCATCAAATCAAGGTAACTGTAAAAACTAGAGTTGGCTTTCCTCCAGTCACTGAACTATGGGAGTTCTTCCTCATTTCACTGTCCTCAAACACAGTTATTTAAGTAGGCTTTGGTCATATACCTACCATCAAGAACAGATGGACCTCAGGTTACCTTTTGTAAAGAGTCTATATTTTTAAAAAGAAAGACAGTATTGAAAGGGAAACAAAAAGGTCATCTTACTAGCCACCTAGACCAGCCTAATAGTGAGCTAGAACCTCAGTTAGACTACCCTCATAGCTCTAATAGTTGGACAGGATCTCTTATGACCCTCCATCAATCCTCATGGTTGTTCTTCAGAAGTGGCTGTCCCACGGTTTTCTGTGGGGCCCTTGTTTGGTCTTGGCATCCTGTGACCCTCTAGCCTACCTTTTAGTTTCTCTTCCTTCTGTGCCAATTTTTTGGATCCTGTTTCTTCTTGAACCAAGTTCCCAATAAAGGAAACCTGATGAGACCGGGCGGCAGGGTGGCAGGGCTTGAGGAGCACACCCTCAGAGGGAGACCGGGGTGAGACGGGCTCAGGGGTGCACAGACCCCTCAGGGCGGCGTGGTGCTGTGGAACTGTCCAGCAGCTCACAAGGCCTGACTAATCCACATTCTAAAAGGTAGTCATTCTATTCACTTCTTCCTTTAATCTCCCTTTTAGCAATTACTAGAAAAATAGAGATCGAAAAAGAACTAGAGCCAGACACAATTATTCATTTTTGTGTCCTGGATTGTGGGGATTAGTATATGGGGTTGTGGGACAGTGAATAGAAATATTAAATGTAGGGATTTCCATTAAAATATAAAAACAAAACAGCCATTAAAAAGTCAACATTCTTTTCTTTTGTTCCTTGTGAGATAGCATATCACTCACATATAGAGACAGATAATGCCTTTTGAAGGGGCTGGGGATGGGGGAAAACTACAGCAAATGTTTAGGAGTAAAGAGGCTGCTTAGGTTAGCTATAAACCACAGTCTTCAGACTTGCCTACATGCCCAGATCAATGCAGGCCTCCCTTCCAAAACACCAGAGAAGAAATTTGAAGAATAATTAAAAATGAGAGGAAAATGACAGGGCACACAGATAGTAAAGAATGCTCAAAGGTGGCCCAGCTGGCGCTGCTCTGTGGTTAACCTATGAACCAGAAGGCCATGGTTCAATTCGCAGTCAGGGCACATGCCCAGGTTACAGGCTCAATTCCCAGTGTGGGGTGTGCAGGGGGCAGCCAATCAATTATTCTCTCTCATCACTGATGTTTCTATTTCTCTCTCCCTCTTCCTTCCTCTCTTTGAAATCAATAAAAATATATACAAAAAGAAAAAAAAAGATCTGATTATTAGACTGACTAGTGGCTTGATAAATTCTATCCCAAAAGCTTTCAACAGAGTAAATTATTTTATAGGTGATTTGTGCCTTCATGCAAACCTCAATGTATGCACATGTACTTTCATATTTATGAAAAATGTGTTATTGATGAAAGTAAATGTTTTGTTCAATTTGGGCATGATGAACATGATATATATACATATATATATCATGCTGTGTATACAAACCTTGTTTTATGATTTTTACTTTCTCTTTTCTAACTATATTTTCCTTGAAAGAAAGAGATCTATATTTCTCTTTTATGCCTCAATATCAGTAAGGAGACAGCATTCTTATAAGACCTATTTCTTTACCTAGAATTTTTTTTTTATTTGTCATGTGCCCCCCTCTAGACCAAGAGTAGAAACTTCCATGTTGATGAGATTCAGAAAGGTAACACAGGAAACCAGGATAGAATGGGATAGCCCTGCATAGCCCCCATTTATCCTTCTAGATCAGCCGTGGGCAAACTACGGCCTGCGGGCCAGATCCGGCCCGTTTGAAATGAATAAAACTAAAAAAAAAAAAAAGACCGTACCCTTTTATGTAATGATGTTTACTTTGAATTTATATTAGTTCACACAAACACTCCATCCATGCTTTTGTTCCGGCCCTCCGGTCCAGTTTAAGAACCCATTGTGGCCCTTGAGTCAAAAAGTTTGCCCACCCCTGTTCTAGATCCTCTGACTTTTCAAGAAAATGAGAAATATGCATCATCAACAGAGATATCTTGCCACTTGAATGTTAGCAGGTAATTAGTTTTTACATATTATGGGAGCCAAGCATATCTTTTTCTACACCTGTGACCCATGTGTTTCACCACGTCTAGAATAAAGTCTCTTAATATAACTAAACAATACATTTATCAAGGGCATGGAATATATCCTTTTAATTCCCTCACTTTATACACAACTATAATAGTAATGCCTAACATCTAGTATATTGTTAATGGATGTCATGTCTTGCTAAGTGTTTTACATGTCACCTCATTTTATATTCACAACTAGAGGTCCGGTGCATGAAAATTCGTGCACTTGGGAGGGGGCGTCTCTCAGCCCAGCCTGCCCCTTCTCACAGTCTGGAAGCCCTCAGGGATGTCCTACTGACGGCTTAGGCCGGCTCCCCGATCATGGGAAAGCACCGCCCCCATCACCCCCTCACTGCTGCTGCCTCTGGCCTCCCTCTGCGGAGGCGACTGGGCTGATCAGGGGAAGGCGATGCCACTGCCGGCCACCTCGGCTGCCTGAGCCTCAGCCCGGCCCTTGCAGCAGCAACCGCCATCTGTGGCTTTGTCCAGAAGACGTCTGGTCTAATTAGCATGTTACCCTTTTATTAGTATAGATAATGTTATCAGATAGGAACTGACTTAACCTTATTTTATAGCCTAGTAAATAAAATTTAGAAAGTTAAGGAAATTACCATGAGTTACAAGGCTCATAGGTGGTGGAGCAAGATTTTAATCCCAGGCAATCTGCTCCTGGGCCTGACCTAGGCTGATGCACTTGCCTTAGAGCAGAGGTCCTCAAACTTTTTAAACCGGGGGCCAGTTCACTGTCCCTCAGACATTCCACACATGCGCACTGCGGGCCCGGGACGAGTCGGCTGCTAAGCAGGACAGGCAGCGGTGGCAAAAACACCCGGCGGGCCGGATAAATGTTTTCGGCGGGCCGCATGTGGCCCGCGGGCCGTAGTTTGAGGACGCCTGCCTTAGAGAGTACAGGTTGTGCAAAACAAAATTAATTATTTCTATTTTGTTTTAAATCAGGGAAATAGTTAGGAGAGCCTACTCACTATTGTCCTGTAAATTGTCCATTACATTTAATTAAACAAATGAATTTCTAAAATATAGTTCTTTCAAGACTAGTTTATTGCACTGTTCTATAAATGCTCTATCACCCGTTTCCTCCTTACTCCTGAGACAACACAGTGACAAGAATGAAGTACGGCAAATGTATAATTTGTGTTTTTGTGTGTGTTCCCTAGAATAGATGTTGGATGTATTGCCTGATTGGCTTAACGATATCTTGGGAAATTTGCACTACAACACCTCATTTGTACATTGCATTAAACAGTTCTGGCGTGGGGGAAATGAATCAGTGTTGCCAGCTGAAAAGGGTGGTATGAGAAATTACCACACTTCATTTTGGTGGATAAACTCCAAAAATGAATCAGGAACCTGACTATTAGAAAAAGTTAAGCTTTTTTCCCTAATTGTCAAGATAGAATTCAATGGTGATTTTGGTTTTAACAATGCTCTAAAACAAATAAATGTTAAGCAAAATAATCCATGGAAAGTAAAAAGTACCTTTGACTCATGACTCTACAATTTACTAATATGGCTATTTTAGTATTTTACAAAAGTAATCTCATCCAGCACAGCCCTTTCTTGCACCATTCAGGGAAGTACAGTTGTGAAATTTGCATTCTGAGGCACATGCCAAATGCACGTCTACTAAGCCAGATAGATTGGTATTTTACTCCTGAAAATATGTTAAGCATTTAATCCTCACTAGTCGGTCCCTCATTTACTTCACTTTGTCTATATACTTTGCAAGACTTGCAGGCAAGTCCTAAATAATAGCAGCACGCTAAATCTAATAATATCTTTCAAAGGCAATACATAACTCCTTCTATTAAAGCTCGATCAATAAAGTTACAGGTGGAAGCTTGGAAACAATGATATCTTAGCTTTATGTGACTGAAATTCTAAAAACACACAATGCCCTAGAATATTATTTGCTGTTTCACTTAATAAGATAGCTGTCTGATTATCTTCTTCTACCAAAACTGCATCCAATGAGCAAAATATGTTTTTTCTGAATTTGCCCATATTAGGTATATTCCACATTATAAGGACTAAACTTATACATTCCTCTAATTAAAAAAAATCATATTGGTACACTGAAACATAAACCATAAAGCTCTTGATAATGGCCAAGTAAAGTTGTTAATTCATGCTATTATATTATTCACAAAATATGACTATCCTTTATAGCCGATACTGACATTTTCGAAGGCCCAAAATACTCAATTTGCCTTTTGCTTATTATTTATCTGCCTATAATATTGCTTAGTTTATTTCCACCACATAACCCAGATATATAGTGTTCTTCTCCAGAAATTCTTCTATTATAAGTATGCAGCTATGTTTCATAAGCTAATGAAAGCCATTAGGCCCGTGCCTTTCCTGTCTGCATGATAATAATAGGAGGATAGTAGGAAGGACAGGGACCTAAACCAAAATCATTTGCTAACAAGAAGGTTAAAGGCGTATTAACAAAGGAGTCTCTGAATTATTGGCACTTTATAATCCTGGAACATAGAGCTAAACAGGAATTGATTCACTATTTTTGTGCTTTCTCTCCTATTCCTACTCCCCTCCAATATGCAGATATAATTCATTCGTTCTTTTATTTTCAAGTATTTAGTAAGTATCCTCTGTGTATCATTAACCAGGCTGGAAAAAAAACAAAAAACTATGTTATATGATAATAATAGGAGGATAGTAGGAAGGACAGGGACCTAAACCAAAATCATTTGCTAACAAGGTTAAAGGCGTATTAACAAAGGAGTCTCTGAATTATTGGCACTTTATAATCCTGGAACATAGAGCTAAACAGGAATTGATTCACTATTTTTGTGCTTTCTCTCCTACACACAAATGAAATTGTCCATGAGCGAACATCCATCGCACAAAACTTTATTTAATCCTATTAGCGCCCGGCTTTATGCTAGGCCTGATGACCTAACCTAAATCACGACCTAGCTTAGGTTGTCAAGAATCTCACTCAGATATCATACATTTCAAAATATAAAGGAAATTGAAAATAGAACATAATTTTCTAGGCCATGACTTTGAAATGGATCGTATCATTTCACACAGAAGCGAAGGGTATCTGTTCACTCTTAAAGGGTTGTCAGCGTTCAAGCTGTACTTTGCCTACACTAATGGTGATTTCTCTGGCATTGACAATCTCGATTGTTGAGGAGAGAAGCTAAATTTTAATGTTTAGCAAAGGCTTTATCCTGAGAAATGTTAGAGCAATGGACTGAACAGGGTTCTCTTTCATTGATAAAAGGAGTTACGTGAGATTCTTGTTTTCTAACAGTTGCAAACTGCCGATGGGAATGGAAGCCCAGATAAAGGTGTCTCTGACCTCTGGTACAGAATTTATTCAGGGGCATGAAAGATGCTTCTGAAGACCTAATTATTTTGAGCCACTGATATTTAATACAGGCTCCTTCATGACTTTGCTCTACCCTTCAAAAATGGCTATGATTGTGTGTGTGTGTGTGAGAGAGAGAGAGAGAGAGAGAAAGAGATAGAGAGAGAGAGAGAAAGAGAGAGAGAACACAGAGATTTAGATATGGAAGAAATGGAGAGGACTCTAAAAACAGGCCCTGATCCCCACCACTACTACAGGCAGAATGGGCTTTTTAATGGGCATTTGAAGACAATCTGGCAAACTGGAGTCAAGCTGTTTGTCAATTGCTCAGTCAGATAGCCATAAGGATTCTTCATCGTTAAGAGGCTGGGAATTTGGAGCTAAGTAAGACAACAAAGCCAAACTCAGCAAAAGTGCTTTGCCTCAGAGCCTTGGAGAACCTTGGTTATGTGCAATAATCTCTTCCTTGGCATTCCAATCGAATTCCCTCTCTCAATTCAGTTTATAAGCAGGATTTAAAAAAAAAAAGTAATTCCTGCCAGCAGAATGATTAATGTCCACAATGGGTTTAAAGCCAATATTCTAAACCAATTTAAAATAATGTTTTTATTTCAAAGCTGGCCTCTTCTAGGACTTGATTGCGCCTCTTTTACAGCACACATCCTGTTGTGCCTGGTGTAATAGGTATTTAAATGGCCAGCTTATTGTGCTGACTGGAACAAGTGCTCACCAAGGAAAGGACTCACACCATACTTCTTGTACTTATAGATGTAGCAGACAACAATTTACATGGTGGGCACTCTAAAATATTGGTGAATTCAATGCAGTTCTTGGGATTTTTTCTTAGTTTAGTAATGTATTAAAGGAATTTCTCTAAAGTATGATGGATGAGTGGAGAGCAAGGAATAAGAGATTAAATGGACAACATTCTTTATAAAAGCCAAAAAGCTTTGTCTCATATTGACCCATAATTTGCCAACCATCAATTCTAACCAGATTTTCCAGTTTCCACTTTAAGGTGAATATAATCTGTACAGTTAGAGCTTAATTCAGATGCTACATACCTTGAAAAAGATCTATGCTAGCAATGTACCTCAGAAAGTTTATCTTTAGTTATTAAAAATCTAAGATATTTTTACCCAGAAGTGATTTTAGAAAAGGTTTTGAAATCCTGCCTTATCAATATTTGTGGTCCAATTTGGAAACCAAGGGATATTTGTTTTAAAGGTAATTTCACCTAAGAGCGACGGCTCTGAATTTCATCTCCAAAGCACAAATAGAAGATGCATCTTAACTCCAGGCCACCTTTAAATCAATTCCTGCTACACATTCCATCAGCACTGAGCTCTGAAGCTTTCACCATTTCATGAATAATTCCAGGCTAAGCTTGATAATCTTTTTTCCTCACTTCAATTAAAAAAAGAAGAACCAAAGAGGGGATGTAAGCAAAACAAGTGCAAGCTGATAAACTGCTAGATAAATATATTTTACATGTGAAATTTCTAATGTAATAGCTGAAATATATACATAAAACTATATGTATAGAAAACTATCGAATACCTATCAGAAAATTAGAAAGATATGAGATAAAGTAAACTAATGCAGATCATTATAAGATTCCATAAAGGCAAACTGTTGAAAAAAAAAACATTATGGAAGAGACATAGCTATTACAGATATAATGAGGAAGGACAGAAGACATCACTTCCTTTCACCTGAAGTCAGAATATGTCATTACTCTGCAGCAAAGTAACATGTGTTTTTTCTTCAACAAAATATAGCCCATTGAATGTAATGGGAAATTGCTCATACCACTGTAGTTGATATAATTGATTGAATAACCAAAGTTTAGCATACTAGCATAAAGACATCTTTGCTTGACCTACTTTAGATATCAAAATAAAAAATACAACCGCATAGAACGTATGCATTATCAGAAACCCCTGCAAAAAAGTATGCATAATTGTATTTTCACACAAAGGTTTTAAAACTCCAGGCATATCAGCAGGTTCTGAGTACTAATGGAAAATGGAATTGATGCAATTATGTTGAACAGTGGCAGGAAGCATGGCTTTTAAGAGAATCAGCTTAAAGAAAAAAAAATCCCAGTCGCATTTGCATTAAAGCAGTCAAGATGCTAAAGGAAAGACCTGCTCTTTGTGCCAGCTAAACCCCTGCCCGACTTGGAAAGTAACTTGCTGAAGCCATGCCAAGCCCTTTGCTTGAAAAGAACATCTTAATCGGTTTCTTCTAATAAAATTCAAAATGCTCTTTAGGTGATGATAATACACTCATTGTCGTATTTCAGCTGAATGTTCTGGTCTCTTGGAATGTTCTGAGTATTACTATTCAGGGAAAAGGAAAAAAAAAAGTCCCCGAGTCTGAATTTAAGGAGCGACAATCCGGCTGAATGGACTAACAAAAGTTGGAAGCTTTTAATGCCAGAAAGACTGCTTCTATTTAAACCCAGGTTTGTACATAATAGAGACTCCAATCTCTTCTTATTTTCTGCATGGTTGTTAAATAATAACATTTAGGTGTGATAACAGAACTAGGTTGATAATGTTTAAAGAATGCGTAAAGCTCTTTTTTGCAACCAAGGCAAAATCAATTATTCAATAGGTCTTTTCCAATCAAGGCATAATTTAAGTCATGAGGTTTTGTTTATGCTTGAATTATGACTACTAGTGTGTATTTAAGAGGTTGGAAAGTTTATAAAAGGAGCACTAAAATAATCACCACATCTTATTATCAAAACCACTACATGCCTGCCCATCATCTTAAGTATCTTCATTAAAAGTTGTCAATCTAGTCTATAAACATGATTTGTATACATATAGACATAACTCTAATTCCACAATAAAATTCAATAAACCCTTATTTATTTTATGTAAGCCGATCTTATAATCACTTTGCAACTCTTCACTTACTCATTAAACAATAGGTCCTTGGGTTAAGAATGACAGCTCTGTTGGAATGGTGTTTTTACATATAATAGTCTCTATCATCTAAAAGAAGTCATGGCCACATATACCACTTCTATTTGACCCAACTAAGGTCAGGAATACGAGGGGTTTGCTCTCCTTATTCTGTTTCTAATTTTGCTAGTGTTGTCTTAAAATCTTCAGACCTGTTGTGTTATCCAATTTCAGTAATGAATAAAGTGCCAACTTGGTGTACCTCACACAGTTTGTACACTTGTGTCTATTTACAAAAGAGGAAAGGACTTTCCTAATCTAAATTTTGTGAAATGAAGATTTTAGAAAACAGAAGCATCTAATGAAAGATTGTGTTTCATATGCTATAATTGGGACTTTCAATTGCTGCTAACTATAGTAACAGTGGCATCTTGGGTTTCAAGACTTCACTGGCTTTAAAAGAAGTGAGTGTAGTGAAATAAATTTAGGTATTTATTTATGATCCCTTTACATATTATTTGCCACATTCACATTCCAGTTATTTGTACTAAAAATGGATTACCTCCTTCTGACAGGTAGTTTTCAGCATGTTCTATTACTAGCCATCAGTAATGGGAGGGAGGCAAGGCTCAAATACACAAATCATCAGAGTTTCCTGTTCTGCTCCAAGCTGTTACTGTACACCTGAGTGTTACAGTAACATTTTAAGTATTACTGTAACTAAAGTGTTTGAGAAGCTAATTATTATATAATTATAAATTGGTAGTATTTGAAACTTTAAAGTGAGAAAGCATAAATAATACCAAAAACACAATAGCTTTTTTTGCTGACTTCTCAGTTTCTGTTATATGCATTTTAAAAGACAGTGTACACCTAGGAAAGACTGAATTTGTATTGAAAGATAATGGGTCTTACTCATAGAGTATGTGTATGTATGTGTGTGTATATGTGTGTGTGTGTAGATAGGGCATTTATTTTTATCAGCTATATATCCCCTTCCCCTAATTCTGTCTTTAGCAAGTGAAATTCTATACTGAGGAAATATGTTTTTCACGAAAGAATTTAGCAACTGCTTCTTTAGTGCTATTGCTACTACAGAGACTCAAGAATTAATTTTTGTGAAATAAGTAGTCCCATCCTCTTCTTAATGAAATAGCAATTATCTTCTGTAAAACTATACTGTTTTGACTCCGTTGGTCTATCAATTCCATATAGACTAAAGACTTGACAATAGCCATCACATTATATATAAAATTAAATACGAGCAATCTTATAATCAAAGTCTAGTACCTGCTCATTTTTTATAAAAATAGTTTTAGTAAGGTGATAACTTAAGAATTAATTAGCTAGAATATCTCATACTTTTATTGTCAATACTCTTAAATGCTGGTAAGTTGTAAAGTTGAGAAAGGCAAGAACATTAGGCACTTTTACTGATTACTTCAAATTAGAACATAAGATTATTTTAATGGTGTTTTCCTTCTAAGGCAATACATAAATGAGCAGAGTAGAATATTCTAGGAATTGACAAAGGGGAAAATGGGATCCTGATATACATTCCACATCAAATGAAAAGCTTAATTATAAGAGCAGTATCTTGGGAAAAGTATGTTCACTAATTTACATGAATTAGTGACAAGTAAAAATATAAATTTCTGGTATTTATGAATTACCTCAATCTTTTCAAAGAGAATTTAGAGGCATTTCTAATGTCGTCTTAAATATATTTAAAGTTTGACATATAAAAATCCATAAATTATTGCTAAAAAGTAAGTAGTTAATTAAAAATTTAAGGTATGTTTAAGTTATGCTGTTGTGCATACTTTGGAAAACAAACTTGTTAATATTCATATTAATGGCCTAAAATTTCTGCAGATATTGTAAAATGCATTTTCAGGAGATCTCTGACTCCGTGCAAACACAGTCCATAATTAATTTTCCTCTTCTTATTCCATTTCCCTCTTCCAGTCTTGTCTCTGCCACCAGCAAGCTGTATGTCCTTAGCCAAGACATTTAGCACCCCTGGGCCTCCATGCCTACCTACTTCAGAGGCATTCTGTAATAAATGAGTTATCAGGTGGAATTTCTCAAAAACATAAAAAGCACTCCGTCGAAGTAACATCAATATTAAGTGCTCAAGGCACTTAACTTCCAGGGAATGAGGGAGGTTTGAAAGGAAATCACGCATCTTGGAAATGCAGGCGATACTTGCCATCTTTTACAGCTCAGCACATTGTTTCATGGCTAGTGCTGCCCTAAAATAGCACATGGCTTAGCACTTTGCTCTGCCTTTTATGTGTTCTGCTTGCCAAGTCATACTCAGTGTTAGAAAACGTCTAACCTTTCTGTGCCTTGCTTTTAAATTTGTTTTCATTAACAACAGAGGTCTTTAGTAACACATAACAGAAAATGCAGACGGCAAAGTGCTGGAATTTGCCCAAAGCTTGCTGCTCTTTTTCTCAATACTTTTATTATTTGACAGTCATATAACTAAAACAAAAACGATAGTTTTTTAATACTCATTACATAAAAGGTGTTTAGGAAAAGGAAAAAGTGAGTGTGTCTCAGTGCATATTTAGTTGATGCTGCAATGGTGTCCATAAAAAAAAGAATACTTGAATCACTTTTTTTAAGAGAAAGTGTAGGCTATCTTGAACTTATGGAAACAAACCCTGACAAATTTGCACAGAGGTAAGAAGAGAGAAAAATACATTTTTCTATAGTTATCCTTTGTTTGAGCTCAGACCTGTTCCCATAGCCAAAAGGGAGACCTCACCTACAGCAACTAACTAAACATATTCCAGAGAACCAAGATGGTGGCATAGGCAAAAGCCTGTACTCGCCACCTCCCACAACCACATCAAAATACAACTAAAATACAGAACAACCCTTCCAGAACCGCGGAAAGCTGGCTGAATGGAAGGCCTACAACTAGAGAAGTAAAGAGGAAAGCACACTGAGACTGGCAGGAGGTGCAGAGGCACAGAGGTCCGGCACCCAGGTGGGCCGCTTTTTAATTGGGAGGGAGATCTTCTCTGCAGAGACTGCCTGGAGGAGCAAGGGGTCCCAGCCCCAGACCAGATCCCCAGTCCCGGGTCCCAGAGCTGGGAAAAGAAGTTCCTATGGGCAATAAGAACTACGGGGTGTAAAAACCAGTGTGGATTGGGGCTCAGTGACATGGAGGCTGCTGGAGACCCAGCTGTTCCTCTTAAAAGGCCAGCACCACAAACTGAACTTACAAGTTCCCGCTTCCTCTGAGCTCTAGCACCAGGGCAAGGCTCTGGGGGATGCAGACACATATGAGGAGGAACTGGATTGTCTGGCATCAGGGCAGGATCTTGGGGGTGGCTTTCTCCCAGATGGAGGTGCTTGCAGGGATCATTGTTCCAGTGCTGGAACCTCCCCAGGTGCAGGGCTGACTGGCAGCCATTTTTGTTTGCTCTCCCCTGGTGATTCCCTAAGACCCTGCTCCATCCAATTTATAACCCCACCCCAGCTGTGTGCAGAGGCTTTTGAATATGAATGGCCTGTCCTTGCTCAGGCTAAAATTTCTTAAACAAGCTGCAGCTGGGTCAGGGAGCCCCAAACCTATCAATAAAAGGCTCAAGACCCAGCACCAGCCTGTCTTGCTTCACAGCTGGGCCTCATCTGGGCACTTCCAAACCTGATACAAAGAGGAGGAATCTGCAGATCTCACTGTAGCTCCTGCTGGGTGGCCCCAGGCAGGAGCTGACTTTGCATCTCCCCGGAAACCCAAGAGCCAGTGTACCTAGTGGTCAATGTCAGATCATACCAGATTACAACTCTAAGGGTCCATAAGCAACACACTCAAGGGGCAGACTCAGTGATCACCAAAGCCCCACTGAAGCAAGTCCTGCTCCATAAGGGTGTCTCCTGCATAGCAGCTCTCCCACTGTAGTCATAGCTGGTTCTCACAGCCAATTGTTTGACCATAAATGTTCACACTTATCTATGGATAATCATGGAATATGACACATATTGTTCATGAAATTGCCTTGATTGGATGACTGAGTAAACACAGCACACAAACTCACTCTTCTGATTTCAGATTGCTGAAGCATCCCTTTCCTGTTCTCAACTGCAGGAACCTCGTACTTTTAGAAATGGCTGACCATCACAACATCATCTTTTGGCAACACAATTAAGCTTATTAGAATATGAGAAAATTCACTGAGGACAAGAATTACCTTTTTATGACAGGGTTTCTCACTTTTTTTCTAAAAATCTTAAAAAGAGAGAGAGAAATATTCTACTCTACTATTTCCCATGAGACTTTCCTTGCACTACTTAAAACTTCCCTCCTTCAATTTAAGGCTATGAAAGAGATTTTGTTTTATTTTGAGTACCAGAGTCCTATATAAATATATATTATAGGGGACAATAGACATATGAAATCTCTTGGCAATTTCTTCTCATCTTCTATTCCCATGGTATTTTATAACAGTTTTAATTTGCTCTTTACATCACAAATTTAGTGCTACTCTATTTCAGACTCTTTATGGTTGAGTACTGCCCAATGCGCCCTTGCATTCATCTGTTCCTTCCTGATTTCAATGACACTGTCACAGAGGAAAAATGCAGAGCCTCTTATTACACAGCACTCCTTATTGAGTTTGGTTTATCAAAACATGCAGGTGCTATTTAAGATGTTTAATTGACATTTAACTGAGACCATCAGAAAGGGATTTAAAAGAAACTGCAGTAACACAAGTTTTCCCAAGAACTAAATATTTCAGAAGATTCAATACAACCAGAGTGAGCTTTCTCCAAGATGAATGGAGAATGGAGAAATCAAGAACAATTTTCATCTCTTGGGCGACCATAAGACAAACTGCTCTCAACAAATGTGCCTTGAAAGGTTAATGCTACCAGAGTTCATAAAGAGGCAATTTATTATTTTGAGTTTATTGTCCAATGTCAATTCATCAGCTTTTGGGTTTAGCTCACCAGTTCACAGGGGTCCTTTTATTTATCGTTTAATTAACTAGGCTTCTTGTCAAATGAGGCAGATATAGGCGACAAAAAATGTTTTGTAAAATTCCATCCTCTTTCATTTACATACTGTCAATGACTTGGAGACATTTATAACTTTATTAATAAAAATTCAGCACTGAAAGAAGGCAAAAAGAATCAGTAAGACCCTGAAAGAACTGATAAGGGTCTACACTTAATGTACTTGTTGCCCAATACAACCCACAGTGACATTTTTATGTTTTTAAAGCACTGTCATGCACATGCAAATGTAAATGTAAAAATCAAACTTGAGCTGGAAAATTGGCCAAAATAAGCTAAGAAAAATGTATCCAAATAGTAGCACCTTTATGAAGTTTTAACCCTTTGAGTTTTAGGCAATGACTCACAGGCTTCAAAGGAAGAGGGCCAGTTTAGTAGTAGGACGTCTTAACTGTTCTAGTGAACACAAGCGAAGAATTAATAGTGACAAATGACTGACTTTCTGCCATCCATTTAACCTATCAATGAATTTATTTTTGAGCTCCCAAAGCTTTATAAATGCTTTAAGATATTGTCGGGGGCACCTTAATAACTCATCAGAGTTTTTATTTGTGTTTTCTAAAATATATTTTTATTGATTTCAAAGAGGAAAGTAGAGGGAGAGAGAGATGGAAACATCAATGATGAGAGAGAATAATTGATCTTCTGACTCCTGCATGCCCCACACTGGGGATTGAGCCGGCAACCCAGGCATGTGCCCTGACTGGGAATCAAACCGTGACCTTCAGGATCATAGGTCAATGCTCAACCACTGAGCCAAGCCAGTCGGACAATAACTCATAAGAGTTTTGAAACAAAAGAAAAACTGCAGTGGACTCAGACTTCCCTTTCTGTAAAATAATATTCATCTGGGCTTTCTGAAGCCTATGGGATACTGAGTGCACATTACCTTTATCCTACTTCTTTATCTCTAGATATTATCTTTCTAGACCTAAAAACATATAAAAATGATAATCCTGTATCCATCAGGATTACTTTAAATAGTAAGTCTGATGACTCAGAGATTTGTACTAGGAAGACAAACATCCACATGACTGAATTATTGCTTGTTAGTAGAGGTGGAGCTACTGTGTAATTTTGGATAAGTTGACTTTCTTAAAACAATAAGGAAAGAAATGTTGCTATTTCAGTAACTTAATAATACATATCCTCATTACCTTACATGAGATTAATAAATCCAGTAATTAAATCTCAATTAAGTATTGAATGTAAGGTCTATTAATTTCTTCACACACAAAGTATTCCAGCAGCAAACTTTCCTGAATAAATTTCAATTTGCTCATCAAAAGTATGGAAAAAATCTGATATACTATTTAACAGCCACTGCTTTAAGTGTAGTATATGACCTACATTTGGTATTTATATTGATGTAATTATATTTTTATTTATACCTTCCTAAGGATATATTTACACAGATATATTTCATTTCATGGTACAGAAATCGATTAGAAATTATCCCACCTGCCCCCTTTCTGATTTTAATGATGCAATTTCTAGCCACTCACTATGCTATGACAATCATTAGAAGTAAATTGAGTAGACGAAGTTCTTAAGTTCAAGCTCATCATAAAAAAATTGGACTTAAAAAAATAGAATCTTCAAAAATTCCTCTCATGCTTTTTATATTTTAGTGCTATGATAAAGAAATCAATTTCTATTGCATTCTCCCTGCTATATGTCATTGTTTTAAATTATCCAGAATTCACTTAAGAGTGGTTGCAGTGTATCAATGCTCTATTGGTTGGGAGGTGTAGCAGTAAGGGGTATCAAAATTTATGTTAATTCAACATTTACTGAGCAATATATCACAGTCTCTATGCTAAGTGGAGGGGTAGTAATGAAGACCATATTTCTGCCCTAAAGGAACTTATAAATACTAACTTTAATGTAAGCCCCCCTGTATTGTATTGTAATGCAGTGGTTCTCAACCTTCCTAATCCAGTGCCTCATGTTGTGGTGACCCCCAATTTCATTGTTACAAATTGAACATAATTAAAGCATAATGATTAATCACATAAACAATATGTAATTATATATGTGTTTTCCAATGGTCTTAGGCGACCCCTGTGAAAGGGTCGTTCGACCCCGAAAGGGGTCGAGACCCACAGGTTGAGAACCGCTGTTGTAATGGGATATACTACCCAACACCCTTTACAAGCTTAATTCATTTAATTTTCAAAACAGTTATATGAAGTACGTGTTATTAACCATTTTACAGATTATAAAATTCCGGATTAGGGAGATTAAATAATTACTCTAATGTAGCATACCCAGAAAGTAGCAGACAATCATTATTTAAAACCAGTTTTGTATGATTTCAATATCCCTGATTTTTTGAAAATTCTTTGTTTAGTTTTGTTCTTCCCCTTGCCCAGGTCATTTACATAAAATATTATTGAAAACATTAAAGAGGTTACTATAGAAGACTTTCTTGAAGGAGGTGATATTTATAAAATAAAACTAAACTTAAATATCACATAATTATAGGGCAGTGATGGCGAACCTTTTGAGCTCGGCGTGTCAGCATTTTGAAAAACCCTAACTTAACTCTGATGCCGTGTCACATATAGAAATTTTTTGATATTTGCAATCATAGTAAAACAAAGATATATTTTTGATATTTATTTTATATATTTAAATGCCATTTAACAAAGAAAAATCAACCAAAAAAATGAGTTCGCGTGTCACCTCTGACACGCGTGTCATAGGTTCGCCATCACTGTTATAGTGCAACAAGGGATATAAGAAATAATTTTTCCCAAGTTTTTTTAACTGGTCAGGAAACTGAGGTCTTGCTAAAGTTTCAGAATTAATTCGTGAATAATCAAAGATTAAAAACCAAGATAGTTTGGTTTCTATGTAAATGCTGTTCTCACTATGCCACAATGCCAATCACACATTCATACAATTTATGTATATCAAAAATGTCTATTTAAATATATTTCCTAATATTTTAATTACAATATGTTGTAGAGGCCAATCTAATCATGGTAAACATTTCTGCACTTTATTATAACTAAAATTTTGGTGTTATTTTTCATTAATCAAAAAATATAAAAGCATTATGTACATACAAAATACATTTCAGAATAAGGATTATTACCAGTAACAATCAGAGATATTTCATAATAAAAAAGAGTTCAATTCATCAGAAGGCATAACAATTCTAAATATGTCAGTACCTAATAACAAAAAGTCAAAAACATGAATCAAAAACTGATAGAACTGAAAAAGAGAAATAGATAAATCTGTAACTATAGTTGGAGAGTTCAACTTCTTCTGTCGCTAATTGAACTAACAACTAGACCAAAAATCAGAAAAAGTATAGAAAACATAGAAATTCATCAACTGATTGAATCTAATTGATATTAATAGAACACTATGTGGCAAAAGCAGTATACATATTCTTTTCTATATAGACTATAATGAGTTTAAAGAATTAAAAACACCTGATGTATGCTCTTTGACAACAAGGAGTTAAAGCAGAAATCTATAACAGACAGATATATAAAAATATCCAAATATTTATAAATTATACAAAATATTTCTAAATAACCCATGGGTAAAAGAAAACATAACAGAGGAATTAGAAGATATATTGAACTGACTGAAAATCAAAACACATTTCATCAAAATATGTGGGGCACTACTAAAGCAATATTTCGGAAATTTGTACCATGCCTCCATAACTGGTTGTATCAGGGAAAACTTCTCAAATCAGTAATTTAACAGTCTATGCTAGGTAGTTATAAAAGAACAAATTATACATAAAGCAAGAAGAAATAAGATAATTAAATTATGGAGCATAAATAAAAAATGTTAAACAGAAAAATAATAGACAAAAAAGGTTGATTATTTAAAGAGATCAATAAAATGGAAAAACTGATCTCTATACAGATCAGTCAGAGCATAAAGGAAGCAGACATACATCATTAATATCAGAAATGAAATAAAAAAAACATTACTACAGATCCTACAGACATAGTGAGGATAATAATATAATGTGAATAACTTTGTCAATAAATTAAATATCTTAGATTCACAATCAGAATTGCTAGCTGAAAAAGTAATCTCATTATAAGAATTTATCTAATTTTTAAATAGGAACAACACAATATAATTAACTCAGTTATCATATTTTATATATAAAAATGTAAAAAAAAATTTCCATTTTTCTGAAGCTCAGAATCAACCTTCTCTTAAAATTACATGTAACTGATACCTTTTATCAAATTATTTTGTATTTACTCCTGATTTTATAAAATACTACATGCTAAAATCTCTACTGGATAAATGCAACGCTTTCTCTTTTTATATTAACAAGCAAAACAATTTTTGTCTATTGTACATATGTATCCTTGCCTTTCCATATGACCTTTATAATTTAACCGGGGCAGTGGGAGGAATACAGTGACAATAATGTTATAAAATATAAATCTGTTAAACTATTGAATTGCTTTTCCACAAGTATTCAACTTAAAAAACATTTGCATTAACTATATATTCATTCAAAAAGCTATTTGGCATAAAATGAGAATTATAAAAATTACACAATATAATATCTTCTAGGAGTAAGTTCTCTTAACATGCAAGGTTTAGCTAGCACAAATGTAACTGATTAATAACATCTGAAGTACATTCTCCTATAGGACTGATGACCATCTGGTTGACCTTTCGCTAGATCAATAGAGATGGCAAATCTGTAAATCGTTTCTTAAATGTTATCAGTCCATCATTCCACCACAAGCAGAAGGGCTGGAACTTGGATGTGAGAAAGGATCTCTTGTTTCTTATACCTTTAAATCAACTATGATTCATCATTTGACTATAAATAAGACAAGACTGAGAGGATTCTCCTAAAGTTCTCCCCAGGAAGAGACAGGCAGAGGATCAAGTTACAGTGACGATTTCAAGACAAAAGAGTCAGGAGGCAATGTAATGATGAGAAACTATAAAGATGCGAAAGACCTCTGCCTGGTGTAACTTGAAATTACTTGAATTTCCTCAAAAGCATCTTCCAAGTCCTGATTTTTGGTTGCAAATTAGTTTCAAAATTTTGAAATATGAAAAAAAGTATATACCTTTATGCATTTAAATTAACCTATGTTCATATAGAAGGTGGGGCAAAAGTAGATTTATAGTTGTTCATATGGAGAATAATACAATAATTGATAAATAATAGTGCAATAATAAGCTCTGTATTGGGTTTACTCACAACTATAAACAGATTTTTTGCCCCACCCTATATATGTCAACTCTGCACAAATTTCTGTATTTTGATGTCAAGACTAAACTACTTTGGAAGAAATTTAGTAACCTACTCAGAGAAGTCATCATAAAATCAATGACAAACTTTAATAAGAAATTTGGAACAAGCATCTCAAGCAGGTATACTATCAAATCTCTTAAGAAAATGCTTATAAATTTATGATTAAAATTTAAACACTTTAACGTGTTTTTTTTGCCCAAGGTACTTTTCCTATGATACTTTGACTAATATATATAGTCTAATATATATATAGTCTAACTTAAGAGTTTTTTGTATTTTATGAAGAAATTATGGAATTTCCTTATTGATATATCACTTTAAAATAGTCTCTAAATTGTGATATTTTATCTCTATGATTATTTCCTATTAAGGCTATTGGAGAGTATTATGCTATGTGAAATAAGCCAGTCAGAGACAAACAAGTATCACATGATCTCACTTGTATGTGGAATCAAGTGAACAAAACAAACTGATGAACAAAAAAGATCCAGGCATAAGCATGCAACAGACTGAAGTATTTCAAAGGGAAGGGGGAGGGGTTATGGGAAGAGATTAACCAAAGAATTATCTATGCACAGCCCATGGACAGATAATATAGTGCAGTAGGCCTGGGGAGGGGACAGGTGAGGGGTGGAGGGTGTCTATGGGGAGAAGAAGGGAGACATCTGTAATACTTTCACAATAAAGATAATCCTCACCCAAGGAGTGCGGATATTTTTTCCATTGATTTTTAGAGAGAGTAGAAGGAAGGGGGGAGTGAGAGAGACAGAGAGAGGAGAGAGAGAAAGAGAAAGATCAACCTGAGAGAGACACATCGACTGGTTGCCTACCGCTCACTCCCCTGACCTGGCCATGGACTGAATCTGCAACTGAGGTATGTACCCTTGACTGGGAATAGGATCCGTGACCCTTCGGTCTGCAGACCAACACTCTGACCACTGAGCCAAACCAGCCAGGGCAATAAAGATATTTTTTTTTAAAAAGGCTCTTGGGAAGAATAAAATATCAGGAATTATAAAACTTTCAGATCAATAACTTATTTTACCATACTGTATTCTACATCTATCTCTCTATATATAAAAGCCTAAGCGACCGAATGACCCGCCGCTGGTCACTATGACATGCACTGACCACCAGGGGACAGCCGCTCAACACAGAAGCTGCCCTCTGGTGGTCAGTGCGCTCCCACAGTGGGAGTGTTGCTCAGCTGACCAACCTGTACTGGTGGCCCACTCCCTCCCTCAGTAGTCCTATAGGTCCAATCTCCAGAGAACAGGCCAGGCACCAATGGACTGGTGCTGCCAGCACGATCCCAACTGTGCTGCTGGCCTCCTGGAAGTTGGCCT
Organism: Myotis lucifugus; assembly: GCF_000147115.1. Taxonomy (NCBI): domain Eukaryota; kingdom Metazoa; phylum Chordata; class Mammalia; order Chiroptera; family Vespertilionidae; genus Myotis; species Myotis lucifugus. The sequence continues at coordinate 4,297,851 of NW_005871099.1, read as the reverse complement.
CAGGCACTGCGGGCACTTCCCCTCCCTAGGTGCTCCTCAAGGAAGAAACAACATAAAAGCCACCGCCAGGTGGCTCCCAACAACCAGCGTGAACATCAGTGGGATGGATCCGGGTTCCGGGCCAGCAAGCGCATCCCACCACCAGCCCAGAGGGCCAATCGCATCCCAGCCCCCCTCCCTGCTCCCTCAGAACAGGTGCCAGATGCAGGGCTCACAGCTGGCAAGTGCCACTGAGTGGCGCGAGTCTCTCGCGAGCAGGGCTGGCTGGGCACAAGTCTGCAGCAGGTGCAGCGGGGCTGGGATGAGCGGGAGCGGCAGGTAGGAGTGGCAGGCAGCACTGGACTGCTGGTTTCAGCCCGATCCCCACAGACCACGCCAAGGGACCCCACCCATGCATGAATTCGTGCATTGGGCCTCTAGTATGTTATAAACGAAGGTAAGTCTTATTTTGCAAGAATCTGTTTTGAGTTTGGGAGCACTTAAAATATTAGTGATGCAGTATTTTTAAAAGCCCATTATACCTTCTAGTCACTGTATACAGAGCACTTACTGTCCTACATAGTATTAAAGTTTGGTTTTAAAAGTTTGCATTACTGAACTTCATTAAAAGACAAATTTTAATTGTCACTTCAAATATACACTTGATGAAATATCTCTGGTGACACACTTATCTTTAATATTTACCTATTTTGGATTAAGTTCAGGTTAAACAAAGTTTGATTAATGTTGACGAAATAGAGAGAACGGGCTTAGAGGCCTAATCTGTGGGACCACTCCATCTTCCTATATACTGAGAGAAATACAGAAAATAGGGAGAAATTGTACTGCCCTTAATGCCTTTCTTTTCTTTCTTTCTTTTTTTTTTTTAATATTTCATAACTCTCAACTTAGGAGAAAAGTTGTAAGCTGACTATGAGATGCTTTAGTTAGTAATTTTTTTTAAAAAATAGGACACTTCAAAGATCTGTTTTCCTTCCTTCACAACTTACCTGGATAGTCATGGGTTTTAAGGGGGAATGCCTGGCTTAGAAGCTAAGGAAGCAATTAGAAGCTTACACACTCTAAGTTCATAAGGCTCCTATAGGACTTATGATAACCTTGGAGAAAGCTTTTGGTGGGGAAGGGAAGGGGAGGAGAAGGGAGGGGAGGAGAAGAAGGGAGGAGAGGGAAAGGGAAAGGAGGGAAGGGGATGGGAGGGGAGGGGAGGAAGCCATTTGACTGATAAGTGTCAGTCATACTACTACTTGAAATTCAAGATACCAGTGTTTCAAAGACATCCTGCTACAGGAAGGTCTTAGAGTATATTGTTTCTCAAAGGAAAATGAAAATATGCCCAATAATACTGAGGTTTATGCAGAAACAGAGTTGAAAGAAGCCATAAAAATATAAATAACCCTGAGTGGCAGGGTGATATTCCTGATCCATTTCTTATCCCATCTGTCCAATGACTATGGGTTATGTGACTGACGTAAATCATCCATCTGTAAGTCCTTTGAGCAATATACATTAAAGCTCATGCATACATTCGGCAAACCCTTCCTCAGAGGGCTTACAACTTTATGTGTGTGAAAATTTGAAGTCACACTCATTTCCCTAAGCTCCTGAAGATAACATCTGTACACAACAGCAATCAAGAGCATATTTTGAACTATTCCTTTAGTTCCTTTTCAATTAGGAGACTTTGCCAATCTCAGGAAGCCCTTGTGGAAATAGAAGAAACATTATTATACAGAAAGACCAGTGTCAAGACTAGTGCTCAAAATTTATTAGGAAAATTTTTCAGTAATTTAACCTTCATAGTTCTTTCTGCTAATGAAGATTAGTACATGGGAGGTGTTTCTCAACCAAACCAGGTGAATATTAAAATCAGAGACTGTAGGTTTTGAGTTCTTCACCATCGCTCCCATGCATGCACATGCAAACACAGAAGAAATTTAAAAGGGGGCAGAATACACTTCAAGCATTTTCAGAAACAAAATGCAATAGAGGGCTTTTGTCTATTAACTAATAATTTTAAATAGCCATCTCATCCAAAAACCAGTCCCATAAATATTTTTTAAATCAATATTCAATAATACTTTACGGCCTTTAGTTTTTTAATCTGGATAAGAAAACAAATGATAAATAACATTTTCCCAGAGAATTTACCAACTTGCTTACCATCAAACGTTAAATAAACTCTTGCTTGGGGCTGAGAAGATCCTTTGACACAGACAGAACAAACAAATACTCCAACCAACATGCAAATTGCCTGGAATGCCATTTCTTCAGATTTTCAAGTTAATATCCAAGAGAAATACCTTTAAAAAAGAGATAAGTTTCTTACATTTCATTTCACATTTCAGGAGCACACCCACACCCACACAAACATAACCAGCAATCCAGACAGAGCACCTTATTCACAAAAGACATTCCTGAACTTTCATAGTCACGCAAACAGTAGGAGGTGCTGTGACTTTGCTTCTTAGCTGTGAAAATTTGGATTCAATTCCCTTGGTCTGGCAGTGTTTGCGAAAGAGAAACTCTCATTTTCCAAAACTTAAAGAACAAAGCAGCCAGGAAAAAGTGATTGATTCCCAAAGGAAAACCAATATTTAAATGTGATCGCCTCTCTAAAAATCACAGTATGTTTAAATGGCTTGAGAATGGTATCCATAGGTATGAATGGATGAAACTTTCTACCATAAATAGAGTAATAGTAAAAAAAAATCCCACATGAACATTCTATACTCATTAGCTCTTGTACCTGAAATGGTGTTTCTATGCATAAATGGACATGTGCTCAATCCTTGATCACTGAAATCATTTGAATCAGTTATCGGCCAATTTATACAGATGACCACACAGCTGTTAAATGATGCAGATGAGGTAACCTTGGACTGGTGCCAAATTCAAACCAATGACCTAGTGGTGAGCAATCTAGTGAGCCATATATCCCTCAATGCATAGTTCATATAAATCAACCAGAAAGTGGCTGTCAAAATCCCAATAGATAAATCAGAGAGACAAGTCCTATCTGGAACTGTAGCTATAAAATTGATACATGCTATTAACTAACATCTGAATACCAAGGAAGATCAGGTAACCTGTTAACTACAGATCTATAAAGTCTCCCGTGGTCACAACATGTGAAATAATCTCAGGACCGTAAAAATAATATCCCATTATTTTGAGTCTAGCATAATTATATACTGAAATAACGTAACAGTTTGATCTAGGAATTAATTTTTATAGATCACAACAATTCTGACCTTCCTTCAATATTATGTGGCTTTTAAAATCAAAATCTTATCACTGATTTTACTCAATAAAATGCCATTACAAGTTGTAAACACTGCTTCATTAATGCAGAAGAAAAAAAGACCAATTATACTGAACATGCCATTCTAAACGAAAATTGTAAGTTGATTTCCTAGGTGGCACATATACCTTATGAGAGTTAGAAACAAAATCGCACACCTCTTTTACCACACAGATGGAGGGAAGCCTTGAGATGTTTGTGTTGGTAATTTTCAAAAGAAACAGTTTCTTCCTGCTTCCACAACCTCTTCACCCTGTCATCCCTAAATTATCTTAGAAGAAAATTGATTTTATGGAGTGACTTTCCCTTAGTCATTTGTTCCCTGAGGGGAAAAAAAAGCCACAAAGATGCCTAACCTTTGTCTCTTTATTAAGAAGGCTGATAGGATTTACATATTTTTACATATTGCTAGTATCAGTATTTTATCTGGTATGTCTCCCCCCCCCACAAGAGACACTTGCCACAAATTGCAAAAAATAAAATAAAATACATATTGGAGATGAAATGACAGGTCCAAGGAAGCAAGAACACAGGGCAATGTGGTTTCAAGCCTACCTAAGGAAAAGCGACTCAAAGCAAGTGTCTTACACACGCCTCGCACCCCCTACTTTACAACTTCTTCCCTTTAACTCAGACACTTAGACAGGCTGCTTATTTTCACTTCTGATCGAAACACTAACAGCCGGGAAGAACAAGACTCTTCGGTCCTCCCCAGCAATTCTGCCTCCGGAGTCATTGAAATGCGCAACTTTAACTCGCCGCAGGGTCACAACCTAAAGAAACAACTCCAGCCGGGCTCTCAGCAAGGGAAACGGCTCCCGGACAAACTGCGTATGTTCTTAAGAAAATACACAGGCTTGAGCACAGTGATGTGTGAAAAGTCTATACACAGACCCCAAACTAAGGCTGAACCCCAGGAACCCGCTTACCCAGGGGCCAAGCGATCCGCACGAGAAACCCAGGTGCTACCGGTCTGGCTCCGCGTGTGCCTCCAGCCCTTCGCCCAGAAGACCTGGCCGTCGGTAGTACACCGGTGAGGGAAGATTCTATCATCCACGACTGACGTAGAAGGATTGCAAGGGAAGGGAACAAAATCTCACGCTTGTATAGGTGTGAGAAAACTGGATCATGGCCTTCCTTCCTTTGGTCGTGTAGTATACAGTAATACAGCGAGAGAATATAAGGAGAAAAAAAAGGTTAGAAATACAGATAAGATCTGGTCGAAATTCCCATAGTTCGCGATGCGTGGA
>NW_005871099.1:4281524-4293200 GCF_000147115.1 Myotis lucifugus | reverse complement strand
CAAATCAGTCTTTTTTTCTTTCTTTGTTTCTCCCCCCCCCCCACCCCCACCAGAGAAGGATCACTGCATCCTTTTAAGGCAAAGAGATGCGTCTTTAAAAGAGCATCAGTCTTGTCCTTTTCGTGCAGCAAATGTTCTAAAATGAGTCCAACAGTCTCATCACAGACGTTTATGCTTTTTAATGGGCGTTGTTTTCTATTTCGTTTACTTAATGTAAAGCAGTAACTCTGTTGACCCCTCCACACTGGCTCATTTCCAGTATCTTTTCCTCCAGGATATTCCCAAAACATAAACGGCAAGAAATTACTTAACAATTTTGTGGAGCAAGGCTGTTCTGAATTATGCCAACCGATAGATGTTTACAAATCTAGGCATTAGGGGTATATTTCTATTATCAGATAAACTTGTTAAACTCTGGAACTGATTTTGATGTTTAAATGAAAATTACTTCTCCAGACCACAAAAATCTAGACACTAGAACAGCAAGAGAAATGAGCTTTTGCCTCAATAAAATGAGCAGGTACTTGCTTAAAAATCACTATGGGCTACAGCCCAGCAGATGTCACTATACAAAGGGACTATGGAGTGCAGTGTTTGCACCTCTTTCCTCATAGTTTTCTTTAGGAAGTAAAGCAGAAACCTAATTCTTATAAACTGTGTCATGGAAAATAGTTCTGTGAGTGCAAAATCTTCGCTGGAATGGGACAGTTGACTTAATCCTCAGGCAGGAGGAAGTGAATAAGTGATTAAGACACATCTTTCATGTGCCTAAACACTGCCTGTTATGTACAAGCTACATAAAACTGTCTCCGACTCTCTCTGTATAGCTGAGATATGAATGGGTCACATCAAATAAGTGTCAATTTAAGAGTTCAAAAATTATATTCCAGGGCCAATATTATCTTTCAACATCTAAGTTTATGAAAGCAACTTCTCATCTAATAGATGTATTATTTTTATTTTTATTTTTTTTTTTAAAATATATTTTATTGATTTTTTACAGAGAGGAAGGGAGAGAGATAGAGAGTTAGAAACATCGATGAGAGAGAAACATCGATCAGCTGCCTCCTGCACATCTCCCACTGGGGACGTGCCCGCAACCCAGGTTTAAGAGTTCAAAAATTATATTCCAGGGCCAATATTATCTTTCAACATCTAAGTTTATGAAAGCAACGGTTTCGGCGAGATGTATTATTTTTAAAAGTTTCATAGGGTTAGACTATATATATATCTCCCACGTTCAAAGGCTGTTAAATTGCGTTGTTTACCCATATCTTCAGAAAAAAATCACTTCTACTGTCGTGGTAAACAACCTGCTTCCCTATTTATAATGGTCTGGCCCTCTAGCAACTTCAGCGCAAAATTATAGCTAATTTGCCTACAAACGTCAGGTGGTCATAATAATCTGGCCACTCAGTGTATTTTGTGATGATTAGTGCAATGAAAATGTGAGAAGTTCCTTGACAAAACTTGGTATAGTGAATTTAACCCACCAGACATCTGACAGTATTAAAAACCAGATGCAAACATGTAAGCACCATGTACATTTCTCTGAAGTACTTCTGAAACTGATTAAGACCCAAGTTATATCCCAACCACTATTATCTTCCTACTGGTGTCTGAGTCAGCATTAGCTTAAGGAAGGAGAAGAAGAAATCATTAGAAAGAAGGTTGCTGTGAGCATTAACAAATTATGTAATTACTAGAGGCCTGGTGCACGGATTCGTGCCCCGGTGGGGTCCCTCAGCCTGGCCTCTCCCTCTCCCAATCCAGGACTCCTCAGGAGATGCCGGACTGCCGGTTTTGGCCGGATCCCCGCAGGCCAGAGGATGGGGCTGAAACCTGCAGTCTGACATCCACCAAGGGATGTAGTGGTGCGCCAAGCAGCAGGCAGCCTGGGAGGAGCCCGAGCCTGGGCCAGGCGCAGCACCGCTCCCGCTCATCCTGGCCCTGCTGCACCTGCTGCCTCTGCTGCTTGGTAGCACTGCTGTAGAAGTGGGAGAGGCTCACCCTGCCGCAGCTGCACTCCCAGTTGTGGGCCCAGCGTCTGGCACCCATCAGTCAGCTGAGCGGCGCTCCCCCTGTGGGAGCACACTGACCACCAGGGGGCAGCTCCTTTGTTGAGCGTCTGCCGCCTGGTGGTCAGTGCGCATTATAGCAACTGGTTGACCGGTTGTTTGCTTGTTCGGTCGCTTATATACATTAACTTAGAAATTTGGAGGCATTAGATACGGATTAATTTGTAAATCCATGTAAGGTAGAATATATTATACATTTTATTTTTAAGATTCAGGAACAAAGATAAGGAAATGCAAGGTGGCATGCATGTCAAATTGTGTATTTACAAGGGAATTTACTCCGTTTACAAAAACCCAAAGAATTAGCTAAATCTCTCATGAGGCTTTTGAGACTATGACAAATGGTTTAATTTAATCACAGTCTATGAAACTTGTGCTGCAGTTCCCATCTTGCCTGAATAAACTTCTTTCCAATGTATTGAGTTGAGTGGGTATTTGCATAGCACTGAGACATTTACCATAGGCCATGCCTCAAAATGAGTCATAAAAACATTGCTAGGCATTAGCCAAGGCAGATTCAGGCAAAAGGACACAATTATTGCTCATGGTTGGCTGGAGCCTGGGCCATATAGTGAAATTTTAACAGTGGCAAAAGCTACCTCTAATAAGATTGATCTCTGCCTGTTTCTCCAAATTGCTTAGGAGCTTAAAACACCTTAACAAATCAGGAGTTTTATAAGAAACAGTGGTGGCCAGTGCCACTTTTCTAGGATGCAGACTTTGACTCTGTCTTGACAGGTGGAAAGCAATTATTAGCTAATTGAATAAGCTAGTTCAGGAAAGAGGGACGCCGAATGGATCTACAAGACTAATGATGCAATTAAAATTTAGAGGCCACTAATGACAAAATTTGCCCTCATCGAAATGTCTTGGGGGAAGAACAACAAGTTAAAATGCTTAAATTGCTCTCATTAAGGTGGTAAAGATATAGTACAACATCTTTACACTGAAGTTTCTCAGAAGTACAGTGGCCTTATTTTTAACTAGAGGCCCAGTGCACGAATTCATGCACATTGATAGGAAATTAATTAGAAGGTGGCCAGCGGGGTGGGACTGGGTGAGACTGGCCAGACATGCCCTGGAGCCAACATTTCACGGTCCCCCCCCCCTCGCCCCCCAGCTGATTGCACCTGGGCAGCACCAGGGCTCAAAGGGTGTCTGCAGGGTGAGCAGGGTCCCTCTGGCAGGTGAGGTACCAAGGCCTGGCCTGCGGGGATCAGACCAAAACCAGCAGTTCCACATCCCCGGAGGGATCCCAGAGTGTGAGAGGGCACTCTGCAAAGTTGCTCCTGCATTGAGCGTCTGCCCCCTAGTGATCATTGAACATTATAGCTACCGGCTGGTTGGCTGGTCGCCGGTTGGTTGGCCAGTCGCTTAGGCTTTTATATATATAGATTTTGATATTTTTGGTAGTCCTTTAAAAAGTCATTTAACTTAACTTCAACTCAGACTGATTTTGAGTGATGTACCCATATTTTCCTTATGAGTTGTGCACCTAAGGATTCTCTTATTTCAAATTTAACAAAAATAGATTGTTTTCAGATTTTTCTCTATCATACAGATGAGCTATAAGAATAAACTTTAACTAGAGAATCTCAATCCTGCAGAGATTTAAAATTGTCTTCTTGTTAATCAGAATTACTCATAACAAATAAAAATATTGTCATGGGAGACACATACTATATATATATATATATATATATATATATATATATATCTATCTCCCCCCCCCCCCAGGCACTGTGTATATTATATGAACAGCATTTGTAATGAAGTCACTATTTTACAAATGGGAACATTTCCCAAAGTCACATGGATAGTAAATATTGAAATAGAGAAAGAAACTCAAACATGACTAATGTACCATCTTATATTTTTCAATATGAATCTGAGCAATTTTTATACTTGCTTCCTCCTCACCCCTTTTCTTTTTAACTCTCCTCTCTCCTATCTTTCTCCTTTTCTCAGCTTCTATATGCCATCCCATTAAAGTTCCTGAACTGTATCTTCAGAAGGTCTGTACTTCAAATGGTTATTTACTTTGTTTACATGAGTCTTACTTCTCCTTGGGTTCTCTTAGCTCCTCTGAGACCAAACCAGTCAAACAGGTTTCCACACACAAGTCTAGAAATCTGTGTGTGGAATTGCTCTCTGCACAGTTGATAGGCTCTAGTATTTGCTCCACTAAAATCATTCTTTATTATTCAACAAGGTGAGTGTATCTCTGCTTTCATTGTTAACCATGGCTAATCTATAGCCTTGACCCTTGATCTCTTTCTCTGTTGATATGTACAAAACTAGGATTCTCGAATTGTAGGGCCCCTGGCATTGAACAAAATAAACTGGTGAGGGAAACTGGCCAGAAAGAGAATTTTCATTGTTTCCCCCTTTTTACCTCAGTAATTTTAAACCAAGGGAATGTATAAGCTTTTACACAATTAAAAGTTTAATTCTTCAACATTTCTTTGAATATCTCTAAATATCTCAAACCCAATAAAGTCTGTATTTCCAAACTTAACCCAAATAAGAACGTGTTGTAGTATTTCAGATGTAAAAGTAGGATAGTGAGGAATTTCAGCAGTAAGTGTCTGTTAGTGATTTGCTTTGTTAGTATGTGCATGTGACAAAGTTGTGAAAGAGTGTTGTGATCATGCACACTTTCATCACAGGCGTAAAATGTAAACTCTGTATTTGTTTCTTCCTTATTGGAATATTTCACGTGAAAACTCAATGAGAGGAGTATATACCTTTGAGATTAACTATATACAACTGTAGTTTCAAAGTAACCAACAGCATTTAATAAATAATATCGGTTAGGTAGAATATATACATACACACCCACAGTAAAACTTATAAGAAAGCAAGCTACTTTTACGAAGCTATTGTATCAAAAGGTCTCTTCCTTTTCACCTGGAAGTACAAAACACTCTCCAGTATCTCTTCTCATAGGGGAGGCTGAGAGGCCTGTGGAAGTGCCTCTGTCAGATGTGTGTAATGAAGCTCAAAATAATAACCAGCTGGAGCAATGAATTTGCGACTGTTAGTTATGGCTAATTGACTCCCCTCTAAGCCCTTCAACATGGCCAATGGCCTTTTCCATGTAATCTTCAGATTTTACTGTTTTTCTTCTTTCCATGGACTTGAAGTGGTTGGCTAGAAAGTAGAGCTCTATTGAATTGTGTAAGCAACTTTCATATCCTAGCAGAAGCATTCTCATAATGAAAATCATATGATGAACTCAGTGCTCTTCTACACCAGTAATTTCCTGATAGAGAGGGCTGTGCAGTAAATTTGAAAAGCATCAACTACTTAGTCTTCTTTATTTTTATACTTTACTTTTATCCTACCTATTTCAGGATACGTTATGCTTTGAAATTTCATTTGACATTTAATAACTTTAAAGAAGAATACACAATTTTTCATTTTCTTACAAATATGATATAAGTTAAAATATGCAACTCTCTAAGTACATTTCTATGAAATATGTTCCTTGATGAATTGTGTCCATTGCAATGGGTTCATTGAACTTTAGACCTGAAGTGGACCAGAAGGCAATTTGATTTAAAGAGCATGGGCTATTTAATAATTTTACAAATAGTATATATTTTCATATCCATAACAGTTCTAAAAAGATGTTTAGTATCTCCATTATGCAAACTAGAAAGTCAACTCAGAAAGCTGAGGCACGTTCTCCTACACCATGAATTCAGAGCTGCCTATTCTGGAGTGATTCACTTTCTGCTTCCCACTACCCTTGGTGTGTTAATCTCACAGCTCAGTAAAGAGGAAAGGGGAGTGGAGACCTTTACCTTTCCTTCTAACCTATTTAAGTCCTGAAGAAGGTTTTTTTTTTTTTTAATTTTTGTTATTTTGAGTTATTTAAAACTTTATCTCACAGATTTGAAGTATAAATGCAGACCTCTTATCTTCATCTTCAAATTATGAACAGCTTGAGAGTAGAATCACTATGTAATCTCCTTTGTATCTTTTAGAATAGCTAGAAATAAGATGATTAATGAACAGCCTGGATATATGGATGGTGAAGGGTTTCAGAAAATATGAGTGGAATAGAAGAGGGAATCAATAATAAATTGGCCAGGTAAAAGGCCACACATTTACAAAACAAAAATTCATGCAAATTCTTTTATCCTCCACCCAGGTGCATTTATCTTATGTAATAAAAGCCTGATATGCTAAGTGTCCGGTTGTCCGGTAAGCCAATCAACCAATCAAAGCATAATATGCTAATGATATGCTAAGGCTGCTCAACTGCTTGCTATGATGTGCACTGACCACCAGGGGCAGACGCTCCAACCGGGAGGTGAGCTTGCTGCTGGGGTCCAGCCCATTGGGACTGAGCGAGATGGGCCAGACACACCCTGGAGCCCTCGTGTGGTCCCCTCTCCAGCTGGCCAACCTCCCAGGTTCCTCCCTGGCCCCGATAGTGCACCAGTGGGGTCACTCAGCCTGGCCTGCACCCCCTTGCAATTCGGAACCCCTCAGGGGATGTCGGAGAGCCGGTTTCAGCCCGATCCCGCAAGCCTGGTGCACAAATTCATGCAGCAGGCCTATAGTAGTTTTATAAATTGGTTCTATTCCCTTCAAATGTCTAGTTTGCTACTTAAGTAAATACAGTAAATACCAATCCAGAAATAATTTTTATAGTAAATTCAAGCCTAGTAACATTAAGTTCATCAATAACAAGAAAGACCAAGACTGATTTTATTTTATTTATTGATTGATTTTTGAGAGAGAGAGAGATTTGTTGTTCCAATTATTTATGCATTCATTGGTTGATTCTTCTATGTGCCCTGACTAGACATTGAACCTGCAACCTTAGTGTATTGGGACACTGCTCTAACCAATTGAGCTAGCCGGCCAGAGACAGGTCAAGTCTTATTTTAAAATTACAATTCACAGGATACCAGGGTTACTGAAAAACCTTTTGTTCATTCTTTGAAGGATACATTTCCAGTTTATTTGCATGGCTCATACATTTCCCTTCATGTCCTATCAGGGTTAATCCCTCATTTCCTCTCACCAATTCTTTCCTCTGGCATCTTAAACTTTATATGTATCAAATGCTTCACTGTGCAATTCTTTGACCATACAATGCATTCTCATACTTGTATGGTTTTACTCATGCAATTTCTTCTGTGTTTCCCTCCTGCCCCATCTCATCCAATTAGCAAAGTCTCATTTATTGAGACTCACCTCAAAGAAATCTTTCTATAATCCAAGGCAAAATATGTCAAGTACTGAATGTTATAACTTTGTCCATTTTGATACTGAATATATTTTAGGTTAAATATCTGATACCTAACTATATCATTTTGAGTACTGCTTGATTTCCAGTTTTAGTTTCATTTATAAAATTTATAGAATTACAGCAACCAACAGGTTGATTGGCTAATTAGATACTATAATGTGTGTTAACTTTCTTGCTTACTTCTGTATTTCCATAAATTTGTTTATCTCTCTGCTATATCACTTAATGTTACAATTGTGTGAAAATTTTCTCCATTGAATAGGAAACTTAGATACTTTGTGTGTGTGTGTGTAGCCAGCAGTAAATCCAAGTCTTGGTACCTAGTGACTGCTGGATAAATGATTGCTCAATTAATTAAACTAAAATTTTTTTTCAATGATGTTTTGTAGACCTTAATAAAATATTTTATTGTCACTGATAATGTTGCATTCAAACACATGCAATTTCTTATAGGCTTCTTAAGTAACCATTTTTCCAAGGTTCATAACTTTACTCCCAAAGGTAATTATGTTTGCATTTTCTCCTTCAGGCCATATTTGAATTTTAATTTGAGTTTGTAAAAACTGTGGGAACATTTGAACTGGCTTGACTCCTAATAATAAACTCCTTTAGGAACAGGTGGTATGACTTAATTTTAAATTCTATTTTATTTTAGTTTTAAAATTAAAATTCAGGAAATATGTTTTGAGTTTTCTGTTTCAAATTTAAAACAAGGTTCTCTGAAAATCTTATCAAATTAAAATTAAAATAAAAGCATATTAAAAAGAAACTAGTAGCAGCAGTTCTTGGCTTGGGAAGGGAAAAATTATCTATTTCTAGAATTAAATATAATTGTGTTTCTTCTCATGTTTCTCTCTAGAATTGCTTCATTCTCGCTTTCTTCTACCAAGGTCTTAACTTGAAGCAACAAAAACATAATCTTTCCAGAACTAAATTTTCTACTAATTGCATTTTCATATTTTATTGTCAATTATGTAGATTTCTATCACAACCTTTTTTTATTTTTAATGTACATATCATTTAAATAATCTCACATATTAAAAATCTGGAGTTATTAATAACAGCATGGCTTTTAAAAACTTGCTTTACTAAAAGATTCTTCAATTTATCCAAGAGATTCCTTTAATTAGCAAGTTCCCCTAATGCATTCAATTTAAAATATATATATACCTTCAATTTCAGAAAATATCTATGGTTAAATGAAGAAAGATATAAAAATATCATCAATGATATCAATTATTTAGTTTTAAAATGCTATGATGAATAAACTAGTGGGAAACTTTAATAGTTATCAGCATATTATTTAAAGACTATATGGTATACTATTTGTATTTATATACAGAAAACCCATATAAGTGAGGAAAACGGGCATTTGTACTTCATCATTATAGAAAATATGAAAATTTTATAAAAGCAAACCTTCTTTAGAGGCATTGGGCATTGGCCATAGAATTGAGCACCACTGTGAAGTATTTTCTCACTGCCCCCTTAGAAAACTTTAATGTGCACCCATAACTCCAGAAAATTCACTACACATGTAAGATTTTATCTAGAGAACTTCTTTTCAAAATTAACTATTTATTTTCCTGACTTTAAGCAGCCCACCCTTCCCAACTCCATACACATGCATATATTGTTGTAATGTACCCCGCGAATCACAGAAGGACTCCTCAAGAAGTCGAATTAAAGAGTCATATTTATTGCAATCCGGACTATGAGGGGACATTCCCAAATCGCATAGTAATAAGATGGTGGCAAAACCAGACTTATATAGGCAAAAATCACAAAGGTATTGATTACATCCCAGGGTTTGGAATGAGGCACCTGGCTCGCAAAAAAGCAGATTACAGAAGCAGAATTAAGCATGTTAATTACAGTTTCGGGTCTCGGGGTCACTGAATTGACAGAAATACATTATCTAGAGCCATCGAGGCAATTTAGAGTAATTGCACTGTCCTGGTCTTAGGACCACTGAGTCAACTGGAACGCACCACCTGTGGCCACTAAAACAATTTAGGGTAATTGTGCTGTCCTGTTTCCCAGGTACAGAAGAATGTGCTTCGATAACCAGTAAGATCACAATCAATGGGATAGTCATTCAATCAATAAGGCATTCAATCGAATGGGATGACTTATACAATTTAGAAAATCAAAGTAACCTGTCCATTGTTAAACAAAGCAAATAGGTACCATACTTCAATATATATATTTTAAATATACTTTTTATTATTGATAATATTACAAATATCTTCCCTTTCCTCCCCTTAACCCAGATCCTCCCAGCCCCTACCCACCCCAACATGTCTTCACTACCCTACTACCCATGTCCATGGGCTATGCCTATCTATATTAATAAAAGAGAAATATGCTAATTAGACTGGACATCATTCCGGACGTCCTTCCTGATGAAGCCGGGGCTGGAGGGAAGCCAGCTGGGTCCCGGGTGCCTGCAGGCGGCCTGAGGGAAGCCAGCCGGGGTCCCCAGTGCCAGAGGGAAGCCGGTGCCGGCAGCCAGGGGAAGGAAGGCCTACTCTTGTACGAATTTTTGTGCCTCTAGAAGCATATAAGTTCTTTGATTCACGTGCACATTTTTTGAAGAGTGTCCTATTAAAAGTTTTAGGGTGTATTCTGACCCTGGGTCTACAAAGTTGAAGAATAAACACTAAAATATACTATAATTCTTTTACAGCACAGGCATACTGAGGACATGGCCTCAATTTTGACGCTACAAATTAGACTTGCGCATCCATTTATTGATGCTGTTATAAAATGTAGTCACCTTTATGAATATTAGGAAATATTTCATGATTTGACTTCCATTAAAGTTTCATGCATGCACATAAGCTCTTTGATCACAATACATTGTTTCTCCATGGGATTTAGGTTCTTTATATTCTATACACACATATACCGGGGTATGATTTGGTTATATGACATATTTTTTACAAAGTATGTATGTCTGATGCTTTTAATCTTTCATTTTCATTTAAGGCTCTGTAACCCCATTATCATCTGTTTTTATTCTTTTTTACATTTCTTCCCTTACCAGCCTTTTAAAAAATATTAGGGTAATTATTTGAATGAAACTAAAATATGGTCCTAGAATCTGAAAACAGCAACACAATAAATTGCTTTTAATAAAAAGAGTAAATTTTTATTTTATTTTGAACAATGAGTGGTTAAACGATGCATTGGTTAACAGAGTGAAGCTTTGCATGAGCCCTGTTTTAATGATATTTTTAAAGGCAAACAAATATTCTTTGCTTTCAAAGTTTAACATGTTCTCCATATTTACACGTGGAAAAAAATAATCTCTTCACTTCTTAGTCTTGTCGCTTATAAGTTAAGATTAAAAAAGCATAGATTCACATAAACTTAAGTGTAAATATACTTTCCTGAAGGCGCCACAGCCTGGTAACTGATCAGGTCACATTGATGATCCATATTTTACTGAAGGTGCCAATTTATGCAATAGTTTAATTAACACAAATAAGGACATCCCCTAGCATAATAGCATTTCTCAAAATGTTTCTTACATGCTCTTCCAAATAAATAAATACAACCAGCTACCCTGGTGCCTGCTGCCTCTTTCCTCTGCTCCTCATCCTGACCTCTGAGTCCAAAGCCTCTTGCCCACTGTTAAAATAGGGACGTCTTTAAGAAATGAAAGTTTGGCTCTGTACAATGCCAAAGAGGGTTGAAGGTAACGGGAAATACTTTATTCCCATCTCGGATACTTTCTAACAGAGAGCTAGTGGTTCCGTTTGCATCATATGCCCTAAGAAATTTTGCAAGGAATAGCTCTGTTAGCATTTAAAGCTTGTATTTGCAGCATATTCTATATCCCACCCCTCACCCAAGATTTGAAAACAAGGAAAGTTAGGTAAGAAAATAAATCTGGATGAAACCCAGGAAAGACAGAATGCTGTACTCACAATCTCCATCCCTCCCCACACCTAAGTCACCACCATCTAGCTTTTCTACTACATCCTCTGGGAGATGTGATCTCTCCACGCAGGGCATGGCCTCATTGTCTTCACCACGGTTTCAATGGCTCTCTGAATTATGTCAGCATCCCTCAGGAGGAGTTATAGGTTGCACTGTGTCCCTCAGAAAGATAGGGTGAAGTCCCTACCTGTGATCATGACCTTACCGGGAATAGTTTCTTACAGAGACAATCAAGTTAGAGGAGGTCATTAGCGTGGGCCTTCTTCCATATGACTGTGGCATTGAGAGGAGGACGACACGGGCATAGATGGCAGAGATGGATTATGCCCGCCACAAGCAGGGAACATCTTAGGATACAGAGAGGTGTAAGACAAAAAGCTT
>NW_005871099.1:4275286-4280619 GCF_000147115.1 Myotis lucifugus | reverse complement strand
AATTCTTTAGCAGAGAGCCTTGTCCATGAACTGTTACATGAACTGCTTTTCCCTGGGTCTCATACCTGTTGGCCCATCCTGCAGATTTTGTACATGTCAGCCTACATAACTGCATGAGCCAATTCCTTAAAATAAATTCCTTTCTATAATGCATATATCCTATTTTTCTGGAGAATCCTGATACTGTATGATATAGTATTAGGTAGTATACATATATGTATTGCTTAATTATATACATTGAGAAGTCTGAAAGCAATGACACCACAATAGCAACAAACACATCAAACACCTAGACTTTGGTTTCTAAATACTTTTCTCCAATAAAAAGCAACCCAAGCTCTTTAGAAAAAATGGCTGATTCTAGTACCAGGAAAGAAAAAGTAAAAGATAAGCCTCGATCACCTTGTAATTTCAAAAAAAAAAATAGGGAAATGCTAAAAATGAAAGGATAGAAACACTTCAAAGGGATACAACTAACTTAAAAGCTAGAACAATTTGAGCAACAAAATAAATAGCAGGTTGTTACCTAAAGTATAAAGTAAGTACACATGAGTACATATGAGTAAGTAATTGAGGAGAAAGACAAATTTTTCTTCCCAGAATAATTCCAAACAAGAAGTGCAGATACTCCCCACTAGAGGAAGTGGAGATTAATCTCTGTCTCCACCCAGCTGGAGGGTGACCTAGACTTGATGATTCACTTCCAAAGAACGGAGCAACAAAAAGGGAAATGGTAACTACACAGTGCAGAAACAGGGAAGACACTACCTTAACCAAGTAATTAAGATTAATATGATGCAATCTAGATAACATGTACTTTTTTTTTTTAATTCTCACTGGAGGATATTTTATCATTGATTTTTAAAGAGAGTGGAAGAGAGAGGGAAAGACAGAGAGAAATATCGATGTAAGAGAAACACATGTAGGGTCGGGTAGGAGCCTACAGAGGTACGTGCCTTTGAGCAGAATGAAACCCGGTAGGTACCCTTCAGTTCAAAGGCCAACTCTCTATCCACTGAGCCAAACTGGCTAGGGCTAGATAGCATGCACTTCTGATATGATGTGAAGAGAAGGGCACTACACCTGTGTTGTACTTTGTCCAAAACCCATAATCACAGTCGAACAGTGAGAAAACAATAGACAAACAAACCAAGATTAGAAGACATTATGCAGAATACCTGTCCAATACTCCTTAAGATTGTCAAGGTCATGAAAAACAAGGAAAGACAGACAAGCTGCCACAAAGGAGAGAAGACTGGATGGGGGAGACCCGACAACTAAATTGCAATCTCCTACTCTGAATTATATCTAGAACAAAAAGTTGATATTAGTGAAATCTAAAGAAAGTCTGAAGTTCAGTTATTAGTAATGTACTAATATCAGTTCCTGAGTCCTGATAAATATACAATGTTAATGTAAAATATTAACAATCAGAGAAACTGAGTGGAGGTTATATGAGAACACTCTACATTTGCCACTTTTATGTAAATCAAAAATTATTACATGACAGAAAATGTATTTTTTAACATAACACCAATTTTAAAAAGTAAATAATAGAGATGGATTTTCAATGAAAAATAACAATTCTTTGGCCAATTCCTCTCGTCTTCTAGTCTGTCCCATTCTTCACTTTTAAACAGTATAAAGGCCTATGCTAACATATTTTACTTAACTTTTGAGATGATCTTTTGATTCATGGAATGATAGGTGGAAGTAGAAACCTCCATCCCTCCCCACCCCTATAACTAATCTACTCTCAATCTTCTCTCCCTATAAAATTGAGATTGTTATTATTTTTAGTTACTCTTTTAGCTTTGTTTCTATTATGTATTCTTATACTTTTACTAGAGGCCCGATGCATGAAATTCGTGCAAGAGTAGGCCTTCCCTCCCCCAACTGCCGACACCGGCTTCCCTCTGGCACCTGGGACCCGGGCTTCCCTCGCAGCCCCAGCTTCATCTGGAAGGTCGTCCAGAAAAACATCTGGTCTAGTTAGCATATTACACTTTTATTATTATTATAGATTCTTTGTTTCATAAACAATAGCCAATATCCCTTGAATCCCCATTTTGTAAGCTATGTGTTATTAACCCCCACAGGCTTTCTTCCAGCTCTTCTCTAATACCCTGCCTTTAGTCACTTGATCATTGTCTTTTATGTTGTTAAGGTTGGTTACATTTGCTTCTCTTCTATAACAATAATTAACTCTTCTGGTCTTTATAGTTTTCAAAATTGAAAGGCAATATGAGGTGTTTTTTTTAAATTCATGTACACCTAAATAGTGTTTACCATGGAACCATGTTATGCTGTGATAACATTTTCTTTTCTATCTAGTTCATTCACTTATTCATTCATCTCATAATTTATATACTTTCTGGAGTTTAAGGTGACTTTTGTGGGGGTACCCTTTTTATGTTTTATGCTCCTCAAATTTCTCAAATAACAAAACCTATAAGATACCTTCTCCTTCTTATTCCTCATGAAATAATTCCCTTCTTTAACCTTCTGCTCCAATCTGGCTGATTAAATTATAAAATATTCTGGTACATATCTATATGACTTTTGAAACTTAAATTATCTATTTTATATATTCCATATACCTATCTTCCTCTTTTTTTGTGTTTGTTTATTTTTTCTTTTTCTGAAACTAACACTTAAGACATTTTTTAAAAGACTGTGTGGAAAGTAACATTCTGACATTAATTATGTGGCAATGACTTTATTCTGTCCACCATCCTCTCCATATGATCCAGGATGAAGATTAGTCAACTAGGCAGACATTCTATCACATTCTTCCAGGATCCAGTTTTGTTATTAAGAAGGCTGATGTCAGTTTCATTTTTACTTCTTTGTAGTTAAACAGCTTAGCCTTTTAGGAACTACTCTTTATCCTCGCTATACTGAAATTCTGTAATATTTTTCTGAATGCTTATCTTTTCCATACTCTGATAAGTACTCAGTTAGCCCTTTTAATTTGTAGACTTATGCTCAGATCTCTCAGAGTGATTGTTTATTAATGTCCTTTTAATTTTATTTCTTGTAAATGTTCTCTCTTCATGCTTTCTAAACAATATTTATTAGTTTGATGTTCAATCTCCAGGATTGATTTTTTATGTCTTTCATATTTTGTATCTTGAGAAATTTCTTTAACTGTATCTTCTAAACTTCTTAATAAATTATTTTGGGGCAATAAATTATTAATTAATAAGAGATCTTTTTTGTTCTCTATTACTCCTTTGTCATAGAATAGGATAAAGTGTATTTTTTGAAAAAGCTTAATGACTCTATTATATTTTTTCATGTTTTATTCTCTTAGTGAATTATCTATTTCTTTTAGGGCATTTACTTGTTTGATTTGTTTACTTTGGCTTTTTCATATTTCATACTTTTCAAACTTGCCTGCAAATGTTACTTATCCATTTATATGGACACAAAACTATGATGTTTTCTAATGTGTGAGGTATTTGCTGATTGCCAGGCTGCTTAGGATAAGGTCAGACAATTGGATAAGGTCAGACAATTGGATTGCTACATATTTGGATTCCTAAATATCAGATTATAGATGGTCTTATTATAGGGTGGCTATTTCCAGACATGCAAAGGCCCTTAAAAGATTAATCTTTAAATTAAAAAACTGGTTGTCAAGTGTTCTATATTCAGTTGTGAGAAGTAGAGTAGATCAATTATTTTAAATTAATCTTTCACCTTTTATTATAACTGGTACTTCCAGTTCTGAAACTTCCTATAAGTTTGTAGCATATATTGACTTTCTCCTAACTAGCTGCTACCTTCTCCAATTTTCCAGGTCACAGATTTTTCTATTCTACACTTGAAATAGTACCACTTTACCATCTGCTTTCTGTCTTCTAGAAATGTGTCAGGAGATCATGAATAGTCCCATTCTGCTTACCTGGTTCAGTATTCCTTTAACGGAGATTTAAGTGGGAAAGAATATAAATACAAATGCTCCTTCTACCATTTTGAACAAAACGTCCCCTCTCCTGCCCTGCCTTTGGTTTAGCATTACCATTTCTCCATCTCACCTGAACATTGGTAAACATTTTGTTTTGCACTGGGAAGATTTACTCACTAAGAAAAACAGGATGCCCACACAAGTGCTTTCAATATGCCTTGTTGATTAGACACTGGCTGTTCTAAAAATGTACTTCATTCTAGACAATTCTAAAATGGAAATACATTATGTGTGGTATAGAGAAGACTGTATTCTCTAATTTAATTCCTGGCCTCAGCTCCTTATGTACTGAATTAAATATATATACTCTCTTCTGAGTTAATTTTAAAACATTTTTTATATAAAGACTGACATATTCTTTTTCATAATTTAAATAACATCTCAATAGTATAACCAACTAATACTATTTTTAGCACTTTCAAAGTGCTCTATAAAATACTCACAGAAATAGTTTTGGTCTATGAAAGAAAAGCGTATCTTGGAATTTTTTCACATAAGTCTTTCTATATAAGTTTGCATATAAACTTAAATAGTCCTTCATTGTACACTATGCTGTCTAATTTAATAAATTAATTAATAAATATGTAAGAATATATATACTAAACATATTCATGTAAAATGTTTCATGCATTCTCTAGTCTTAAAGACTATACAAGTCTCCATACTTCCTTGTAAGGATATTTTTCTTTATCACCAGACAGTACAATTACCCTCTCATGTGGAGTGGAACAGTGACTTCAATGACATTTTAATGGATTTTAAGTGGATCTTGACCGTGACCTTATCTTATTTGTATGTAACTTTCTGTAAACCATTTAGGCCTCTGTCTTTTATTCAGTTAAACTGTATGAAGCAACATTGGCACATTCCTTACTTGCCATTCTTTTTTGTTATGTGATGCAACGATATTTGTAAATCACCTTTACTCATATGATTAATTCATAATAAAATTATATAGTTAATTTTAATTATGGTGTAAAAAATAAGGTGGGTCAGTTTTGGATAGGTGCACTTGAACTAAACATTCCATATGATGTCATTCCTAATGTCAGCAATGGTCCCTGACTAATGTTTGGACATTTCAATGAGGTCTAGACCGCCTTGCCTTTCTCCACTGGGCAGTATGTATTTATAGAATTTTCCTTATGTGACCGGTCTGCTCTCTTTTGAAAGTATTTATTTGTTAAAAACCTGGCCCATCTTTTATTTTCTGTATGTAAAGTTTAAATTTTTTAAAAAGCAAATTCATTAAAAACAGGAGAGGTAAAAATAATTGGAATTTTGGGTACAATATTTAAAAATACCTTTACCATAAATTTATCAATAGGATACCTGTCTTTAACTTCCTGAATATTTTCCT
>NW_005871099.1:4265575-4274521 GCF_000147115.1 Myotis lucifugus | reverse complement strand
AGTTAGGGGCGATCAAATAGGCAGGCAGTTGAGTAGAAGGGGAGCCAGTGGTCCCAGATTGTGAGAGGGATGTCCCTCAAGGGGTCCCGGATTGGAGAGGGTGCAGGCTGGGCTGAGGAGACCCCCCTGTGCATGAATTTCATGCACCGGGCTTCTAGTCTAATATAATCTTTACAATAATCCTGAGATGTTTTCTTATCCTCAATTAAAGATGAAGAAGCAATATTAGAGAAACAGTCTTAAAAGAGAGTGACTATCTCACTTCATATCTCAAAGAGCAGGAATTAAAATGCAAGTCTATCTTTTCCATGTTCTGTATTGTTAACCATACTTTCTTTGGCTCATTTCAACCTAATGGGTACCTTTGGCTGAAAATGCTTTCATTTCTATCTTTGCATGGGTAACAATTTCCAGTCATTGAGATCTCAGTTAGGATGTCAGCTCTTCAGAAAATTGTTTCTTGTTTATTTATTTATGTTTATTGATTGTATTTTAGCTATTCATTATTTTTATTCTGACATTTATTTACTTTAGATTCTTATTTTTATGATTAAATTTTCATAACTTTTTATTTATCTATTTACAATGTCCTTTATCCCACTAGAGTATAAATTGATGAAAACAATACATTATCCCTTTCATGACTATTATCTCCATAATCCAATGTCTGGCATAGAATAGCTCTCAAAAATTATCATGTAAATGATTATATTAACTTACATGATTTACAGACTCTCAACTATTTTTGTTATTATAATATTTTCATATGAATCAATGAATATTTTAAATAAAATAATTTACTTTCAGTTACATCACACAATTTAGAAAATGCATTATAATTTACTTAATCAGTTCTCTACTTTAAATTTTTAAAAATGTTTAGTTTATTTTCAACTAATTTAAAGTTTCTCAACTTTGACATTTTGGTCCAAATATTTCTTTGTCAGGTTTGGAGAAGGGATGCGGCCTCTTGCATGGTGGGATGCACAGGAGCACCCTGGGCCTTTGTTTATTAGTAACTAGTAGTTTCACCATTCCCAAATTGTGAGAACAAAATGTTTCCAGATATGGCCAAATGTGCCCTGGGGCACACGATCGCCCCAGTTAAATTATGCTGCAATAAAAATGCTGCAATAAATACTTTTAGGCATAAAGCTTCCTTTCATACGTGAAAGTATTTCTAAGGGTTAACATCTCAGATTTGTTTTATAGGTGGAAAAGTAGAGGGCTAGAGAGTAAATTACATTGCCAAAGATTACACAGTTATAAATGGTGAAGTTGGAATTTTATCCCCAATAATATGAGTTCAGGGCTTTGTGTTTAACCACCATGGTTCAGGCCCCCTAAAGGGGAGACCTCTGTAAGATGACAATATCTTGCTTTTTGATCCTCTCCTTCACTCTACTTCTACTCATTTTCCCCAGTTCAACTTGTTCTCTCCCACCGTGGCTTCTGGTGATCTATTTTCCTGTCTCACACATGGAGGTTTCTAGTCTTGCTATTTCTCTCCTTTTACTCACCTCTCCCTTTGTCTTGGTCTTGGTCAGATTCCAAAGAAGCAGACCCAGAGCCAAGGACATATGTGTAAGTGATTTATTAAGGAAGTGCTCACAGGGGATACTGGTTAGGGTGTTGAAGGAAGCAAGAGAGAAAAGGAAGGAAGCCAAGCAACAGTGCAGATGCTCTCTCAGGCATAAGTCCTGCAGAAGGTAACTTTGGTCTGGTTCTGCAACGAGCCCTGAAGTATGTTATGCTTTAGAGGTACCTCAACTGAAGGCAAGAGAGCTGGTTTTCATAGCATCTGACAGTCTTCTGTCACTGTTAAAGGGAAGGAGACAGGTTGTTGAATACACACCAAACCATTAACACCCGGCCCTCCCTTCACATAATGGTAAAAAGAATCCAAATGGATCTGTGACAAGCCCCCACACTGTCCACTACATTCTTCTCAAGTATTGAGTCAACTCTACCATAAAATTTACCATCTGCTCACTGTTTTCTGTTGCTATAACCAGTCTACTTGGTTTGGCTAATAAACCATAAACACATATGCTAGTTGTGAGCAATGGTTCTGGGACTGGGAGTTCTGGAATAGCCTGCTCTAAGAAACGTTGGTTTTAACACAGAAGAAAAACATTTGAGTGTGTTCATGTGTGTGGAAATTCACTGACACACTGATAAGAGATCTCTAGGTTAAGGTAACCTCCTTGGGGACTCCCATTCCAAGGCTCTGTCTTAGGCAGAACTGGAATTTTTGGCCTGAGGAAAATGGCAATTATCTTTCTTAGGGACAGCTGCTACTTTAATGAGGGCTTACATTTAACTTTGTAGCTATAAACTAGTCATCTTTCGACTCATAAATATGAACTCACTGTTATAAGAAGTATACCCAGGGCAGGCAGAAGGGACCCAGCAAAGAAAATTACAGTTTTATTTCAGTGTCAGAAAGAAATTGTCATATGAGTCTTGACACACAAATTTTTACAAACTAAGGATTATGCAACTATTGCCCAATAAACAGAATGATTGCACTTGGCCTTAATTGCCCAATCTTTGTCATAAAAATAAGACACTGAATAACATAATTATGCACAATAAAGAGAGAGATTTTTTAATTTCTTCAGATCAGAGACTGTGAACATAACTCTGAAATAAGTATCAAACTATCAAAACCCCAATGCACTATCACTTGCAAAGATTACCCTATTGCTATCATGTAAGTGCTATTTATTAGACACTGCTATTCAACAGAACCTTTTGTCCTCTCCACTATTATTTGGTCATCTCCCTTCTCTCTCTTCTCCCCTTTCCTTCATCTACAATTTAGTGTTTCTTTCTTCTTTTAATCTATTTTCATTGATTTCAGAGAAGAAGGGAGAGGGAGAGATAGAAGCATCAATGATAAGAATCATTGATCATTGCCTCCTGCATGCCTGCTACTGGGGACCAAGCCCGCAACCCGAGCATGTGCCCTTGACTGGAATCGAACCCAGGACCTTTCAGTCCACAAGCCAACGCTCTATCCACTGAGCCAAACCAGATCGGGCTGTGTTTATTTCTTAAGAAACTAGTTTACATACCCCTTATTTATCTCTTGCCAAGGGACATTCTCACTTTTCAATTGCAAACTTCAAGGTATTTTTTTTTAATGAATTCCAAAGAGCTGCAATGTCCACTGATTAAATGTAATTACTTTCAATGAGTTTCAAATACACTGATAATATTTGAGAAAGGTATTATAAGCAAATAGAAGACTTCTCTTCTTAATATTGTAATGCTGATTTAAAAAAACCTCAAGTAAGTTTGTATCATTAGATTTCTATTTCAAAGGCCCAATTGTGAGTAAAAGGCTCAGTTTTCTCTTCTACATCCAGGAAACACTGGCTGGTCTATGGCTCTTGCCAGCACTCTCATAGCTGCCCCAGACAGCCAGTTGTAGAAACTCTGGCTGAGTCATGTCTCTGCTCAGCTACTCAGTAATGAGCCAGCTCTAGGGACATTCCTGAGATGTGTGGGAGATATGTTTTTGATCTTTACCGATTTCTTTGCCGTGCCCCACACCATGCCCACATTAATGGAACTTTCAGTGCATTGCCTGCTCAATAGGATAAAGGGACTGTCTCCGGCATTGCTACTTAATATTACTCAATAAATCAGTAACAGAAGCAATGAATGGAATGGAATGCAAAGTTCTTGGCTGTTAGCCCTAGATGGAACCACTTCCTTCCTATGAGCAAATAGTGGTTAATAGATTGGCTTGAAGGCTGTGGGAAAGGGATAGTGCCTAAGTAGTTAAGTTTACTCTGAAAATACAGAAAACACCCTTTTCAAGGGGAGGGAATATGCTACTTCTTTTACTCTCGGAGTAATGAATATGTACCCAGGTAATAAAGAGTCAGTGAACAAATGTTTGCTGATTTTCATAGTTAAACAAAATGATTCAAAAGAGTTACTGAACCAACGTTCGCTGATTTAATGAATATTGTGATTCATATATACAATATATTAGGTAGGTTCTAGAAATTCTATAGTCTTTCCTTTCAAACTGTATTCTATTTGTGTCTTAGGGGAGCCTCCAAAAGAACATTGATGCTGACAGCTTTCTAAAAATAAAAAGTAATCAGTTAATAAAATGCCATAAAAGATGTTGGAGCCGAAACCGGTTTAGTTAAACAAAATGATTCAAAAGAGTTACTGAACCAACGTTCGCTGATTTAATGAATATTGTGATTCATATATACAATATATTAGGTAGGTTCTAGAAATTCTATAGTCTTTCCTTTCAAACTGTATTCTATTTGTGTCTTAGGGGAGCCTCCAAAAGAACATTGATGCTGACAGCTTTCTAAAAATAAAAAGTAATCAGTTAATAAAATGCCATAAAAGATATTGGAGACAGTGAACCAGAGAGAGAAGGCAGAGCAACTCTTCTTTTCATCCCTATTTTCTTAACAGTCCCATCTGTACTGACACCACAGTATAGGAATGAAAAACATTTCGTTCAGACTCAAGAAAACTGCTTCTTATCACTGTTTTCCTAATTATCTTTTCCAAGATGCCATCCTGCTGTTAACGACGACAATATCTCTTCAGGGTAAGCATTCCTTTCAGTCCCCACTGCAAACGTCTCAGTGCTCCTGAATCTGCTCCCTCCCCAAACCTCGCCCTTTACCACAGTGTCCACACCCTTCCCACATGTGACAGACATCACTATTGAATCCACGACATTCTCTGCAGAAATTTCATTTTGAAACATGTACCAAGATGACTGTGATGTACAGGAATGGGCAAAAAAAGATAAAATCTATGTGTTCTAGTAACTGCTGTCATTGGTCCTTTTAGTTCATGCTCCAAAACACCACCAAGGTTTCTTTTTAAGAAAAATAAATCTGACACCTGAGCCGCATGGCTCAGTGGTTGAATGTTGACCTATGAACCAGGATTCCTGGCAGGGCACACGCCTGGGTTGCGAGCTTGATCCCCAGTGTGGGGTGTGCCAGAGGCAGCCAATCAATGTTCTCTCTCCTCTCCCTCTTCCTTCCTCTCTGAAATCAATAAAGATATAAAAAATAAAAACCGAGGATTTAGATAATTAAAAATGTTAAAAATAAATAAATCTGAGCTTACCATTTCTCTGATGAATCTTGGATGGCACACTATTTCCAAAGAGATAAAAGGTAATCTCTTGGCATGGTAAAGGGCTTTCTGATGTGACCTTAAGCAGCCTCTCCCACTCCCTGTCACATTATCGGTTCCAAGCTCTGTGTGTTCTACATCACTCACTGTTACTAACACTTGGATCCCTTTCAGGTTTCTATGTCTTTGCATTTGCTCTTCCCTTTAGCAAGAAGACTTCCTCTCTCACACTACCACTTCTTCCATTTTAAGATTTGGTTTGAACGCCATCACATCTGTAAAGTCTGTATCAAGTCTCCCAGGCAGAGATCATTATTTACTCCCTTGACCCTTCAGAAGCCAATAAAAGCTTGATTTTCTAAATTGTGTTAGGTTGCTGTGCTGAGGATGAGACATGATTGCTATCCTATTAAAGATCTTGGACTATAGGGCCTATGAAAATAGTTCAATTATGACATTTGTGTTTACTTTAAAAAAATCTTTATTGTTGAAAGTATTACATTTGTCCCCTTCCCCCTCCCCCCATTGACCCCTTCTAGCCTGGCCCAGTCCCCCACTCCAGGCCTTCACCACCCTGTTGTCTGTGTCCATGGGTTATGCATATATGCATACAAGTTCTTTGGTTGATAGAGATCAACCCTTCCCTCCCACCCACCCTCCCCCGATTTCTTTCTGAGATTTGACTATCTGTTCCATGCTTTTTGTTTCATTTATGTTTATATTCTTCACTGAAATCTGAGCTCTTTGAAGAACTCTTTGTCAACATCAACTGGAAGCCATAAGAAAACTGGTGTCAATAGGGAGGCAGAATGAACAGAAGAGCATTACTGGACCTTCCCATTACTAATTGAGTATTGGTCAGCTCATTCAAGATAAACATTTCCTGTTGCACCAGCTTTCCAAACAGGCATTAGTTTTTAAATTGGCTGAGATGTAGTGACAGCTGCAGATCTGCCTGGGGATGAGCTGTAAGGGAAGTGGATCATGGATATAATTTTAGAAAAATGCCAAGCAATTAGAGTTATTCCCTTAATAAAGCAAAGTACCTTAAAGCAAATCCCCTTGGAAGGGGCAACACATTAAACAGCACCTTAGTGTGTATGTATTTGCTATTTCTTTAACAAATGTTTATTGATGGTCTTCTCTCTGTAAAAGATTTGCTAGATAGAGGTGACACAAGAGATGGATATAATCTCATGTACAGATGGTGAAGAAAGACAATAAATAACGTGCAGTGACATGAATCACAAATAATCAGCTGGTTATTTCACTATAATTTTGAGACTGTGATGAAGAAAGCATAGAATGGAATAGTACAATCTACCTTTTGTGTTAGACAAGTTTTCTACGAGGAACTAATGCTTCAGCTATGCTGTAAAGAACAGCAGGAGTTAGGTGAAAATGGAATGGCAAAGCATTCCTGTATAAATTCCCAATGGTATAGAATTCATTCAAGGATAAGAAGAAAGCAGATATAGTTTGAAAGCAGAAACCCAAGGTCAACATGTATTAAGCTGAGTGGAGAGATACAAGGAGTAATCAGATTTTCATAGGTCCATGTCCAGAATTTTTAATTCTGACATAAAAGCAATGGATAGGCTTTCTCTCTCTCTCTCTCTCTCTCTCTCTCTCTCTCTCTCTAAGAGGAAGGGATTTGAGCAGAAGAACATTGACTTAATCAGATTTCCTGGCTAAAGAATGTTAGCTTAGAAATGGATAAAGTTGATGTGGGGAGTCCAATTACCTTGTCAGAATATTTGCAAATATTTGATATAGAATTGACAGAACTTGATGTTAGATTGGACATAAAGTTTAAGGGTGGGTAAAGTATCTAAGGTGACTATCTGCTTTCTGGCTTAAGCAACCAGGTGGATGCGCAAGCCGTTCTCTGCCAGTGGAACACAGGAGGGTACCTGCTTCCCTGAGGGAAACGTGCATTCAGGTGTGGGTACAGTGAATGTGAGGCAGCTGTATGCATCTGGGTGAAGCTGCCCAGTAGGCAAATGGTGGAGCTCAGATGACAGGTACCAGATTCAGATTTCTATTTTAGAATCTTCTTCACAAAGAGGGTGAATGAAGTAATTGAGAAGATAATAAAGCGTAGGTTAAAAGTGTAGTCATGGGAAAAGGCCTAGGAGAGAGCCTTGAGGAACTTCAGCTTTTAAAAGTTTAATAAACAAGAAGGTGTGAGCTAACCAGAATGAAAGCATATGTGAAGTAGCTTACCAATTATTAGCAAACTAATGATTTTAGAGGACAAAGCAGTTTTACAAAGAGGTTTGCAAAAGGCTTGGGTAATTTCTTGGCAAAACAAATTTTCCCTAAGTCCAAAAAAGTCTTGCTTCACATTCAAGTACTTTAAGATCAGAAGAAAAGTATTACTAGCTATTTAATAGCTGTAAAAACAATAGGGTCCAAATAGTATAAAATCTAATATGAATGGATTGTGTCTTATTATGATTTTTTTAAAGAGAAGCAAAACCCTTTTCTTAATGAATTATTCATGTGAAATTAGCATTGTGTCAAAAAAAGTAATATAATCATAAGTGCTAAGATTATTAGAAGAATGAAAAAGTATAAAAAGTCAACCTTGGAAGAAAGTGAAGCATTTTATCTCATGGATAGAATCTCTAGGTTAAAAAGCAAACCTTTATGATATATGTCACCATTTTGACATTCTCCATTGTTTTTAGATAATTCAATTGATTTTGTTTTATTGAATATCAACGTCATAAATCATCTACTTTGCTGAAAAGTAACAGTTGGATTTTTAATTTTGTCTTCCCATAATGCATGTAACACTTCTTTTCTCAGAACATAGTAAAGTGTTGGTCTTGGAACTCCCTGTCAGAGAAGTGAACTTACATTGATAAGTATATTTAAAACAAATTTCATTTTATACAAAAATAATATATGATGATGCCTATGCCAAGATATTCTCTCTTAGATTTTGGTTTAGAAAGTAATTCTTTGTAAAAATCTAATTTTTGAGTCCATGAATTTCTTTCTCATACAAAAAATACCTCAGAGGATTAATTTTTCCTCTGCAAAGACAAGTCAAATAGCCTGAAGGTGTGGCATTGTCATTATTATCTATTAGCATCATTGGAAAAGAGATTTGGACTAGTACATAAACTTGACATTCATAAATCTCTGTAAAGCAAAACCAAATATCCTGGACTTTTGGAAAGAATTGGCAATACTTCTTGAAGCAGAAGATAATGCAAGAACAGGGAAGACAAGTACAAATGAATTGCTCCAAGTCAAAAGTTAAGAGGTCTTCTGAAATATTCAAGCAATGAGAAAGGATAATATTTTCTCTCAGAATCATGACAATATTATATTATTGCTAAACCTCTCATATAGTAGTCAGTGGTTTGAATACTTGAGAACCCGGCAGATCAAGAAATCCACTTTTCTTCTCAAAGAATTAGCATTTGAGGTATACTTAGAAAACTGAGGATTTCTACAGGCAGAGAATGACTGGAAAGTTGTGGCTTTTGAAGGAAGATATTAAGGGCTGTATGAAAAAAAGGGGGGGCTGGAGGATCCAGCTAGTATTATGGTGTGTCTATAGTGCCAGATGTCTAAAAGGAAGTAGCAAGAATTTAGGGTGACATGACAGCAAACTAGGCAGCCATTGTTTGTGGTCTGCCTAGCACCTTCCCCTCCTTCTCAGAAAACCTATTTCTTCTTTCAATCTCCTTCCCCTTCCCCTTCCCCTTCCCCTTCCCCTTTCCCTTCCCCTTCCTCTTTCTCCTCCTCCTCCTCCTCCTCCTCCTCCTCCTCCTCCTCCTCCTCCTCCTCCTT
>NW_005871099.1:4260390-4263666 GCF_000147115.1 Myotis lucifugus | reverse complement strand
GCAGGGCCAGGGCTAGGGACTGTACCCGGCACGCGAATTTTCATGTGCTGGGCCTCTAGTTATTATCATAATCATCCTTTATGATAAACTTTAGGCAGGATAGTGAAATCATTAGGAGTATAGTTTCTGAAGCTTGAGTTCAAATCTTACTCTGCTATTTATTATCTGTGGATCCTGGTAAGTGATATAATTTCTCTAAGTGTTGGTTTTTCTCCTATTAAAAATGGAAATAGAAGACTTCCTTTAAAAAGTAACAAAATTAGTCCTGGCTGGTGTGGCTCGAATGTTTGGGCTTTGTCCCATGCACCAGAAGGCTGTTGATTCAATTCCAGACAGGGCACATGCCCAAGTTGCTAACTGCGTTCCCGGCAGGGAGTGTACAGGGGGCAGCCAATTGGTATCTTGCTCTCACATCTATGTTTCTCTAGCATACTCCCTCTCCCTTCCTCCATCTCTAAAAATCAATAAAGAATCTTAAAAAATAAAGTAGCAAGATTAAATGAGGACATCTATTTTATGAGCCTGTCATAAGGCCTGAAACAGAACAAAATCATAGCTGAGGAAATATCAGCCTGCTCCCAATTAGCTTTAGCCAGTCATTAGAGCATTTAGCATTCTGGAACTTGGGCTCTGTTCACAGAACTACCCTTTGTCAGCAGGTGTCTTAGGAAATGGAGAGACAAGACAGAGCAGATGTATCTGATCTGATAGCTTTTGGCTTGCATTCCTTTTCCCAATTTCTGTATCATTACTTTTGGATTTAAACTTGATGATATCGCTGGGCCTAAAATGCCAGATGGTAACAGCTTTGTTGCTGTTGTTTATCAAAAGGGATAGAAAACATCATAAATATCATGGTCTATGCTGATGGTGACCTTAGGTACATGTTTTGGCAGATTCATGCAATGACCCTTTGGCTTCTCTCTGTGTGTAAGCCTCTCATTTTGGTGTGTGATTGCAAGTGTTTCTATTGCTGTCATAGAATGGGCCAGGAGGTCAGAAGTGGTAAAAGTTAGTGCAACGCGAGTAGGCTTGAATGGGCCTTATAGAACCGATTGTTAAATTTGTAGGAGCTTTGCAAACTTTGACTAATATTGCAGGTTAGTCAAATAGTCGTCATTAAAATTAAATTATGTAAATTTATGATTAAATTATGTTAAAAGCAAAGCTAGTGAATATCCAAAGCTCATCACTTCCTAATTATTTCACTACATATCATTTATGCTTTTAAGGCTATTTAAATCTATTGTCTTCATGTGGTGAAATGCTATCTAATGATGTGCTATATTGTGCATCACTTTTCAACTCTACTCATTGACAGAACACTGGTTGATTTAAGTCAGCCATGTTGGGAGTCCACATTACAGAATAGGGCCCACCTCCCCAAGACAGTTCTTAACATTTACTCTGACTCCACCTGAGTTGTCATAGAGTTGGGCACATTAGAACATAGTGGACATGTTGTTAAGCAATCAGGCACAAGGGCTCATCACTAGATTTACATGAATTCACTTTATGTCAAAATAATGGTAGTTTTAAAACTGTGTGTGTGTGTGTTCTTTAAAAAAAGTAAATGAGTTCAGGTGGACACAGCTTATGCCCAGCAAGATATAATTGTTAAGTATTCAGAAATTTTGATAGTTGGTAAATGATTGGAAGCTTGAAATTGTCTGTGATGTGAGAATATTTGCACTACAACTGGGGATGGTTAAGTTGTTTTTAAGAGCTGCCTTACCAGTACCACACCAAAAATCCTTATTTTCCTAAAATGCCAACAAAATGCTATCTGGTTTATTATTGTGCTCATTTTATGCTTTTTCTTCTTCAGACCTTGCACAATATGTAGTCACAATCTATGAATGATATAAGGATAAACTCTATCAAACATCCAGAAAATACATTAGAACTGAATCAACAAAACCCAGTAAAATTATGTATTGCCATAATACATGTGTTGTATACAGTACCATTTTATATTTTTTCTTTTTTAAAATGTTCTTCTCTGAACATTTATTTTATTTGAATTATGTTCTCTATTATGCAAATAAAAGTATACTGGAATCACTTTTCCCTGGTTAATAATTTTCTTTTAAAAAATATGTTTTTATTGTTTTTAGAGAAAGAGGAATGGAAAGGGAGAGAGATATAGAAACATCGATGAGAGAGAAACACCAATATTGATCGACTGCCTCCTGCACACCCCCTGCTGGGGATCAAGCTTGCATCCCAGGCATGTGCCCTGACTAGGAATCCAACCAGTGACCTCCAGGTGCCTGGGTCAATGCTCAACCTCTTAGCCATACCGGCCGGCTGGGCAAGTAACTTTCTTTGGTTGGAAGAAAAAGATACAATAAAAAACTTTTTGCTCAATTTTCTAAGACAATACTACTAAACCTACATTTTATGGAGTTTCAAATAGAACTATTTATAATCCAATATATATAACAAGCGTCAAATTCTAGCAAATAATTATAAAAGCAAATGTTCATATATCGACTGACAAAAGTTTTTGCTTGATTATAAGTGTTTGATTTGGGTGATTAACTAATGATTTATTAATTTTTGGAAATTTAAACATTCACTCATGGCCAGCCTAGAGGTGAAAAGTAGTATCCTCTTCAAGTATTACTTCTTTTATAACACTGAAAATGCTAAAATAAATTATCATAGAAACATTGTTAAATCCATTTAGTTTTAATTTATCTGATACAAACTAGTTAATTAAAAATTTCATTTACCAAAAATATTTTTACGGAGATAGTCTCTCTTAGGTAGCTAAGAGAAGCGAGATACAGTTTGATAAATACAGAAGATCATCTGAACTCCAGTGTTGTTATCTCTTAAAGAATCCAGCATAACTGCTTCTGCCATTCCTATTTTGAGTGTGGTGCATCATTGCCAGAAATTGCCTGAGCATGCCTGAGGCTTTGGAAACTTCACCCTCAAATTCCAGAGGGTCTGTCACATAATGAAACTCTCTTTGATTTTGCAGATCTACTAATCCAGTGCCAGCCCGGGATGATGTTCCCAGGATAGAATCAGGGGGCCCCATAGTCTGGCACTTAGTTTATATGACATGGCATGAAGAATCACACAAGAGAGCAAAGCTACATATCATCATCCATGAGAATTAACTGAACTTATCTCAATGACAAAATGGATGAGATCTCTATATTGTAGACATTACATATGATTTTAGAACTTCATTTTTGAGATCAAATTCTATTTTAAGGGCCAAGAGTCAGTACCTAACTGAGTAGTTGAGCTAATTTTAAG
>NW_005871099.1:4201951-4259925 GCF_000147115.1 Myotis lucifugus | reverse complement strand
CTCTTACCACTTGTCTTTAATCTATTCAAGCTGCTGTAACAAAATACCATAGATGAAGTGGTTTGTAAACAACAAACATTTATTTCTCCCAGTTCTGGAGACTAAGCCCCAGATCAAGGCACAGGAAGATTTGGTATCTGGTGAGGTCCTGCTTCCTGGTCAATAGACAGCCAGTCTTCTTCTTGTATCCTCACATGGCAGAAGGCAAAGGGAGCTCTCTGGGATCTCTTTTATAAGGGCTCCAATCACATCTAAGAGGACCTCACCTTCATGACATAATCACCTCCCAAAGGCCCCACCTCTTAATACTATCACACCAGGGAACAGAATTTCATTGTATAAATTTGGGGAGGACAAATGCTGGTGAAAAAGGAAAGACTGGTGCTTTCCTTTCTCAAGTGCTGGTCACCTGAGAAAATGGGGGACTCTTATAACAAAGCCCCCTCAACATAGGCAGAGGTTTTTATAAGGAGGGAGAGGTAAAGCAGAACAAAGAAATCAAGGGGAGAAGGTGGAAAAGTTCCCTATGGATAGACCAGCACAGTCCATTCCGAGAAGGACCTGGATGCTGACCAAGCGACGGTCTGATGTGCGTCATCCTGGCCTTCCTTCTCCTGGTTCTACATCATCCTGGTTCTACTGCTAAAGGTCAGCAATTCTCCTAGAGCTGGGATGACTTAAGGTTGGAGTATGGATCTTCTGAAGTTAGTTCCTAGGATTCTCATAGAAACATACTGTTATCTACAAGCTAGACATTAGTCAGAGTCCAAATTTACAGAAACAATGTCAAAAGGATGCTGGGGTGGTTTACAATTCCCCACTGATACAGAATCACTTGTACAGGCCCACGGCTGACTTAGACCCAGCTTATTCTCTTTGTCTTTTCTACATCCTTCACTGCCCCCCCTCAGGCTCACTGAACCCTTGGCTGTGCTGGCTCACCACACTGGAGTATGTTTTTTTTAACCTTTTGCTTTTAATCCCAATACCCAGGGCACTCCTCTACCACTTAAATTTGAGTCTCTGAGGGTGAAACCATGGCATTAATACATTTAAAATTCAATAGGTGATTCCAGTTTGTAACCAAGATTGAGAACTGGTTGTTTATAACAGCGGTTCTAATTGGAATCGATAAGAACTTAGAGGAATACATTCTCAGATCTTTCAAATGGGTCAGGGAAGGCTTCACAGAAAAGGTCATTCTTGACATGACATTAAAATGAGAAAAAGTTTACAGGGAATCATGAAGAAAAGAATGAGTAAGGATATCACCAGATAGGGACTGGGCCTGAGTCTGTCTTAGAGTGCCTGGCAGTCTATGGTTCTTGACTTCATGCAGGAAATATCTCACAAGTCCATGTGATTTGAAGAATGTATTCGTTAGAGCTGTGGACAGTAAGAGTTTAGGAGTACAAAGATACAAAGTTTACACCTGAGAAAAGGCATGGGCATGCTCCAGAGAGAGCCCCATTCTGGCTTCCTTTGTCTTGAGGGGTTTTTGTCTGCTTTCCAAAGGTGGAGATTACTAGGAGAGGACTCAGTGGAGAATATCAATAGAATATTCATCAAGTTTACCAGGTGTGCAATTTCAGGGCTGTGGTCTCCACTAATCAGTCAGAACCGAGGCAAGGGATCATTAGTCATTACAGTTGGTCTGCTTTTCTGGGCCTGGAGCTGAAATACAACTGAAGCCTATATATTAAATCTAGGCGGAAACGGGGTGGGGGGGCAGGGTTCCAAACCACATGACCAGTGATATGAAAGTATGAAAGGGAGTGATTCTGGCACCAGTTTTTCCTCTCTCTCAGTTTCTCCATTTTTGCCAAAGAATTTTCTTAGTGTCTTACTATCCTGCTTCAGGGAAGAGGTATAAATGTGAATGTGCAAATACACAGGAGAAGAGGAAGGGCATGTGCGCTGGGGCAGCTGCCAGAATTCTGTGCTCCTGGCCATCTTGTACCATCCACCCCCTAGATGATCTTATTTGAGGAATAAATGTGTATAAGTAATAATTCATAATCTCCATCTTTTATTCTAAAAACCTGACTTTCTTAGTTTCTTCATTACCACCCCCACTCTGGCAAACCATTTATGTGATATTTTCTTTGACCACCCAAATGAATTTCATTCTGATCACTTATTTACATTCTGCTTATCATTTATTTGCATACAGTTGGTTTTTAAAATATTTTAATGACTTCAAAGAGGAAGGGAGAGGGAGAGAGAGAGAGAGAGATAGAAACATCAACGATGAAACAGTATAATTGATTGGATGCCTCCTGCACACTCCCTACTGTGAATCAAGCCTAAAACCTGTGCATGTGCTCTGACTGGGAGTTGAACCATGATCTCCATGTTCATAGGTGGACCCTCAACCACTAAGCCATACCCATTGGGCTGCATACAGTTTTAACTTAAATGTTTACTATAACATATTTAATTTTTGTAGTCTGCTTACATTAAATATTAGATGAAAGCTCTGTTCTATTAAATTGTGCACACTTCAAATGTAGGGTCATTTTTCCCCCAGTTAAACTATATAATAAAGAGCTAATATGCTAATTAGACCAAACAGCCAAACGACCTTCTGGACGTACTTCCAGACGTCTTCCTGACGAAGCCAGGGCCGGAGGGAAGCCAGCCTGGGTCCCGGGTGCCTGTGGGCAGTGGGAGGAGGGAAGCAGCCCAGGCCCTGGGTGCCTGCTGGTGGCTGGAGGGAAGCCAATGTCAGCAGCTGGGGGAAGAAAGGCCTACTCTTGCATGAATTTTCATGCATTGGGCCTCTAGTATGTTCTATAAGTCTAGATATAGTATATGCACAGTAAATCATTATTTCTTAAAATACTGTTTTTCTATTGTGTAATTTATTGCAAATAACCCAAGTACTTTTTACTTTTGAAAAATTTAATTATTGTTTTCTGTTTTTATATTTTATCTTTCTGTAATTATTGAGTATCTTATGGAAAAGAACAATAGAAAATTTAATGACTTAAATTAGATGTGTATGAGTAAATATGCATATAAAGTATAAGATGAGTGCTAAGTTGGAAAATAACTGGCATTTTGAAAATACATTAAAACTCAAGTCTATGATAAGAAGACAGTTTAGTTAAATATTCATTTATGTACCTCAAGCTGTCTTATTAATAAAAGTATTGGGGATTTTCAAAAATGGTTACAGATGGGAAAACAAGTTGGGTATAACAGGGATTTTTGTAAAACATATTAATTTGCTTCAAACCATGTGCAAGTGACTTCTTCCAGGAATCAATTTGTCAGAATGTGAGTTGAGTCATAACTTAAAATTTCAAAGAAGGCAATAATAAAAACAAGTCTAAGTGGAAAAACAAAAAGCTGTTTGCTACAAATCTGAAGTAGAATATACAAATGTAAAATATTGAGATATTTCCCTTTCAATGGAATTGGTAGCAAACTGCAACATATGGCTTGAAATCCCATTGCTGACAGTTTTTGGAAACTACTCAGTGGTTTCCAAAATGAAACCAGAAAATAAGTATCATATTGTCTTTAAAATGTAATAAGCTAGTAGGTGTCTGAACCATTTAAAGACATCTTGGAGTGTCAACTGACTCTGTGAAAGAAACATAATGGATAAGTGAAATGGATAGATTAGAAAGTAATGGACCACTTTGAACTAGTATCTTGATAGTAATGTGGCTGCTGTCTGTTGACATGATACTTCAGATAATAAGAGAAATTTTATAGGCCCATAGTGTGGCAGTATAGTAAGAAGCTAGGAAAATTCCTTGACAGGTGGACTAAGGGAAACTGAGACAAAAAAAAAAAAAATAAGCAAGGCAAAAAGATTTGAGCCATTTACAGCTAGCTAATGATTCACAAGATTTTATCTCCCCTAACCAAGGACACTTAGGAACAAATAGTTTACACACTGTTCTGTCCTGGGACAGAACAGAATGGCCTCAGTCCTGGTCCCTCTTCAATGATGTTCTTGATGACGCTCTTTGAATATAAAAGTAACCAGCAAATGACCTCGACCCTTCTATACGCACATTTGGATGAATCAACATATTGAAGGATGTACCTGAAAAGCTGATGAATATTCTGTTAAAACCCTTCCCTGACACCTCCCCTGGGATCCGGGCTGGCTAATGAAGCCTTAAGACACAGGACTCACCGCCTGCTCACTGGAGCATGCCCATGCCTTGTACCTGTTCTCCTTCTCCAACGTTCCTCTGGAGACTTGCATCCAGGTGAGCCATTGGCAGCAGCAGCTCTTCCCGGGCTTATCCCTGAATGTGTCTCCAAGGCCCCCTTTTTTCCCACTTTCCAGGGAGCTAGCAGCAGCCCACCCAGGCTCTCACGTTGCTCTTTCTATCGTAAGTCCTTCCTTTATTTCACTGTCCCAGCTTTAATAAACATACTCTACCCATGGAAGGCTCTACCTAGATCACACGCAGACCTTGTATCTCTGCTCTCTGTCTCTTAAACTCTAAGGTTCCCCATGAGACTTGCAACCAGGAAGCAATGGGCAGTGGCAGCTCATCATGGACTAACCCATTAAAACCTGTCTCCAAGGTCCCCCTTTTCTCTGACTTTCCAGTGAGCTCATTCTGTCACTGTGACTTTCGTTTCTAGGGAGCCAAAGCAGCCCCACTTAGCTCTCTCCTGTTGCTTCTTCTACCTTAAGCCCTTCCTTTGTTTCCCTGTCCCCAGGATTAATATATGTATGCTCAAAATCACCTGGTTCCTGTTGTGAAAGTCAAGAACCCATACACTACTGGTTGCCTGAGGTAGACTACCTCTGGGCCCAACCCTGTCTGGTAACATAAAGAAATTCACATAAAGCTTTGGGGTCATTCTTTGGATGAAACTATTGGAGCATTTGTGAAGCAATTGCTCTGAAGAAGTATTCCTTGGGACCATAGATGGTAGTTGTCAAATCCATTGTAGCACAGATATCCTGTTCCACAGAAACACATACACAATCAATTGTGATTTTACCCCCAGAATATGGTTTCCCATATAAGTCAAAGACTAAAAATTAGGATATGACAAAGATATTTGCCACATACAATGGTCCCCACCAATGGAAAACATGATTTGTTAAGACCCAAAATCATGTCACTTTCACAAATAGCCCTCTAGCATTTGACCACATTATAACAACATTAAGAGATGACTCATATACTGGAAAAAGCAAAGATCTGGGGATCAGATTGGTGTGGATTTTCCCTCAAAATCTTGGTGACCTCAGGTTAGCCATTATATTTTTCTAAACCTCTTGTACTTCTGCAAACTGGCAATTACACTAGTTTAGTGGTTTTCCATTTTTGCGGGGGTGGTGTTTATATGTGGTGAAAGGCTCGTGTTATATGAAGTCAGATGTGGAACATTAGAATTTTAGACATGCGAGTATGTTTGTCCATTTGTATGCCTGTCATAAAACAGTCAGGGAGTGGTATTTGGAGCTCATGTAAATGGGAGAAGAGAGAGAGAAAATAAGTTTAGCTAGGAGCCCAGTGAGTGACTTGAAATCGCGCGACGCCGCGCACCCTCAGGTCCAGCCCTGCCTCCCTCTCCGGCCCTTGAAGCAGCTGCAGCCGCTGCTGATCAGGCCCTCCCCCAGCACAGGCGAGCAGAGGCCCCTGCCGCCCTGCCCCCAATGCTGCGCGTGCAACCTACTGTCCAGTCAACCCATTATGGCGTCCCAGTTAATTAGCATATATATATATATATATATATATATATATATATATATATATATATAATTACCTCTGAAGTTATCTAAAAATAATTTTGAGAAAAGCAAAGTTTAGCCAATGGTTGTGAAACAGAAAACATGGTGTCTACTGAGGCGTTTTAGTAGTTCTACAGACAACATTAGAATTTATTTCTTATGACATATTTGTAAATTTGTCATAAGAAATAAAAGATGTCTTATTTACAAATTACTACGTGTCTAATGCTTTTCTAAGCATTCTACAGTTAATGATTCATTTTGACCTATCAACCTAAATATGGAGAAAACCTAGGCACCAGAGAGGATAGGTTACTTGCCTATAGCAACATAGGGATTAGTTGGAACTGGAACTGGAATTTGAACCCAGGAAGTTTGACTTCAGAATCTGTGCTTTTCTTTTTTAATATATTTTTATTGATTTCAGAGAGGAAGGGAGACGGGGAGAGAGACAGAAACATCAATGATGAGAGAATCATCAATTGGCTGCCTCCCACATGCTCCACACTGGGGATTGAGCCAGCAACCTGAGCATGTGCCTCGACCAGGAATCCAACCGTGACCTCTAGCCCATAGGTTGATGCTCAACCACTTAGCTGGGCCATAATCTGGGCTCTAGTATATTATGAAATAAATTGATATGCACTAGAAGTGATTATGATACGAACTTATTCTGACTGGTTAACTTATTAAGTTCACCATGAAATAATGCAGCTTCTGCTTTCACTGTGCATCTTCCTCAACTTTCTGTAAAATTCTGTATCGTTTATTAAAAAAACCAAGTCTTGTGCATATCTATTTTCTAATATAAAACTCTAAGAGCAAGTGTATTGCTCAAACACTTGTACATGTATTAGTTTTTAGGTTATCTTTTTAAAAAGTTTTTATTAGCAAAAAAACACCTCTTTTTAAAATAATTCAAATCTCACCCTGGCTGGTGTGGCTCAGTTAGTTGAGCATCGCCCCATGCATAGGTTTTATGTTTAGGAGTGCCTAACTTTTTAGTGGTTTGGCAAAATCAATCATTAAGAATTACAAAATAGTCCAGCCAGTGTTTCTCAGTGGTTAATCGTCAACCTATGAACCAGGAGGTCATGGTTCAATTCCCGGTCAGGGCACATGCCTGGGTTGCGGGCTCGATCCCCAGTGTGGGACATGCAGGAGACAGCCAATCATTGATTCTCTCTCACCATTGATATTTCTCTCTCTCCCTCTCCCTTCCTCTCTGAAATATATAAAAATACATTAAAAAAAGAAGTTAACCTTTTAATAGGCCTTTGAACATGTTTCATTTTGATCCTTTTTCTCTCTTTTACCTATGTGTATTATCAACTTCTGACAATTATCTCTTCAAAATGTCTTATATATATGCTCCTTATTTTCATTCCCATTGTAAGCTATGTAGTTCTGGTTATCTGGTTTCATTATTGCAAAATATGGTATTTGTGCTTCCAGTAATTCTGCCTCTGCCTCTTTGCTCTAGATCAGTCATTATGAAATGATTTTATGTCATCAATCCAAAAATAATAGATTCCACTTTCCTTCCATGATAAATAAAAAGCATCTTGACATGAAATTTACAACATGCACACAAACACACACAGAGCTTTCCTATCTAATTCATTAACATTGTTAGTGTACACCTACTGCTGCATATATGCTAGTCTTCTCACTTGATATTGCATCTATCCTCTCTTTTTATTTAAAAATTCTTGAGTTTTGCTTAAGATTTATAAAGATCTATTGTCACCATTTCAATAGAATTTTACTATTCTTCTTAGATCTGAGGGATTCTCAGTTCATTGTGACATTATCATTTTATTTTCTATTATTTTACTCTAATTTTATTTTTCCTTTGAGGGTGTGATAATTAGACCTGAAAGGTAACTTTACTTTGTTGATTTTGCTTCCCTGTGCATTTCCCCAAGAAACTTACTGCACTTTCATTTCACAATACAGGAAATGCAGTTGTCCATATACAAGCAGTGAGAGAACACAAACCAAATGATGTGAGAGAAACTGAAGTTACTTGTGTCAGTTTGAAGTTATTGTAAATGATGGCTTTGTAAACATCAGACCCAAATGCAATTTACTCACACATACCATATCACTTCTGTAATGACATTCAATTACTTACTTCCCTGGCACTCATTCATCCAACAAACGTATTGTGCACTGTTCTGGGTGCCAACCATATAACGGTGAACGGAGAAGAGCCCCCTACTCTCCCAGAGTTTACATTTCAGTGGGGCAGAAAGGCAATACTCCACAATAGCCCAAGTGATGCAGCAGTAGATAAAGAGGGTCTGTCAGAGCTTGCAATAGGGCATTGACCTCGGGAAGGATCTCAGGGAACTTTCCCCGAGGGAGCGCTCTGGCACTGAACTCCAGCCTGAGCAGACATTGATTTGTTAAGGAAGGAAGAGAGGAGTGTTCTAGCAGAGGCAACAGCATGGTCGAAGATCTTTCCGTAGAAGGGAACATGACTGGCTCAGGACTTGAAAGAACAACAAAGTGGTTGAAAAGAGAAAGTGTGGGGAATGTGCTGGAAGATGAGGCTTGAGAAAGAGATGGAGGCCATAGCTCGCCTGGTGCTAATCCCTCTTAATGAGATTTTTGTGTGTGTTTTTCGTTGTTGTTGTTATCATCACTTTAAGAGTATACAAAGCCTAAGAGGGGCTTTCCATAGGGAGAATTATTATATACATGATTATTATATACATTATTATATACAATTCTAATTGGCAACGAAGAGGATAGGATTTGTAGGGGTTAAGCATTCACAGTAAGAGTAAAAACACTTAGGAATTGTTAAAAGGCACATTAAATGCTATGCTATTTTATTTATATGAAGCACTTTAAGTTACAATTCAAAAGCATATTGTTTGTGCTCACATTTAGAGTCTGTATGATGTGCCAGGTACAATGGCAACCCAGCGCCCTTTTATAAATAACCTATTAATTACAGTCTAGGATAACCCAGTGTTTTTTAAACCGAAACACTGGAACTGAAGAAGTGACCAAAATGTTTATGTAATAGACAATGACGTATCTGTAAATTCTTAAGCAATTTCACCCCTATGCCCCTGGGCTTGCCTCCAGCTTCAGTTAAAAATGACATGAAATTGTTACCATTTGACAGCTGCTGACTTTTTGAAATTAATGGATTTTTGGTTTAGCTCCCAGCAGGTGTCCACCTGATAAAGACAACAGTTCTAATTGCCACCAATTGCTTTCTTCTTCAGCAAAGTTAATAAAAAGGCCAGGAACAAGTTGTTTAATCACATCAGTAAGAAATGAAAAAGACCACTAAGGTTACTCTTCCTCTTTCCTTGAGACCATAGCAAATCTGCTTCCTATCAATTCTCTTCCTGTTTTGCCCAGTCCGATTGAAATGTACCAAATCAATGAATTCTCTGCTTCCCTTATAAAATGTCTAACCACTTTGCTTCCCATTCCCTAGTTATTCTCCACTTTGCTTACTTAGTAAACATCTTAAAGAATCCCTGCCTTTCTCTGTATTCCCAGAATTCAGATTGTAAACGGAGATACTCACTTAAGTCATGAAGAAGGAATGAGCTGGAAAACTGAATTGCCTAATTACCTCATTGGGTGGTCCTTGAATTTGGGAATAAAATTCATCTGAAGGGAGGGACTGTAGTAACTATGAGCGACCCACAATTCAATAAATAAACCTCATGTTTATTTAATATTATAATCAAACATAGACCAAGAAAGAAAGTCACTGTAAATGCTAAAAAAAAATTAAAATATTTTAAAATGGGAATTTGTGATTTAGAATACTCTGTTTCATTTTTAAGACTGAGTAGAATGTAAAAAATGTTCATTTTCAACAACCACACTTGAAAGTGTGATAGTAAGTAGCTAGTGTTGCAAGGAGTTATCATATGTGCTATGTACAATGAATGTTTGTGTTCCCTCCCACCAAATTCATATGTTAAATCCTAACTCCCAATGAGACGGTATTTGGAGGTGGGGCCTTTGGATGGTAATTGGCCTATGAGAGCATATGAATGGGATTCTTGTCTGATTCCTCATATAAGAGACCCCAGAGAGCTCCCTCTTCCCTTCCCATTCTACCACGTGAAGACTCAGAGACAAGGGAGCAATCTATAAACTAGGAAGCAGGCTTTTAACAGACACTGGATGTGCCAGTGCCTTGATGTTAGGCTTCCCGGATTACAGAACTGTTAGAAATAAATTTGTCTTGTTTTTAAGCCACCCAGTCTATGGTATTCTGTTATAGCAGCGAGATAGACTAAGGCATGTTTGGAACGATCAGAGAAAGAATTTCTATTAGTTAGTATAGGCTCTTTTTTTATTATGAGAAAATACCCTTTAGAGTTGTTCTTTTCATATTCTTATAATATGACCTTAGAAGATGTCTTGTTTCACAATGTAGGGAATTGAAACTCAGTAGTTTAGTAAATGAGAAGCAAATCTAGAATTAGAATTCAGGAATCTTATTTTTAAAGCCGTCTTCTTTCCCCATTACCATCTGTTAAGTTTTTCCTTTTATAGTAGGTTTTTATCATACATGAGGTCCAAAATGGAATGTTCCTGAGCTATGACAAAAAAAAATCTTATAGCTATGGGGATAGTGGTAAAGAGAAGAAAAATATTCATGTTGGTGAACAAAGCATTTAGCAGTTTGGTCAAATTTTATGGTACTTTTCCCCCAAGTTTGATTATCACTCATGGAGAAACAATCCTGAGGTAATCTAACACCTGTTTCTTTTTAGATTTTGATATATCTAGCTTACATAAACACCTTATTTTCCTTTCTTATGTAAATGATTTTACTGCTAGTTAGCAATGGGGAAAAAATGTCAATAGCAGAAATGTGGGAAATTGATAAAACTCATCAAGTTTGATCCCAGATCTTTATCTTCTAACTTATTTATAGATTTCAATACAAATCTTAAACAGATATTTATTGTGAATCTTCCAGAAAAAGCAAAGAGAGGACAGTTAAGAATTAATATATTTCCAGCAGAAATTGCTCACAGACATTGAGGCTTCTCCAGTATTTACTTGAACATTAAAAGAAGTCAGTCAACTTTATAAACATATCATAATACAGAAAGTCTATATTATTCCTATTTTAATTTAGGCTTTATTAGAGTGGATCTACCAAAATTTCTCCCTCATAGAATGCCTGGCACATGGCATGACCTCTATTTGTGGAATTACCTATTTGGAGGCTAAACTTTAAG
The DNA here is from genome assembly GCF_000147115.1 of Myotis lucifugus. Classification (NCBI taxonomy): domain Eukaryota; kingdom Metazoa; phylum Chordata; class Mammalia; order Chiroptera; family Vespertilionidae; genus Myotis; species Myotis lucifugus. Next base: position 4,248,969 of record NW_005871099.1, on the reverse strand, counting down.
TTAAATGATGGAAACATCATGTCATCTAAATCTAAGAGTAACTGGAAAGTTTATTAATGGTAATGTGAAGGATTAGCTCTTTCTTTGTGATAACTATCTTTAATAAAATGTATCACTTGTCTTGTGTTATTGGGAGCATCGTGACTTTCATTAGTTATCTAATACCCTTGGTCAAATTTCATGGTAGTTTTCCCTCAAGTTTGATTTTCTATATGTACACATAGATATTGAAATTTTCCTTGTTCCAGAAAAATTAAATAGCAATAGTTATATATAAGTAAAAAAGAGTGAAGATTTGTGTTTTTTTTTTATTCACAAAGAGTATTAGTACTCCTCTGTGACAATTGGTTAAATAACTACTGAAAGACAAATCAGTATGATAAGTACTAGGGAAAGGAGTGTATTCCCTAAGCATTTGTTGAACATTCAATACCAATAAAAATGCTCATAAAATGTCCAATTCCTATTGAGTGTGCTAACAGGGAAAACTCATTCATCTCTTCCTAATTGCATAAACTTGAACATTGTATAAATCTGAATCCAATCAGGACATGAAACTGTGCAATAATTTGAGCGAGAAAGTTTTAATGTAAAGAATTATTAACTATAGCAGTGGATCGAAGAAACACGAGAGGTTGGTTAGTGCCTATTTACGAGAACTCTAACAAATTTGGAAACTGAACTTTTAAGGAATAGTCAGTACTCTAGGGCTGAGATAAGATGTCCACAGAAGAGTCTCCCTTCCCTCAGGCCTGAGATCCAGACTTTGTTGGAGAGAAAATAATCTTGGCTCACTGAAAGAGAAGCTGCCTTGGAACTTGCAGGAAATATGTCCTTCAGAACTTGCCAGAAATCACTCTCTTGGTATCTGGAGAAAGCTACCCGTCGGGAGATGTCTGTCCAGACCTAGACTACTATGAAACCACCCATGTGTGCTGGGGACGCTGCTGGCTCCTGAGTGCTGCCGATTACTGTACTGTGAAAGCCTGGTGCTGGAGAAGTTACCTGTTTTAAAATATAGCCCTAGGTTGTTTGCCTCAGTGGATAGAACATCAGCCTTCAGACTCAAGGGTCCTGTGTTAGATTCTTATCAAGGGCCTGTACCTCGATTGCAGGCTCCCCCAGGCCCGGGCCCTGGTTGGGGCTCGTGCAGGAGGCAACCAATCAATGTGTTTCTCTCACATCAGTATTTCTCTCTGTCTTTCTCTCTCTCTTCCACTCTCTAACAATCAATGGAAAAAATATCTTCAGGTGAGGATTGAAAGAATTAAAGAAATTAAAAAATATAAAATGTAGGTGTTATTGCCTGGTTAGTGTGGCTCAGCGGTTGAGTGTTGACCTATGAACAGGAGATCATGGTTCCATTCCCAGTCAGGGCACATGCCTGGGTTGTGGGCACGATCCCCAGTAGGGGTCATGCAGCAGGCAGCTAATCAATGATTCTCTGTCATCATTGATGTTTCTAACTCTCTCTCCCTCTCCCTTCCTCTCTGAAACCAATAAAAATATATTTTAAAAATGTAGGTTTTATTGTTTAGGTATGGTGAGGCCAACAGATCAGGAAATGATTGTCATCGAAAAGGTAGTTGTTATACTCATGCATCTCAAGAGGAGGGACATACCATGGGGTGGGAGGTGGACATGAGGAGGCACCATTGTCAGTTGAGAGGCAAAAACAGTGAGGGGAAAACATGGGCAAGAACCTGTATTGTGGTTTCCACAGGAAGGAGAACACAAGGCAGGGTAAGCAGGCTTATGATTGGCTAGTTTGAATAATTTTAAGGGCTCTGTCCCTAATTGTCTGTTCCCTGTCCCTGGGATAGTAGGGCAGGTGGATAGTGGCCCAGAGTGTGAGGGCCTGATAAAGGAGGTGGTTGGGGATATGTGTTCTAATTTCCATGCTTGCTATGCTCCACACAAATATATATCCCCAAACATGTAGCTGACACTAGAGAGTTAAGACTTCGGAATTTTATATCTAAAAGTGGCCTTAGAGTTTTATTTTACAAATAAAAATATTAAGTCTCAGAAAACTGAAATTACTTCCCGAAAGTCAGACAGTTTTAGTTGTTTATAACCTATATTAGAGGCCCTGGTGCATGAAATCGTTCACTTGGGGGGGGGGGTGTCCCTCAGCCCAGCCTGTGCCCTCTTGCAGTCTGGGAGCTCTTGTTGGACATCCTTAGTGCTGCCACAGAGGACGCTTGCCAGCTGTGAGCCCGGCTTGTGGCTGTGTGGTGCTCCCCCCTGTGGGAGCACACTGACCACCCAGGGGGCAGCTCTTGTGTTGAGCGTCTGCCCCCTGATGGTCAGTGCTCATCACAGTGACTGGTCGTTCCACTGTTTGGACTATTTGCATATTAGCCTTTTATTATATAGGATTTCTTTATTCCTCTTTAATGTTATTTCCACTAAATAAGAAAATAATAATACCATGGATGGTCACAATAATTTGAGTTATTTAAAAATGATGCTATATAATTTTTAGGAGAAATGTAGCCAATTTATTTTACATATATATTTATTTTTTATGTTTGCAAAAATTGGTTACATGATAAAAAATCTATCTGAATAAATATACATCTTTTTAATAGGTATACAATACAAAATTTTAAATGTCAGAAATTATTAGGTCCTATTTTAATTGGCAGCATTTTTTTCTTAGTGGCACATAAAATAATGGTACATTTTATGATTGATGGCTTCTTGGATTATACAGTATAATAACAGGGCAGTGGAAAGAATGCTTCTGAATTCAAAACCAGATGACATAATAATTTTATTTTAAGTAAGCTTTATTTACTTGGACATTACTAGCCGAAAATTAAGACATGCATATTAAACATATGCTTTATTAAATTAAACAATTTATTTGACATTCTTAAAAGGCTCCTTTTGCTTCTAATTAATTTCCAACTTTCAGCAGAAGACCATGGGAACCCAGAAACTGAGAAAGAGCATATCTAGGCTTTACAAGGTCTTGATAAATCTCTTTGTTCTTTGTGCTTCTGTTTCCACACTAATAACTCTGCCTTTGTTCTCTATCTACCTCCTCACAGCGAGGTGCAGATGGATAAAAGCACAGGGGAGTTGTTGTTATTGAGAAGACAAACTGGTAAGAGATAATGTAGAAATTTTGTGGCGTATAAATTAAGAGTAACAGTAAATATTAGCTGATTATATTTGAGTGAGATACTTGGTGAAGAAGACAATGTAAAGGGAAGGTAGAGAATAATAGAGTGCGTTAAAGAATTTCTCTGTCCTAAAGGTTTATGATATAATTATTTTTCCTATTTATAATATTTTTCCTATTTACAAATTACTTTACTTTGTAGCCATGTGTGTGTATGTGTGTGTGTGTGTGTGTGTGTGTAGCCATTTTTCCTACAGTTTTTGATTCTCATCTAATTTAGAAAAGACAGAGAATTATTCCCTGAGTCTTGTGATACAAAGAAAAACAAGATCTGAATGCTAAAAATATAGTTTCATAGATACTGTGTAAAATCAGATTTCATACTAAAATAGATTGATCTACTTTAGTGATTTTAAAAATTACTCTTAGCAGATCTTATTTTCTAAATAAAGTCTTACAATGGACAACAATTATGAATAAAATAAAACATTAAAAAAAGATATCAACTCTTTCTCAAGCAGAAGTAAGAAGAAAATGAGACTCTCAAAGCAACCTAACTTTTTCACCACCCTTTGCAGATGTTATAAACCACATATGGCACCCAATAGGACTCCAAGATATACAGTTCCAAACCTTATTTGTCAGTCTCAGCAATGTCATAGTGGCTTATATAACATTAACTCTACTGCAAATAACAATTAAGAAACATGGACAAATAATATTAAAAAAAAATAAAACAATTGAAAACAATGAAGACTGACACAAGCCAGGCAGAAATTTGAACAAAACTAACCAGTGAAAAAAAGAACTTTACTGGGGGAGGTCTGTGTTTGTATGGCTTTTTTTCTGAGCAAAATCCAGTACAAAGTGTTCAGGGAAAACTAGCTATCCAGCAGAAAGCTGCAGTGTTATTGGATTAAGATGTAGAGTCACGGGATGGAGTCAGACAGCTGAAAATTGAGATGATCAATTCAGGAAAGAAGGGAGTCACAAACATGTAAATTTGTAAATTTGCATACATGTTTCCTCATATCCTTAGCTGACTTTTAACTGTGAGTAAGCAGAAAAGACTATAAGAAATCCAGCAGAAAGCAAAAGGTGAAAAGCAGAAAATGTAAATGGGACTTCAATGGCTGGTCACTGAGGGGAGTTGGAATTTAAAATTTGAAATGTACTAGGTTAGAGGGGTTTCCATTGAAATTAGGAGGAATCACACCCTCACACAGTTTTATTTAACTAAGAATTTTCCTTAAGACTAAGGGCAAAACTCTTTCTAACAATGTGTAAAATCAAGCTTCTACGAGTTCAAGGAGTTAATAATTTAACCACATGCCAGAAGATAAATTACTTCTTTTTAGAAAAATTTAACAAAATCCAATGTGTATACATGTATCATCCACAATGTTCAGTATGCAGTTAAAAAATTTTAAATGAGTAAAGAAGCAGGCAAAATTGATTCATAACTGAGATAAAAGGCATTCAATATCATGTCAGTTAGATATTGGAATTAGCAGACTTGGACTTTAAAACAGGTAATAGATATATTCAATGACTGAACTAAAGGAAATCATTACCATAATTAGTGAATCAGAGAATTTCAGAAAAGAAATGCAAATTGTTTTTAAAAGAATCAAAACTAAAAATAACAGTATCTGAAATTTAAAAAGCCATCGTATGATATCTATACATATAAAAGCCTAAGTGACCGTTAAGGTGGAATGACTGGAACGACCAGTCACTATGACATGCACTGAGCAGGCAGGCAGGCGAGTGGTTAGGACCAAGCAGGCAGGCAGGCGAGTGCTTAGGGGACAGCAGGCAGGCAGGCGAGCAGTTAGGGGTGAGCAGTCCCGGATTGTGAGAGTGATGTCTGACTGCTGGATGTCCCACTGCAAGAATCGGGCCTACACCGACAGTCGAACATCTTATGAGGGGTCCCAAATTGCAAGAGGGTGTAGGCCAGGCTGAGGGGCCACCCTCCTACCGTGCATCGGGCCTCTGGTTAATATTATAATGGAAACAGCAGAAAGCAATGTCAGTAAACTTAAGGAATAATCAATAGCAACTATGTAATATGAAGAACAGGGATTGGGAAAAATATTTTAAAATTAAATGAATAGGGTAACTGATTTGTTGGACAATACAATTTTGTCTATTATAATTGTACATGAAGTCCAAAAAATAGAGTATAGCGAGACTGGGAAAGAAAAATATTTAAAAAGAATGATTGAAACTTTTCCAAAGTTGATGAAAAACTCTACCTAGAGATCCAGAAAGTTTAGCAAAACCCAATACAGATAAATAAAGAAAATCATGCGTAGGCTATCACAATCAAACTGCTAAAAAAAAAAAATGTTGCAAGCAGCCAGAGATGGAAGAAGCCATCCTATATACAGGGAAGCAAGGATAAGAATGATGGTTAATTTAGTAGAAATAATGGAGGCCAGAAGACAATGGAGGCACATTATTGAGATGAGAGAGAGAGAGAAAAAACAATAACTCTGAGTTCTATAATTAATGAAAATGTCTTTCAAAAATGAAGGCATGAATGACATCAATGGATATGGCTGAGAAAAAAATTTAAAACTTTGTTCCTATACAACATTAATGAACAACTAGCAAAAAATGTAAAAATCAACTTTTTTTTTAATTTCAAAATTTAACAAAAAAATTACAACAACCAGGAAAGTGCTTAATGAAGGAAAAAACTACTGAATTTATTCAACAGATTTTGAATAATATCATGACATGTGCTGTGCTAGACTTTGAATTTTAATTTCAGTCAATGACCACTGATAAGGTTTATGGTAATTTTTAATAACGTAGTCTGTTGTATTTTTCATTTGTCCTGGCTTCTTTATTCATATGTCTATGATATTGAAATGAATAGCACTGCCAGATAGAAAAAAAACAACAACTTTCTATTCAACATTTTCCTAAGATGTGTAATTTATATGTAATATTTTGTCCACCAAAACTTTTGACTACAATTGTTAAATAGAGTCCTCTAATTCCAGATTCCTAGTAATGGGAATAATTGAAGGACTTTGAACTTCCTAAAGTTGAGAAATCAACAACATCAAAAAACAATTAGAGCCCTAACTGGTTTGGCTCAGTGGATAGAACATCAGCTTGTGGACTGAAGGGTCCCAGGTTTGATTCTGGTCAAGGGCATATACCTTGGTTGCAGGCACATCCCCAGTAGGGGGTATGCAAGAGGCAGCTGATCAATGTTTCTCTCTCATTGAGGTTTCTAACTCTCTATTTCTCTCCCTTCCTCTCTGTAAAAAATCAATAAAATATATTAAAAAAAACAAAAACAAAAAACAATGACTGAATAATCTCAGAGGGAAGTATGGGACGGGGGGACGAGATTAACCAAAGAATTTATATGCATACTAGAGGCCTGGTGTATGAAATTTGTGCACTGGGAGCGGGGAGTCCCTCAGCCCGGCCTGCGCCCTCTCGCGGTCCAGAACCATAAGCTGGCAGTTGGACATCCTTCTCACAGTCCAGGACTCCTCGCTCCTTACCGCCCACCTCCTCGCTGCTCCTTACCTCTAGGCTCACTGCTCTTAGCACTGCTGTAAAGGTGGGAGAGGCTCCTGCCACTGCTGCTGTACTCGCCAGCTGTGAGCCTGGCTTCTGGCTGAGCAGCACTCCCGCTGTGGGAGCACACTGACCAACAGGGGACAGCTCCTGCGTTGAGCATCTGTGCCCTGGTGGTCAGTGTGCGTCATAGCAACCAGTCGTTCTGACAGTTGTTCCACAGTTTGATCGATTTGCATATTAGACTTTTATTATATGGGATATGCATTACCTATGAACACAGACAATAGGGTGAAGGCCTGGGGCAGGGCAGGAACCGGGTAGGGGGGAGAAATGGGGAAAAAAGGGAAGCATCTGTAATACTCTCAACAATAAAGATTTTTTTAAAAAACAAAACAATTATTTACTATGTAATAAAGTCAATAAATATATCATTACATAATCAACTTAAACATAGTTTTACAAGAGAGCAGTAAATACTATATAGAAAAAATGTACTGTTAAATTTAAAGAGTGGCACATATAAGTGTATCTAATTACTCAACTACTGCTTCTTTCCAAAAATTTGACCATGCAGCATGATGATCTTAATTGCTTATAAGACAGAGTATTCCAATACCTTTCATTAGGAAAGCATTCCTATCAGTGAAAAAGATAGAATTTATTTCCAAATAAATATGATTTAAATTTTTCAGTTATAAAAAGTAGCATGGTGGAGTTTCTATTTAAATGTTGATTTTATAATACTAGTTTGGGTAGGAGAAATTGTATTTTCTTGTTGAGTTTTGCACTTCCCCTGAAGAGAAAAAATATGGAGGGGAAGGAACATCATTAGACAAGATTTAGTCTGATCTTTTATGGAATGCTGGGAAGCATCCCTCTCAACTCTGTTTCACCAAGTTGTATAAAAAGCTCTATTAGCAGAGTTTCTTTTTGGGGGTAGTTTTTTGGTTGTTTTACTTTGAAAACAGTTAGAAAATGATACTATATAATCATTTATAGCTTTATGAGTCAGATTATCCCAATTCTTATTTATTTTTAATCCTCACCCAAGGATATGTTTTTATTAATTTGCGAGAGAGAGAGAGAGAGAGAGAGAGAGAGAGAGAGAGAGAGAGAGAGATTACCTCCCATACTTGCCCCAACATGGATTGAAACTGCAACCCAGGTATGTGCCCTGATCAGGAATCGAATCGACAACCCTTTGGTGCATTGGATGATGCTCCAACCAACTGAGCCACACTGGCCAGGGCAGATTATCACAGCTTTTAGATAATGAGAATAAAAGATGAGATAGAAAAACAGGCTAGAGATCGATCTCAAAAATAAATCTTATAAAGGTTTTAGTTGGGTAAAAGGTTGAAATAGAAGTACTGTATGCCTAGACTGAGAGGAAAGTAAAGTGCTAAACAAGTAGAAAAACAGAATAAAAGGGATACTGAAAAAGTGGGGGATGGATTGGAAAAAAGTCAGAAGGCAGCCCAATTCTATATTTGAAAGTTGGTAAGTGGGTAGATCTTAAAAGTTTTCAACACACACACACACACACACACACACACACACACACACACAAATTGTAACTATGTATCTGATGGATATTAACTAGACATTGTGGTGATCATTTCACAATGTATACAAATATTAAATTATTATACTATATACCTGGAACTAATATAATGTTATGTGTCAGGTATACCTCAATAAAAAAGAAGATAGTCTAATTTTGACCTTAAATATAAGCTCATCTAAACATACAGAGAGATAATTTCATCTAACTCATTGAATTTATAGATAATTTAGTTTCTCTCAAGTTGAAATAGTTGAGTCGAGTGAGAAACAGGACCAGAAACCAGATCCACTTGTTCTCATTTTAGTTCACTTCACTGTATTACAAAGTAATGTCAACTTGATTTTCTTTAAATACACTTTTAGAAAAATTCAATTTACACCAATATCAATTGCAAATTTGTTGTTATGAAGAACTCATTGCAATGGTCAAAATGAGGCTGAACAAAAAAATTCAGTATAGTTGGCTGATGGTGAATTTAATTATCAAGAATATTAAATAGTTGAAACAACATACTAACAGAAAATTATAAAATAGATACAGAAAATGTTGAGGATTTGTATGAACATTTCCCCATTTCCCTTGGAATCATCTTGTCCTCAATGGAACGGTGTCTTATTCCCTTTCGTTTTGTTTCTATAGTACTTATTCAGCATTAAAACAAGAATTATGTTTGTATAGTAATATATCATCAAGACCAGTGGATACACATTTATTTAAACTCATATAAATACATACCTACACACATACATTTTTCCAATTTTAAATTCTATAACTGTTTTCCCTAGGGATTCATAATGGTGCAGAATTACTCAGAGGCCACACCTAGATGAAAAGGCAAACCACACATTCCAGAGACTGTAAATCTGAGTGTCTCACAGTAATATCACTCCTGAATGTTGTTTTAGAAACTTCTGCCAGCTCCCACGTCTGGAACTTGTTACACATACAAGCATGATAAATAGGAAAAAAATAAACAAGTGAGCTGAATCTTTAACCAAGGCAAGGAACACAACTGCCAGCATAATTTCAACCCCCAAAGCACTGAAAGGCTCTTCTATGCCTAACCACCATCTGGGGAAGGGAGGCAGAGGTATAGGGTGGAATAAATGCATCTTTGGATCAGTTGCAAACATTATTTTTTTTTTAATAACATGCTTTCGTGGTGATGTGACCTGGGAAAACATATTGGCTGTAAATGCTGTAACCCAATAGTCCCTTCCTTTTGGAACATAGTGCTTCTTCTATAGGAGCAGTCTTACTTCATCTTTTAATTAAACTAATTTTTATCTCATAGTCATCAATGACAAAAAAAAAATGCTTGTAGGTGTAGCCAGGAAAAGTAAATTGTCAGTTTAAGGGCTAGTGAGAGAATTATTCAGGGAAGGCTCTCTCCTTTCCTGAACACTACTTCTATGAGCTATGTGCAGATAGGTCAAGATAGATCGTGGGCTTCTTACAAGGCTGAGATGTGTGAGGATTGATATAAAAAATACTAAATTTCTCTCCATAATAAACCTTAGAAAACACAAGGTTGCTACAAAGAGAATGGCATTGCCTCGGGACCTGAAGCAGTTGGAGTTGGTAAGGAGTGCAGGTTAAAAAATTTTTTTTTTCAGCAAGACGGTAGGGATGTTGGGCCCAAGAGTCATCTATAAGATAGTCTCAGCTGTGGCTATGGCCCAAATACTTTGAACACAGATATAAAAACTTAATGTAAGTATGTAGGTAGCTGTGCTGGGCTCTGTTCTTTACACTATAAAGTAAATATCCATTCTACCACTCTACTGTACACTTTGACCTCTACTCTTGATTTTTTAGTAAAATACTTCTATACAAAATATCCTAATATAAATGTGATTTGAGGAATATAAGAAAAGAGAACATTCCATGATTGGGTCGACACAGCATAGACAAAAGGAAAGGCTGTTAAGACTATTTTAGGCAAAGCAAGGAGTGAGAGTAAGACATGTCTAGAAGAAACATAAGAACCCTTTAGGCCCTGACTGGTTTGGCTCAATGGATAGAGCGTCGGCCTGCAGACTGAAGGGTCCCAGGTTCGATTCCAGTCAAGGGCATGTACCTTGGTTGTGGGCACATCCCCAGTAGAGGGTGTGCAGGAGGCAGCTGATTGATGTTTCTTTCTAACTTTCTATCCCCCCCCTTCCTCTTTGTAAAAAATCAATAAAATATATATTTTTTTAAAAAGAACCATTTAGTGGAATTGAGGTTTAGTATTCTTTACTGTTGGTAGAAGGAAATTTTGATACTCCCCTCTTAAAATTAATCAAGGGTGATAGAAAATAAAAATGGGATATAAAAAGTGCCAGAATGGGAGTAGGGAACTTCTTTAGGAAGGTGGGATGGCAAAGCCTCTTGGAGGAGCTCCAATTTGAGCTGAAATATAAATGATGAGTAGGAGGCAACCAGATAAATATAGAGGAAGAGTGGCAGAGGAAGAGGAAAGAATTCCAAAACAGAAATAAGCCAGTATAGCTAGAGTCCAATGGATCAGGCCGATTGGTAAGGAAAGAAAGAATAGGTAGACTGTGCTTGATCATGTTGGCCTTCCGTGCTGTCATAGTCTTGTTTCCATAGAAAACAGAGCCCGAGGCCAGCTTCCATGCCAATGCTGGATTAGGAAGAGTATAATCTTAGAGTAGCAAATGTGAGGGGGGAGGGAAATGAGTTAGCCAAGGAGTAAAAGCAAATACATGTGCTTACTAAGCTAAGCACAAATTGTGCTCAGGAAGTCCTTCTCTGTGGGGCCAAATGTTACGGAACCTCATAACAATCAATTAAAGGTAGATGGAAGAAAGCAACATTTATCTCTCAGCTCCTTCCGCGTTCCGCATCCCAGTGGTGAAAGTTTGCCACTTGGTGTTTCCCCCTCCTTATCTTCGCTGCCCTATGTAGGCACCTGCGAGAGGTACCAGATACCTTTTGCACTGGTACATGGCTGGGTGAACAGTAGGCAGGTCGTTGCAGCGGACTTCATGCAGAATCCAGTCTAACCAGAAGGGCAACTGAGTGAGCCACAGGAATCAGGAGACGATGCTGCGGGTCAGTGGCTGGGGTTTTTCAAAGATTTAGAATTTTATTCTAATTTCAAAGTCAAACCATTGTTTTAAAGCAAGGAAGCACTATTGTCTTATTTATGGATTTAAAAATATCACTGTCTGCTGTGTGGGGGGGAAAGAGCATCACAGTGTGAGAGAGAGATTTCAGAATTCTCAGCATGAAGTTGTTTTTGTTCTTTTAATTGGTTTTAGAGAGAGGGATGGAAAGAGAGAGAGGGAAGGAGAAAGAGATATCCATGTTTACACACCCACATCGGGAATTAAACCAGCAACCTGCCACCTTTCCGTGTGTGGGATGACGCTCCTAACAACTGAGCCACAGGCCAAGCAATTATGTGCTTTTTGAAAAACTTGTCAATTCCACTGAAAATTTGAAAAAGTTGAGAAAAGAGGACTTATAATTTCTCTCAATGTAGACAGTTTTGATGGCCTTTATCAGAGTCATTATGGAGAGATATTAGAACAAAAGTATGACTAGAGTGGGTTGAGAAGAAAACGAAAGGTTATAAAGACAAGGCACTAAAATGAGAACTCTTTGGAGACATTCTAAGGTAATTTTTTGTCTAAGACAATATTTCATTTTTAAGTATATCTTAATATTCTTTGCCAATAAAGAAAAACTAAGGAATCTTACATTTAAAAACATTCAACTGTTGCTCTCATTTAAAAGATTAATTACTTAGGAAACTATGTATTCTTTCATAAGAATGTAATGTGAATATTACATTCTGAATTTTGTTTTCAGTGAATTCAAGCCAATTTATCTCCTGTCCATAACACTTTACCTTATGAGGATGTAGTGAAATGAGCATTTGCATACATTACTGGTGGGAGATGAAACTGGTAGAACCAGTTTTCTTTTGAAAAGAAATTCAGTAATTATGGTTTCAATAGCATCAAATATGTACATAGTGAATCCAATATGCTTCTTCTCAGAAACTAATTCTGGCAACAGACTTTAACATGGAGTGTGGAAATGTGCATAGTATAAAGTATTTATTACAATAGTGTTTGCAATCGCAAAATATAAGTGATCATGCACATCTAATAATGTATTTTAATAATAAATATATGCAAAATGAAATATTATGCAGCTATCAAAAGTAATTTCCTTGTGGCTATATAAATATATCAAGATATTTTGTTAGAATTCTTAAGAAATAAGAAGTAGGCATATAATATCATTAAACATGCATAAGTATATAGAAAAATGGCTGAAAGAAAATGCACAAAGACACATGAAAAACACTGTTACAATTCCACTGCCATTTATTATTAAATATTCTATGAGGGTTTTTTTCGAAGGAACTTTCAAATCATGTAGGTAAATGCCTACAACATTTGCATTAAAGCCATTAGATTCTTTTAGCTGAAGTGCAATGAAAGGTCTCAGTGTGAACAAAAAGGTGTATGGCTTAAAAGTCATACTACTCCATGTGGATTTGATCTACTACACATTAATGAATTCTAATTTAAGACAGAGAAGCTGTGGTGTCTTTTCCACTTACTACTGAGGGTTTCTTTGTTTCTGAGTAAACTTTGTTTGCTATCCAGGCATGCAGCAGTGGATCTCATATTCTTGCCATCTCCCCACTAAAACCCCTCATGATGGGATTGAAAAGCTTTTCTTGGATTCATGTTGACTATATTAATCCAGAATTTCTCTTCCAAATAATTGTTTTGGATCCTGCCGTAAGTACCTATAAAGACAATCAGAATGCAGTTCTCAGGAATCAAGTACACATTCTGCATTGGCTCCCTCTCTCTCTTTTTAAGGAACATTGCATTTTAGAGTTTAATTTAAGCAGCCAGGCCGGTTGGGGAAAAAATTACCTGAAGCAAACAGACAAACAAATGCATGGCTTTCTCTCACCAGTTCACTTTTGGAGTGGCCATTATCCATTACACGCTTTGCTTTTATCCCAGGCAAGCAGTAGAGAACAATGAATCCATTTGTTTTATGGCTGCCATAATTTGGAGATGGAATCTTTGCCATATTTCCTGAGGTATTTCTCTTCTGCTGCCACTGTATGGGTTCAATTTTTCTAATGGCCTATAAATAAAGAGGCCACAACAATTAGGCGTTTTATCACACACACATATAGTTATTTGACTACTATTATCTTTCCACCATATTTGAATCACCACCATTGATAGCTCATGCCAAGTTACCACATTGGGTATTCTAAGAACTGCTAAGATTTGCCCTAGCATGCTTTTGAGGATGTGGGGGGAAAAAGAGTAATTGAGACAACAGCCACATTTTCTAGAGGATATTGAGATATTAATGTTTACCCATTAATATCTCAAGGATAGCCCCTTATAGCTCTTCAAAAGAATAATATATCAAATTGCATAGCAATATGAAATGATGACAAAGTCAAGCACTAAGCACTTTAAGGTGTACGAGCCATGATATTAAAAATTCCTTTGTTGGGTGGGAATAGGCCATGGCCATGCCTTGCTTTATAGACTGAGTCTTCAGGGGTTTCTGAGGCAATACAAATGTAAAACCCAAGAAATGGAATTGTGCAGTAAGAGGGAAAGTAAAAATTGCCAAATACGCAATAAAATGTAGAAAAACATCTAATTTGAACTACTATTAATGGTTGTATAAGCACCAGTAAATAAAAATAGCAAAAGAAACATCCTATGTTTATTTTAATATCACAAGAACCAAATTTTTAGGTTCTTAACTATACTGGAAAGTGAGTAGAAACATTATTAGATAAATGCATTTGAATATTCTGTACCAATCTGTGTTGTTATGGCCGATGACCCTTAAAAAATGCATTAATTTAAGGTGTACGAGATTTTAAAATTACATAAATTATGAGAATGTATAGCTCCACAGGGATAAGTTAGCTACTAAAAAATGGTCTCATCAGTTATTATCTGGTCTTATCAATTATTATCTTGTTCCCAGTAAATATCACCTTCTTCTTCCTAAAAAATTAACTTAAACCTTAATCTATATTATGATTATATACAATTTGCACATCTGTACAAACTGCATTTCAGAGTAAGATTTATAGAGCTAAAACTGATGCTATTTTTTATATCGCAATATATAATCTACACTAATAAAAGAGAAACATGGTAATTGGCGTACGACCGCTACCCTTCCCATTGGATAAGTCTCAGATACTTAAGCTATCTAAATAATTTCTGTTAAGCATATCTTTTAGCATATTTAAAGCAACTTACATGCTTTCACACTTTCAGATTATGAGGCCTTGTCTCTCGATTCACCTCTTCTTTAAGTAGTCCACAGGGAAGGCATTTATCTGAGAATGGGAATTTAAGGTCAACCCAACATTTGGGATTATTCATAAAAGTACTAATAAGAAACATGTATTTTAAATGTATGTGTTTAACTCAATGCCAAACTAAAAAAGTGAGAGAACTTTGGGCAGTTTCTCCATCTCCTGCTCCCAGTTTCTTTTGTACACCTAACATTATTTCTTTGGTTTTGTTTGTTTTTAATAGTGATAATTAAATTTGCACTAAGCAAAGAAAACATAACTATTCTGTTAATAATTATTTTTAATTTTGTGATTTAATGTTTGAAAGCTATACTAAATTCAGTTTGAAAGAAGAAAAAGCTCAGAAAAATATTTGTGGGTGTGTTAGTCAAATATGCTTGTGGGGTGTGTGTGTGTGTGTCTGTGTGTGTGTGTGTGTCTGTGTGTGTGTGCCCATCCTTCAAAATTCCTTGGAAATGTTGGAAGAATGATTATTGATAAAATTTGTTTTTCTTATTTTTTTATGTATGACATTACGTATTGTCTCTTCAGGACAAAGTTTTTTCAAAATCTTTGTAATTATTTTATTATTTAACTTCTTTTTTTCAACAAGGAAGAAAGTGAAATAGTTCAAAAGAAGTATGAAAAACTCAATCTATCTTGATAATATGACTTTTTTGGCACCAAGAGAAAATTTTATGATATCATATTCTTAATACTGTTCTCAAGATAACGATATTACTCTTTTGACTGTTTTAAAGTATCAGTAAAAAATTCCTCTTAAAATTATTATATTTTATATGTTATAAAAGCAATAATAGTCTCATTTGAAAACACATTTTCCTTGTTTAAAGTTTTTTTTACAAAATAAATTTACTTCCAAATATTATTTTCTATATCAATTTTTTTCCAAAGGCCACACATCCCAAAGTTCATTTCTTTCTTCTTTTCTCCATCTAGCTGATATGCATTTCATCATTTGTCTTTGTGTGTCTTTCTTTCAATGTACTCAATACAATTTGAAAGTTTTGTAGATTACATTTAAAAAAGAGAGTTGCTGATTTTTTTAATGTTTGCATTTATGAAGGAAAATATTCAGTGCTATGTAGGATGTTGCATTTATAAGATCATATTAAATCTATATTCAAATCCACAGTTAGTAAATTGACTGAGGGTTCATAATTCTCTTTAAAGAAAGTGTGAAATAAAAAACACTGCTCAAAGTCTAAGTAACTATAGGACATTAGCTCAATAACAACTCAAAACTAATTTTTAAAAGTACTTCACATGTGAACTTTAAACAATTTTTATATCATCTATATGTAATTGTGTTTTTTCATTTAGATGCAGTATGATGTTGAAAAACTTACCTGCATGAAAATATCAATATATTTCAGTTTTTAAAAGCCAATGTTATTTTTGTACTTTTATAAATGACATTTAAACAGTCACCTGATATGCCCTTCACTCTGTGGATATCAGCTCAACCTTAGGGAACATAAATATGTGGCTTACGACCATGAGTAGTATTATTGATTCAAATAAACTGGTACAGCACAAATGATACATATTTAGTGATTAACTTAAACTCTTTATGTAATACCTAAACTGGTCATCTATGCAAAAATTTGTTTATATCACAGTCTTACATGTGATCTTAAAGTTTTATCTATTACTGGGTTTTTCAACCTTGGTCATAAGCATTTTAGTATGCTTAGCAGTATTCCTGACCTCTAGACATTAGAAGCCGAGTTTCTCTATAGTGTGACAAACAAATATTTGTCCAAAAATTACCAAATGTACCCTGGTGGGCAAAATCGCCCTGGTTTAGGAACATTGATCTGTTCTCATTAGCCATATGATGCTTAAAACTTCTATTTATTCATACTGATTATACATAATATTTTTTTTCTGTATATAAAAATAATTTATGAGACAAGTTAGATTAAAAAAAATGATGAAAAGAAAAAAATATTATTGAATTTACCATCTTCAGTACATCTTTTAATAGTTTGCATGCTTTTCATAGTTTTAACATTTCTTTGGCCACACTAGTGAAATAAATGTTACTCACCATTCACCAATGAATGAAAACATTAAAATCAAGTTTAATGCAAATTTCTCTTTCACGGGCCTAGAAAGTCTAACTTCTGAGAAAGACGCCAGGGAAGGAAATGGGGTAGATGCCTGAGGAAGACTGATTTTGGTGAACAGAACTTTCCACAGAATATTGAGTGATTCCAATGACAGGCTAAAATAGAATCTGCCAATAGTGGTAGAATAAATGAGAATAGAATGTGTTGTGCTTCTTTTTCTCATGAAAAAATTCCAGGCACTGTTCCTTACAGCCTCCGTGCCATGATTAAGTCAACTACACTCCTGAGAGAGGTTCAGGGTGAAACTGTTAAGAATGGGAAAGAGAAAGTATCTTACACTCAGTCCTTCATCCACTTGACCTTAGAACCCCCGCCCTCTTTCCAGCAGAGTCTGATATATCCCATGGTAATTACGCTGATGAGTATTCCATTTATTTGGACCCTCTTCTCTGAGAAAACTGAGAAAAAGAACAATAAATCCTGCAAGCGGTTTTCCCACTGAGCATGATTCATCAGCAGGAAAAAAGAACAAGCCTTGGAAAAGCAGTGGCGACAAAAAGCAGAGTAATGGCCACAAAGCACAGAATGGTCAATGTGGGACAATCTTGAAGGACACCCCCACAAAGCAATGGAACAAAGTGTATCTGTCTGTGAGGAGGGTAGTAACACTGGCAGGAGGGAAACCTCAGTCCTTGAGCAGGAAACAGTTCGGTTAGGGAGAACTGTGAGCAAACATCACTAGGAGTGACAGGAAAGGCCATCACTGTAGCAGAGACTATTGAGGCAGAGACTATTGGTCTCAGAGTTGAAACCCACAAGGGCTGAAAGCAGCCTTCAGCAGCTCTAGCCTGACAAGTGGGAGAAAACCAAGCAGCTGGAGGGCCATTATTTGGGCAAGGACGATGCCTGGCTGTATTCAGCCCTAAGATGCTCATTTGAGGGACTGGGTTTTCAATATTTGGGATAGTACAGGCTGCATGTATCCTGTTTCTGTACTGAGGGAGTCTATGGAGCAGTAAGAGAAGGACGGAAGGGGGACCAAACCTGAACATTCATTTAAAGTAAACTTTGTGACTGATAATACAACTTGGAAAGACATACAGGTTTTGATTTGATGTCTCAATGAGGTACCGGAACTTTACTCTTTGTAATCCTTAAATTCTTTATAATAAATTTCCTGACTACCATGATTCCACAAAAAAACCATTTCATGGTGTGTGTTTTTTTATTAATGGTTAGAAACATGCAAACTCATTTATAGTAAATCTAGGGTTCAGTAGCCTCCTAAGGAAGGAAAAAACCTAACACTAAACCAGTGGTTCTCAACCTTCCTAATGCCTCGACCCTTTAATACAGTTCCCCATGTTGTGGTGACCCCCAACCATAAAATTATTTTCGTTGCTACTTCATAACTGTAATTTTGCTACTGTTATGAATCATAATGTAAATATCTGATATGCAGGATGTATTTTCATTGTTACAAATTGAGCATAATTAAAGCATAGTGGTTAATCACAAAAACAATATGTAATTATATATGTGTTTTCCGATGGTCTTAGGTGACCCCTGTGAAAGGGTTGTTTGACCCTCAAAGGGCCACGACCCACAGGTTGAGAACCGCTGCACTAAACTATCTTGTACTGACATATTTAGAACTTTGAATAATGTACTTTTGAGCATAACTCATATGTAAACCTCAGCCAAGTATTTGGAAGCAGAAAAGAGATGACCTAGGAACACATTTCCTCACCCGGAGGTGGCCGGTTGCCTACCATTTGCAGGCGCACCATTTGCAGGCGCAGCAGATGGCAAAAGACAGTGAGGGTGGGAGTGGCTGGCACTTCATAGTCTGCCAGGCTCCGTCTGGGCTCTCGATAAATATTAATTAAATGAATTGAATCCACTGAAGAGTGATTTCCATGCTGCCAATTATGACAACCAGTCTTTGTTTCATGTATTATTATTCTCATGTTAGCACGCCAGGAAAACTTGGGTATGTCTTTATAAAGACCCAATGGGCTATACAGATAACCCAATTGAGGTGAAACTCAAAGGCACATTGTGTTTAGATCCTACTTTATACACATATTATTAAAATCATATTCTAGTGATATCTTGATTGGCAAATCATCTGGAAATAACATTATAGTTTAGCAATACCAATCTGTGTGCGATAGAGACTGGGAAAGCAGCAGGGAACAAGGAGGAAAAATAAGCCATGCAGAATCCATTCACGAAGGGTGCTTATATTCCTGGGGTGCACAATCCACATGATTTCGGGCTTGTGAAAGTGTTAAGGGGTCTCCTGAACTGAAGACCATTCAGAAGGATCTGTGTGCCTCCCTTTAAGAGAGGAGGTTATAGAGCTGCAGCAGATAAAATGAAGGTGCTCTGGAGATTAGCGATCCCCCTGAGGATCCATCAGGAAATTTAGATGTTCAAAAGCATCCCTGCATTAAGCTGTGTTAATTCTACTTCCTATAAAGGGATTTCCAAATTTAAAGTGTCATAGGAATACATCTTTGTTATAGCAAGTAGCCCAGAATGTCTGCCTGCCTTGCCAGTCTGTGGGTTCAGATAAGGATTCATTAATATTAATGCCCTGATCTCACAGGCTCTCATTCATGGCAAGCTATCACTCTCCCTCCCAGTGTGAAATGTCTGAAAATGCTGGCCACTTACTTCTGGGAGTCCTCCTGTGCTGTTTCAGAAGCTCTCCGTTTCTTTTTACTCCAGCTTTCTTGCTAAGGGATCATGCCAGGCAATGTCCAAAGGCAGCAATTTTCACCCGTTTTCACCTCAGTGCACACAAACTAATTACTAAAATTCTGCAGTACACCAAAAAATATACTTTTTGCCAATCTGACAAAAAAAATAGGTATAATTTTGATTCATTCACACTGGACGGCTATTGTTGTGTTGGCTGTTGTCATGTTTTTATTTGACAATCAAAGGGAAAAGCGATGAGTGCCCCTGACAAAAGCAGCTATTGCATATTTTTAAAATACCTGTGCCACACCAATGTGCTATGGCACACTGCTTGAAAATTGGTGCAACTGGTCACTGGCAATTTCCCAAGATTTATTAAAGAATATTATTAGGCTCTGGAGCTGCTAACCATATGGGACTGATGTCTGCCTACCACTTTTGTGCTCTGTCAGTTGTGCTCCGAGTAGCACAATTAGTGCCTGGAGCCCCTCCTGAATACAGCTCCCTCTAGTTTGGGTTTGGCAGACCTAGCCCTGTGCACAGGTAGGAAACATTCAGGCTTTCCCCACGTATCCTTCAGGAGTGAGGATGAACATTGCTTCCCCAGGGAAGCACGTTCTGACTTCTAGAATGTGGTAGGACTCCTATCTTTATGTTCTCATATACTTCTATCATTTTCACTGCTTGCTTTGTCGTTCCCTTCTCAACTCTTTACTTATGAATGCAAAAACATTGTGCGTTTAAAATAGAACATTGTTCCTTAGTAGGGGTACTACTGCACCAGGCTAACAGGACTATGGACATAGGATTCCCTGAAGTTGGGGAGAAATCTCAATCCTCAGCGTTAATAAAACATGGCAGGTACTTAGTAGGTATTTTATTTATTTATTAAGTTTATTGGGGGTGACATTTGATAAGATTATATACATTTCAAGTGTACATTTCTATAAAACATCATCTATAAATTGCATTGTGTGCTCACCACCAAAAATCTAGTTTCCTTTGGTTGCCATATATTTGGCCCCCTACACCTTCTTCATCCTCCTCCCAACCCCCTTCCCTTAGGGTAGCCACCCTCTGCTGCCTGTGTCTATGAATTTGTTTTGTTTGTTCATTTGTTGCTTTCTGTTTTAAAACCCTCATACAAGTGAAATCACATGGCTCTTCTTTTCTGTCTGACTTGTTTTGCTTAGCATGATACTCTTAAGATCCATCCATGTTGTCACAAATGACAGTATTTCCTAGTTCCTTATGGCTGAGTAGTATTCCATTGTATATATGTACCACATCTTCTTTATCTAATAGTCTATTGAAGGACACTTAAGTTGTTTCCATGACTTGGCTACCATGTATAATGCTGCAATGAACATAGGGGCACACGTAGCCTTATGAATAAATGTCTTCAAAATTTTATGGTAAGTCTATTCTTAATTTTTTGAGGAACCTCCATACTGCTTCCCACCATGACTATACCAATTTACATTCCCACCAGCAGTATATGAGGGTTTTTTGTTTGTTTTTGTTTTTGCCTCTACATCCTCTCCAACAGTTGTTATTTCTTGTCTTTTTTATAATAACCATTCTGACAAGTGTGGTGTGGTATTTCATTGTGATTTTGATTATCTCCTCTCTTATAACTAGTGAAATTGAACATATTTTCATATTTGTGTGTCTTCATTGTCTGTTCAGGTCCTCTGCCCACTTTATTTTTAAATTTTTAATATATTTTTATTGATTTCAGAGAGGAAAGGAGATTGAGAGAGAGAAACATCAATGGTGAGAGAGAATCATCAATCTACTGCCTCCTGAATGCCCCACACTGGGG
This sequence comes from Myotis lucifugus, assembly GCF_000147115.1. Lineage (NCBI taxonomy): Eukaryota > Metazoa > Chordata > Mammalia > Chiroptera > Vespertilionidae > Myotis > Myotis lucifugus. Next base: position 4,227,765 of record NW_005871099.1, on the reverse strand, counting down.
ATTGAGCCCTCAACCCGGGCATGAGCCCTGACCAGGAATGGAACTGTGACCTCTGGTTCATAGGTCGATGCTCAACCACTTAGCTACACCAGATGGGCCTCTGCCCAGTTTAAATAGGATTGTTTGATTTTATTTCATATTGAGTTATATGAGTTCTTAATATATATTAATGTATTAGCCCCTTATCAGAGGTATTGTTTGAAAATACCTTTTCCCAGTAATTTTAAATGAGTAAATCTTTTTATGTACTGATATGTCTATCATAAAACTTTGTTTAAAATCCATGTATATTTCCAAGAATACCAAATAATACAAATACTCTTGGGTGGTGTAGCCCACAAGTTAAGTAGACAATTAAATTATAAATCCCAAACTAACACTTAATTAAAACACCTGAAATTTTATTATATACAGAAATCAAGATGAAGTCCTACATATATAAAAATATATAAAATAGCCGAAACCGGTTTGGCTCAGTGGATAGAGCGTCGGCCTGTGGACTGAAGGGTCCCGGGTTCGATTCCGGTCAAGGGCATGTACCTGGGTTGCGGGCACATCCCCAGTGGGAGATGTGCAGGAGGCAGCTGATCGATGTTTCTCTCTCATCGATGTTTCTAACTCTCTATCTCTCTCCCCTCCTCTCTGTAAAAAATCAATAAAATATATTTAAAAAATATATATATATAAAATATAAGTAATATAAGATCATGTAATATAATATAATACAATAAAATATAGTATCTTTCATGTTGGGAAAACTGATGAGGAGGCAAGTGCCATCACCAATTCAAATGTCCATACAGGAAGGGAATGTGTTAAAGATGTAAGCAACAGTGAATCTTGGGGCTGAAGGAGCAACAAGAGGACATAGACATGGATGTATTCATTCAGTTATCCTACAAATATTCATTGATCACCAATTCTATAGCAGGCACTATTCTAGACCTGGGGAACACAGTGATAAATAAAATGGGGGGAAACACAATAAATGAGGTAATAAATAAATGACAAATAACATTGACATATAGATGTACATTTTATGACGAAAATTCAGTAAAAGTCACAGGATGTGGTTATTTAATATAATTTGGTCAGGGGCCGAACTTTCTGAATAAAGAGAAGTGAGCATCCTATATAATAAAACTCTAATATGCAAATCCACCAAACAGTGGAATGACCAGTCATTATGACACACACTGACCACCAGGGGGAAGATGCTCAATGCAGGAGACGGGCTTAGCCAGAAGACAGGCTCATGGCTGGAGAGCTCAGTGGTGCTGCCTCCGCAGCAGTGCTAAGGACCCCTTGGGGGGAATGAGGAGCAGGCCTAAACCAGCAGTCAGACATCCCCCAAGGGGTCCCAAACTGCGAGAGGGTGCAGGCCAGACTGAGGGACCCCCCTCCCTCAGTGCACGAATGTCATGCACCAGGCCTCTAGCATAAAGATATTAAAAACAGCATTACAGGAAAGCAAATCATGCTGAAACAAATCAGACAATACCAGTGGATAAAGTATCCCTGAGGTTATTTGGTGAATCAGAAAAAATCCATGAGACAAGTGTAGAACTGAGATTTATGGTAATACCTAATTCATTGATACTAATTCATTTTATGAATATTTGTACTTTGCAGACAGTACAAGTCAGATGCTCCATGCACTCTGCTAAGCACTTTACATTTAACCATCCCCCAAATCCTGTCATGTGAGTAAGTAGTAGTGTTACCCTATTTTACATGTGAGGAGATAAAGTCAAAAAATTTGGAACAAAATCAACAAATGTTAGTGCTGAGACTTGAATCCAGGAAGCCTAAGTACAGAATATATGAAATAGTCAGATGCATGTATATGGTTTCTAATTCATGTCCACTTAAAAAAAAAATATTTTATTGATTTTTTACAGAGAGGAAGGGAGAGGGATAGACAGTTTAGAAACATCAATCAGCTGCCTCCTGCACACCCCCTACTGGGGATGTGCCCACAACCAAGGTACATGCTCTTGACCAGAATCGAACCTGGGACCCTTCAGTCCACAGGCCAATGCTCTATCCACCGAGCCAAACCGGTCAGGGTCATTTCCACTTTTAAGGTCATTTGTGATAATCTAGATATATCAGGATATCTACTTTAATATTTAAATTATTCAAATAATCACTCTTTTCCCAATTACTGTCAATAATTTGATTTTCCTCATTGAAAAACATAAATACAATTACTTTCTATTCTTTACCTTATTGTATGCTGTGCAGTTGAAATATTTGTGTCAGAAATAGCTATAAAATAGCATAATTAATGCAATCATTTCTATTGTCCTCACTATTATTGGCATCACGAAATAATAAAGTTAGGAATGTCAACCACTGGGGCACTTAAATAAGTGGGTTACCTGCACATTGGGTAAATAAATAATAGTCTAGGAGTTTATATCTGCTATAACGTTAGTGTTTGTTAACTCTTCTTTCCGGGTGAGAGAAGAAACTATAAAAATATTAATTTAAGGTTTTGTATGTCCATTTTGTTATAGTGAGTTATAAATATAATTTAAGATAATATTTCTAAAGGATTAATAAAAGTTGAATTAGAAAAACAATCCTAAAATATAATTCTAAAAAGCGAATCAACATATGGTACAGCCATATAAGATGGTTCATACTGAATTACAAATAATTTCTGCCAGTGGTTCTGGATACCTTGGAATTCTTCCCTCAGGCAATGTTAACATTGAAATATCAACATTGTTATTTATGCAAGTATCCATGGTGATGAACAAGTAGATAAACAGAGTCAACTTAATTCATGGAACATTTGTATTATTTTTATTTATTAAAAATGTGTTTGCCATTATTAATAATTACTGATTACTTTATAGTTCAGTGAATGGAAAGCTGGCCCCAAACTATTTTTTCCCCCAAACATCTTTTAAAAAAAATTCTACCAATTTTGTTTATATAAATATACCAGCAAGAATGGTCCCACATATTCATCTGCTGCTGGCACATTCTTTGCTATGTACAATTCACTGTGTCCAAGTACTTTGCCTCCTATCAGACAAAGCTATGGTAGTAGGAATAATGGATTTAACGGATATGCTTTGTAATAGCTGGAAAAACACTGACTTGAGATCACAACTGGGAGGGAGTTTTAATGCTAGAAGCCACTCCAAATGTTCCAGGGGGCAGTGCCAAACAGAAACAGGGTCGGTAGATGGCAGATGGTAAGTATATTCTCCCCAACTGACAACTGCAATTCCCATGGCCAGACAGTCCCTATGTCATGCAGTTCCCAAGGTCAAATGGACTTCATTCTATAGCTATGTAATTAGCTAAATACATGTAATTATCAGTAACAAACACATCATTTGAGCTCCAAGAGGTACTTGATATGAATGATACAGATATAAATTTTTTTTATAAATTTAGAACACTGAAAAATTTAAATGATTGTGTATATTGTGCTATATTATTCTGGAATGCTTTTAAGTATTATAGAGTACTCAGTTAACACCTTTAGTCTTTTGAAAAAATGTTTCCACAATGGAAACTAAAATAGAAAATAATTTAAAAATGTTGCCAAGTTACACATTTCTATTGGTACTGGGATTAGGAAAATGACTAAAATTGTATAAAAGGTTATTTTTATATCAGGCTTTTGCTGTGTGCAATTGATGTTTCATAAAATAATTATTTGGTCTAGAGTTTCTCCAGATTGGCATGAATTAGATTAGTTAAAATGGAAGCTACTGGGTTTTATTCCAATATTGTTATGTTAAATAGAATTCTTTCTTCTAACATTAGTAAAGGGATCTGCTGTTAACCTAGAAAAACATGGTCATTTATTGGTCTTCAAATAAGTAACCAATTAAAAATGTTGACAGCATTGGGTAGGTCCACACAAAGATCTTTCTAGATTTCAATTTTGCTATAACATGGAAGCCACATTTCAGAGTCTGTAATAATCATTCTAACAAAGGAAGGTGACATACCCTCTACTCAAGGTTGAGACTGTCATTGAAAACATCCACTCTCCTACATTGGCAGAATTTCCTATACCTTTTTTTCCTCTCATTCACTTTGAGAATAAGACTGAGCATTTTGCCAGATAAAATCTTGCTGGAACTTGCAAGGTACAGTTTTCAGTTGCTAATTTACATTAAGGTCTAGCTGGGCCAGCTCCAAACAGGAGAATGAGTAGAAAGCCAGATGACCTTAAATAACTCCAGAAATGAGCAGGCACCTGTGCATTCATAATTTGCATATGACAGGCTCATATGTGATGCCAAAGTATACAATGCAGATCAGGATACAGATCTGAGCTCCTCAATTTTTCTATCCCAGTCATTATATTAATCCAATAATTGTCAAAATTTTGCAACATGGTTTGAACTTAGTGAGTGGCTTTTCCACAGACTCAGCTATTCTCACTCATGCATCAGGGCTCATGTGGGGACTGATTGGGGCTGGCTGGTCTGAAATGACCTCTCTTGTGGCCCTGGTGGATGGCTGGCAGATGGCTAGGGCAATAGGAGTGAGTGAATGACAGGTCTCTCTTCACCTAGCACGTCTGCCCAGGCTCATTTACATGGTAGTTGCAGAGTTTCATGAGCTGCAAGAAAAGAACAAATACAAGCATTTCTAGTTTTCTGCTTGTCTCATGTTTGCTCTTACCCCATTGACCAAAACAAGTCACATGGCCAAATCCAGCATCAGAGTGGTTGGGCACTGAGAATTAATGACCAGGAAAGGTCACGTGGATACAGGGAGGTCAATAATTTGTGGCTATGTTTGCAATCTACTCTACTTGTTTAACATGGTCTGTTAAACATGCACAACTGAACACTGACGGGGTTTATAGCTTCTGCTCTGTTTGCTAGAAAATAAGGCCAAAAGCTGCCACAGTACTCAGTTTCCAACAGGTCAGAAACTTGGATAAATTCTTTAACCTACAAATTTAACATTGGTTTAAATTTATTGAGCTTTGTCTGCATGCAAATATCAGCATTTTAGCTACATCATTTCATTTGACTGAAAAAACAAAAACAAAAACATTCAGTGAGACAGCCCAGTGTATTATTTGTGAGTATAGACTTGAAGTCAGGCTGCCTCTGTTCAGCCCTAGTGCATTACTTACTATTCCATGTCATACGTTGGTTAAATAATCTGCCTTCCAGTGCATTTTAGATAATGTAATTATAAAGTCTAAGTGAAATGTAAGTAGTAAAATTTGAATTATGCATGACATGAAAACATTTCTTAAAGGAGAGGAAATTTACCAGTGAGAAATTCAGATGGATTCAAATACTCTGAAATATATATGTTTTCCTCTTCAACATTTCATACTAGGATATTAGCTTAATGCTTGAGCTAATCTTGTTTTACTTTTGAGTAATAATACTATTAAGTAATCGTTCAGATTATATACTATCAAACAATATATTAACCCTTTGCTGAAAAGAGGAGGAACATAAATGTAACAAAAAGTAAGCGAAGAGGATTCCTCTGAAAATTAATGTCGACTAAAACACAGGTCAAAGAAGACAAAAGTTTCTGTTAAATTAGACTTCTTGATAAGATACATTAAAACAGTTCCTATGTTTATACATTCTACAATAGCAAAATTCTACATTTTGCACATGACATACAATTTCATCCTATGTTGTTCTACGTGAACACCTTATCAAAACATCTTTTTCTTTGCTGCCACTCATCTGAATATGCCATCTACCTTATTTCTCACCTTCTGTGATTTCTCATTATCTATCCCTGAAATTGCAACTACACCAATTCAATCCTCCTGACTGCCACACTCACAAAACAATGTCCACTAATGAACGGAGCTGGTGAGATACCATCCCTGCTTTTAGCTATTTATACCCATTAATTTATTCTGGGACTGATAATCCTCCTGGATCAATTATTTGAGCTAATGTAACTACTATGGAACAAACATACTAAAATGTTTTCAAGGACTGATTTTTATATCTGTGGGGTCCAGATTGCCTGGAGCAAGAAAAGAGCTTCCTAGAGAAAACTTAACAAAACAAAGGAATCAGGATGGTGATCAGGATGCAAACTCAGGGACAGTTGGCAGAACAACGGAAGTCCAAGTGTAGGTTCATTAAACACTCAAATTCTAACCCATGTGCTTTGGTACCATATTTCAATACTAACAGATAGAGGTTCTCTCCATAATTTGAAAGATCTGCTAAGGGCTACACTCTTTGAAATAGAAGCAGGCTGGGTTTAGCATAGTACCTATTTACCAAGTTGAGTGTTACATAGAAGTATTGTTTTCTCACTTCATTAGAGCAGAGATATTGCTCATCTACTTTATGGTCCAAAGGTAGTTTCCAATTCCTCTCCAGAGTGGCATATTTCCAACTTCAGCAGATCCTAGGTGATAGCAATGATCTTGGTGCACTGAAACCATGAACATTGCAATTTTGAGAACTGGACTGGCTGCACAGTTTTGGCTCAGCCAATTGTGTAACCATTACATAAAAATCGTCTATACTAATAATAGCCTAGGTGGCATCATGCCCTCACATTGTCACAAGATGGCTGTCACAAGATGGCCACATGCACAGTGGAGGTGGGGCCTGGTGGCCGCTCTAGGTGGTGAGGCCTGGTGGTCCTGCAGCTCTGCACGGTGCGGAGGAGGTGGGTCCCGGTGGAGGAGGTGCGTCATGACAGGGGAGGGCAGTTGGGGGCGATCAGGCCAGCAGGGCAGCAGTTAGGGGACAATCAGGCCGGCAGGCAAATGAGCAGTCAGGAGTCAGCGGTCCCGGATTGTGAGAGGGATGTCCGAGGGGTCCCAGATTGGAGAGGGTGCAGGCCGGGCTGAAGGACAACCCCCCCCCCCCCTCGTGCACAAATTTCGTGCACCAGGCCTCTAGTTTTTCATAATTCTTGCAATATATTTGCTCTTAAGTCAGTTTTTATTGGATGTCCTAAATTGGCATAACATGAAAAAATATGCTCCTTTATATTTTGTAAGAACAGAAATAAGACAGAAGAGAGTGTCCAAGATTTACCAAGCTCCAATTCCTACTGGGGATGACTTTAGAGAAGCACTATATTCATGGATCTCTGGGGGAAATTGGGCCACTGCACGCCAGGTCTTCTATCCCCAGGGGAAAGTTAAATTCAAAGTGATTCATGGACACCAATATTCTTTCAAGAAAGCAAGATGGTTCCTGGAGCATGGACATTTGGGTATTAACGTTGATACCCTACATCTGCAGTGGCTGGACAGTGAGACCCAAGCTGGTGTTCTACAGGGATTGAGAAAGTGGAGCCTATGTCACAGTTCAAATTAAAAATTATATTCATAAAGTTTTATAAAATAACTAAAAACTTGTCACAATTTGTTATCACTCCAAAGTAGCTAACATTCTTAGGGATGGGTCTAAACATTAGTGTAAATTGTTACCAGATTTTTCTTCTTTCTACCTGGAAGAATTAACATAAAATATGCTTTTTAAATGCATTCAATATGATTTAATAACATTTGATTCTTGCTCCATTCTTTCTCTCTCCTTTCCCTCTTGGCTGACCTCACCCGGGACTGGAGCCACTCCCTTCATCTTCCAGCAGAGAAAGTATTCACTCTTCTAACTAACATAACAGTAGCCTGATGTTTCTAATAAAATTTAAGGACTTGGGATTGAGTTTGAAAGCATCAGCATAGCACATTTAAGTATAGATAAGTTACTACAAGTCTCACTCTCTGATTCTTAAAATAAGTTAATAGTACTTGAGAATATATTCTCCAAATTCAGATTGTATTAGTAGTTTTGACTTATTTAATAAAATTTAATTTATTTTTTGTTTTTTTAATCCTCACCCAAGGATATTTTTTTCCATTGATTTTTTTTAGAGATAGTGGAGGGGAAGGAGGAGGCGGAAGTGGGAGGGAACGATCATATGAGAGTGACACATTGATTGGTTGCCTCCTACACGTGCCCTAGGATTGAACCAGCAACCCGGGTATGCGCCCCTGGATGAGGAATCAAACCATGGGCCAATGGTCTACTCTAAACACTGAACAAAACTGGCCTGGGCATCAAAAATTATTTTTAAAATTGAAGTTTTTAAAAAATTTTATCCCTCTGTTTTTTAATTAGTTGTACATAGATAAAAGTACTTCCCAGTGGCATAAAATCAACTCTGTTGAACAAATATGGGAACTCTATTTTAGAGAAGACTGTGTCAAACAGCAGAAAGAAGCAATTGTGTTTTCTTTCTTTGTTTAGAAAGTCTTTTACATAGCAGATGATCAGTAAACAACTAGTTGATTTTAATGAGCACTTGGATATCATCTCTTCCTATGTACCTTTTTTATTATCTTTGTTTAAAAAAAACCTGGGATTTTGCTTTTTCCTTATTGATTCAGTGTTTTCTCTTCTTTTTCAAAATGCACTGATACATGTCCTTTGTTAGACTGATATATTGCAAGTATCTACAACTGTCAGACTTGACTGTTTTCTCCTCTGTTCTTTGTGCACTAAACATATGGTGGATTTTTTTTTCTTTACAATGTCCCATAGTTCTCCAATGTTCTTTTATTTTATTGTCTACTTCTTCTTCTTCCCCCTCATCTTCTTTCTCCTTCTCCTCCTTTTCCTTCTCATCTCTGTTCTTTGGTTTGAATATTTTCTACAGATCTATAAATCAGTTTACTAATCCTACTATCATGTTAAAATCACAATTAAGTTCTCCATCTTAATTATTGTAGCTTTTAAGTCTAGACTTTCCATTTGATTCTGTTCTCAGATATTCCACTGACAAAACTAAGTTTCCAACATATTCATAAAATCTGTCGTTGCCAATTTGACTAACTGGATGATCTGTGGGTCTGTTTCTGATTAAAAGTTGGAGCCTCTTAATGAAAATATCCTAAAAGCCCTGGGTAGTGTTATTATCTCCAGAAACTTTCTCCTATCCTCTAGTGGAGACCCTGAGCTGGGAAGATCATAGTAAACCTTAGTTTTTGTAGCTGACTTGCAATTTCTGTATGGCTCAGTTTATTTCTGTGTTATTCATTTCTCCTAGGGTGTTATTCTTTGGGGTACTGATTCAGGGCCTAGAGTTTATAGTAGGGTCCTTCCTTCCTCCTCAACAGGTCCTTATTTTCCATTATCTCCATGACACTGTCAGTTTTTAAGTGGTTTCTACTTTTTGTTAGTGTTTTTAGACTTTTCCTCATTGCATAGGACGGAAATAAATGCTTCAATGAAACATACTGCTAAGTATAAGTGATGTAAGTAAGGCCAATTCTCTTTGCCTCCACTCTAGATTCTTAAATTCTGGGGGCCTCACTTCTATTTTTATCTCTCATTCCAACCATATTTTCTCTGCATACCCCATGTTTTAACTAAAACTTTTCACCTCTGAGCTCTTGTCTTCTGCCTTTCTCAATCTCTCTCACCATTCCAGGAATCAGCAAGGGCTCTGAGAATGAAACCTGCTCTTAGAATGTCAGCTCACTTCCTTGTGTTTCCCTTATCTTTGGGATTTTGACCCCTCAAGTTCTGAGAGCCTCAGCACCTCTCTAATGACCTCAAACAAATCTCCTCCCCGCTTTGTAGTTTGTCTTTTCTATTATTCTCAGCGGGAGTGTTCATCAACCAAAGCTATTCTAATATATATATACCCAAGAAGTTGGTTTTGATAATTCAAGGGTTACATAGTGTTTTGAGTGTCAGAATCTAGTGATTTAACAAGCATTTCATAATCTTTAATAAAGTCCATAAAAACATGAGAATATATTTGCCATAATATGTGTGAAATAGGCAATCCAAAGGCACTATGGCTCTCCTTATTTATGAAAGAAGAATTGAAATGGAAAAATACTAGTTTTTCATAATCTGCGAACAGATTGTACATATTAGAATATAAAATGTTAAAAAAATCAATATATAGCTGCTTAGTATTTAGAGTGGAAATAATATACTGATTGCAGTACACTGGAATTTCCTTTGCAATCCATGGGAAATCTGAAATATTATTACGCACTAGTTTTCCAGCCAGGGCAGGGGCAAGAAATAGGGTTGTGCTGTAGTCAGATGAATAGTGAAAGCTTCCATGGCAATAAGAGACTTCCAGGAGTTTAGACGTCACAGATCATGGGCCTCAGGAACTGTTACCATTAGACAGACGGTTTCATTTTATTCTGCCAAAGGACATTAATAAACATCTGTCTGTGGCCAAAAAGATTAGGACAGTGAAAAGAAACTTAGTGAAGTGATTTTAAAACCCTGTAAATCCCTTTTAGCTGAAATGATATTTTGAATGTAAATTCAAAAAAACCAAACCTATATTCTCTCTTCATTCTATATGTTAATATTTTAGGGGTCGGTCTAAATTAAATGTAAATAAAACCACTGACTCACGTTGAGAGTTGGGCAGGACAGTCTTCAGATGCTTTAGAGAGTAGCAGATAATTTATGCTTCTATTTTATGTATCACAGCTTCATTTTCCTATAAAATAGTGTCCAACTTTTATAAAAATTGGCTTCATAAACATTAAGTATTTTTAATGTGAAACGTTAATTTGAAACTGTGGAGTAAGCATTTAAATACTAAAAATGCCTAGTATATAAAATTTTATATTTCTATAATATTTTATTATGAAGAATGCATCATCTGCTCATACTTTAATAACTAAATGTTAGCCACAAATTCCTATATATTTCAGAGACATCGAAAGCTTTATTAGCACTGTAGAAATTCATAAATGTGTCTCAACTAAAAGCACTACATCTATAAATAGCAACAACTGGAGAGTCAGAGGGAGAGAAGGGATTACATTTCCAGACATAATAGCTTGTTTATAATTATGGTCTGTGTATATGGGGGCTGCTGAATCACTAGTCACTTACATACTCATGATTCAATCATTCCATTTCTTATTCACCCTTGTTTATAGTTTTGTATTACTTCATCAAATCATTACTTTACATAGTTTATAAACACTCTTCTTCAAGTCTTCCATGGAAGTAATCTATTATTTTTATCAACTGTCATATGTTTGCTCCCTGTACCATGCATTTGTAACATCCTAATGTGCAAACTGATATTTATCTGTGTTATTCCATGATCTAACCTCTGGTGGATGTTGTTTTGTAAGAAGAATCTACATTAGAATTAAAAAATTCAAAATCTATCTTTGCTGTCCCATTATTGCCTGGTTTGGGTTGGGCAAAACACTTTCTAGTCTTTGATTTATTTGTTCTTAGAATGAAGGGATTGTTATATGTGGCCTCTGATTTTTTTTAAAAAAAAATATTTTTTAATATATTTTATTAATTTTTTACAGAGAGGAAGGGAGAGAGATAGAGAGCCAGAAACACTGATGAGAGAAACATCAATCAGCCGCCTCCTGCACACCCCCCACTGAGGATGTGCTGCAACCAAGGTACATGCCCTTGACCGGAACCAAACCCGGGACCCTTCAGTCCGCAGGCCGACGCTCTATCCACTGAGCCAAACTGGTTAGGGCGTCTGATTTTTAATTTAAATTATTTTATTTGATCCCACTGTTCCCATTAATTTAGTGTAAATTTAAGTTATGACTTCTATGATTCTCAATTGAATAGAATTTAACATTTCACTTAAGTTTTCTTTATATCTAAAACTATTCTACCCTCTGAAAAATCTGATCACCTGTTTTGTAGCTTTTGACATTGCCGTTGCCTTCATCTCCCATGTGTATTTCAGGTGAACTATCTATACAATTAAAACAAATAAACAAAAACATCTTTCTTACTAAAATCTTACTGTCAAAGATTTTACTAACATATGGATGACCAATAATTTTCCCAGTACCATTTACTGAAAAGTATGTCTGCAATGATTTACAACTTTTGTTCTGTCAAAAATCAAGTTCTTATATTTGTGTCCATCTGTTTTAGGGCACAATGTTTTGTTCTATTGTTTATACTTAATTTAAAATTAAGTCTTGGTATCTGGTGCAGCGGTTCTCAACCTGTGGGTCGCCACCCCTTTGGCGGTCGAACTACCCTTTCACAGGGGTCGCCTAAGACCATCCTGCATATCAGATATTTACATTACAATTCATAACAGTAGCAACATTACAGCTATGAAGTAGCAACGAAAATAATTTTATGGTTGGGTCACAACATGAGGAACTGTATTTAAAGGGCCAGAAGGTTGAGAACCACTGTAGGGAAGCCCAGCCACATTTTTCTTCTGTTACATTTGTGTCTTGACTTTTCTTGACCCTTTGAATTGCCATATATATTTTAGATTTTGCATCTAAGTTCCACCAAAAAGATTTTTGTGATCTTGATTGGGGGTGTATTGAATTTATAGATCAAACTAAGGAAAATGATATCTTCATAATATTTAGTCCTCCAATCCGTGAATATGACATGTCTCTTCATTTATTCAGGTCTTTCAAACATTTTACTAAAGCTTTGTACAATGTTCCCATAATATTGTGCACATATTTTGTTAGGATTAATTCTAGGTTCTTTATATTTATCATATTGTAAATTATATACACACATTGGTATCAACTGTACATGTTTTTTTACTGGTTCATGCTCATAATGTGTTATATCTTTGTACACATACACACACATATGTACATTGTCTTCTCTTTTGTCTCTCTCACTTTTATACACACATACATGTATAGGTTGTATTTACTTAAATACCTACTTATCTACACTAATAAAAGAGAAACATGGTAATTGGCGTACGACCGCTACCCTTCCCATTGGCTAATCAGCGTATCCTTATGCAAATTAACTGTCAGCCAAGATGGCGGCCGGCAGCCATGCACTGAAGGGAGCAGGGAGGCTTGCTTCCTCCAGGGACTGCAGACTCCAACGTTCCCTGCCTCACTTGCCGGACTCTCAACTGCAACTCTAAGCAACTATTACTATGTTGCAAATAAGAAGCTAAACAAACCCGGCTGTCAGTCAGCCCTGGACCGCAACATTGTATCCATGTTTTCAGCAGCGAGGCCTCAGAGCTAAAGCTGGCCCAGAATAAAAAAAAAAAAAAAGAAAACAAGGAGCGGTTGGGAGCTTTTAGTCAACTGCCAGCGGGAAAACAGCCCTCAGCCCCTCAGCCAGCCTGGCCAGGCACCCCAGTGGGGACCCCCACCCTGATCCAGGACACCCTTCAGGGCAAACCAGCCAGCCCCTACCCGTGCACCAGGCCTCTATTCTATATAGTAAAAGGGTAATATGCCTCCCGGCACCGGGATCAGTGGAGCAGCGAGGCTCCCGGCACTGGGATCAGCCGAGCAGCGAGGCTCCCGGCACCGGGATCAGCATGACAGGGGGCAGCGCCCAAACCCCCTGATCAGCCCTGCTCTGTGCCTGATAGGGGGGAGCTCCCCAATCCCCCGATTGCCCTGCGGCTCTGTGTGTGACAGGGTGCAGCGCACCACCCCCCTGATCGGCCCTGCTCTGTGTGTGACAGGGTGAGGCGCCCCAATCCCCTGCCCCCACGGGCCCTGCTCTGTGTGTGACAGGGTAGAACCATAACCTCTCCATCGGCCCTGCCCTGAGTGTGACAGTGGCGGTGCCCCAACCCCCTGATCGGCCCTGCTCTGTGGGTAATAGAGGGTGGCGCCCCAACCCCCCTCCACGGGCCTTGCTCTGTGTGTGACAGGGTAGAGCCATAACCTCCCCATTGGCCCTGCCCTGAGTGTGACAGGGTGCAGTGCCCCAACCCCTTGATCCGCCCTGCTCTGTGTGTGACAGGGGGCGGTGCCCCAGCTCCCCTATCGGCCCTACTCTGTGAGTGGCAGGGGGGAGCTCCTCAACCCCCTGATGGGCCCTGCTCTGTGAGTGACAGGGAGCAGCGCCCCAACCCCCTGATTGGCCCTGCTCTGTGCGTGACAGGGGGTGGCGCTGCAACCTCCCCATTGACCCTGCCTTGAGTGTGACAGGGGGAAGTGCCCCAACCCCCCAATCAGTCTACCCTGAGCGTGACTGAGGGTGGCATCACAACCTCCCGATCTGCCCTGCTCTGTGCATGACGGGGCGGCGCCCCAACTCCCCAATCGGCCCTGCTCTGAGCCTGACCAGGGGCTGCACTTAGGGATTGGGCCTGCCCTCTGCCACCTGGGAGCAGGCCTAAGCCAGCAGGTCGTTATCTCCCGAGGGGTCCCAGACTGTGAGAGGGCACAGGCCGGGCTGGGGGACCCCCCCCACCCCCCCGCCGAGTGCACAAATTTTTGTGCACCGGGCCTCTAGTTAAATATATAAAATTAATTTAGGGCACTTAAGATTCATTCACATACTTATTGAACACCTACTATGTGCCGGGCACAATGCGAGGCATGTGTATAGTGATAAGCAAAATAGAATCCATGCCTTCAAAATGGTTAATTACAAACTGATAAGAACTAAAAAGAAAAAAGTAGCAAGTTGCTGAGAGAACTTATAGTAATACTAGAGACCCGGTGCACAAAATTCGTGCATGAGTATGGTCCCTAGGCCTGGCCTGCAATCAGAGCCATCTTCTCCAGCTGCTGGCAGCCAGCCCCACCCCCACTGCCACCCACCCCTGGTTCCCCATTCGCCATCACCTGCAGGCTGGAGGCAGCTCTTGCATTGAGTGTCTGCCCCCTGGTGGTCAGTGCACATCATAGAGACTGGTCGTTTAGCCATTCGGTTGATTTGCATATTATCTTCTTATTATATAGGATGTTTTATCTTTTCTCACCTAATTTTGATTTTTTTAAATTTTTCAATTAGTTTACATTCAACATTATTCTGTATTAGTTTTAGATGTACAGCAAACGATAGAAAGTCATGTACTTTACAAAATGGTCCCCCTGATGTGCAGAGTTTGGCAAACCTCAGCCCTCGCCTGCTGACCATGTTTTTATTTATTTTTTATTTTTTTAAATATATATGTTATTCATTTTTTACAGAGAGGAAGGGAGAGGGATAGAGAGTTAGAAACATCGATGAGAGAGAAACATCGATCAGCTGCCTCTGCACACCCCCTACTGGGGATGTGCCCGCAACCAAGGTACATGCCCTTGACCGGAATCGAACCTGGGACCCTTGAGTCCGCAGGCTGATGCTCTATCCACTGAGCCAAACCGGACCATGTTTTTAAATAAAGCTTTATTTGGACACACACCAAAAAATGTTCATTTAATAAATAAATTATGTATAGTAGTATATTCCATCATGTTAGTTAGATTTTTGGACTTCTGAATGATTGTGAACCTGTCAAATAATGCTGCATACCTTCTTTTGATCTATTTGTCTTTGTTGTTTACTTTAATTAACCAGATTTCCAAGGTGTGTATAGCATCTCAATTTTATCTTCCTTATGCTAATTTATGAGAGAACAAAAGATGAGAATTTGTAAAACAGATCAAGTTCTTTTAAGCTTCATTCATTCACTCATTCTTTTATTCTCCAAATATTAGTTGAACTCCTGAAATATAGCAGATTCTCTACATCTGAGGATGCTCTTTTAAATGGATATGTGTGCTATTGCAAAATATCCTTTTATAATTTCTGAGAAATTTTATTGACCAGATTTTTGTTGGTTTATCATTATCAGTGAGATTGCTTTCTTCCTTTTAATATTCCAAAGTCTTTTTAAAAATATATTTTTTATTGCTTTCAGAGAGGAAGGGAGAGGGAGAGATAGAAACATCAATGATGAGAGAGAATCATTGATCAGCTGCCTTCTACACGCTC
Organism: Myotis lucifugus; assembly: GCF_000147115.1. Lineage (NCBI taxonomy): Eukaryota > Metazoa > Chordata > Mammalia > Chiroptera > Vespertilionidae > Myotis > Myotis lucifugus. The sequence continues at coordinate 4,212,064 of NW_005871099.1, read as the reverse complement.
TGCCTCCTACTGGGGATTGAGCCCACAACCTGGATATGTATTCTTGATCAGAATTGAACCAGGGACCCTTCAGTCTGCAGGCTGACACTCTATCCACTGAGCCAAACCAGCTAGGACCCAATAAAGTCTTTAGTTGCAAATTTATCATAGTTGCTTTAAGTCAGAAGAGAAAAGTATGTTTTCTAACCAAAAATCATTTTTTAAAATTTATGTTTGGAAATTGAAGTTAACTTTTTTTTCCTCCACAACATTAGTGAGCATCAAGATGTGTATGGCTTTTCAAGTGCAATTTTTGGTTTCTTTAATGTATGTCTCCGAACCAAAAGCACATAAGCTCTCTATTTCGCTTTCATATGTTGTGAGGAGTTGGAAAGCCAGACAAAGTAAGTGCAATCTTCTATTCAGTAACTGTAGCTTCCAGTAATAGGTACTAAAACTCATACCTAATTTATTACATATTTAAAGAAATTCCCACGTGCATGATAATTTATACCCTGAGTCAGCAAGTTCTGCTACACATAAGTCAATCTGTGTAAAATTCAGAATGTGGTTTTACATGATGCCAAACATTTGGATAAAAGAGAAAACTAAGTCATCCATTTATTTTAAAAATTCAGCTGTCATTCACATCAAATGTCCAGATGTGTAATAAAATTTATTTTTTTTATTTCATACTAGATAGATATATCTAAACTCAACTAATTAGATATATGTGCTTCAAAATCCATAGTTAAAATGTGAAAATAGTACTATTAGAATAGAAGAATACATTTTAAACTTTGTAGTAAATCAGATGTAGAACTAATCACTAAAATTAGCATTTCTTTTTTTCTTTTTTACATCTTTCTTTCTTCCTTTCTTTCTTTTCTTTATTATTTTTTCATTTCATTTTTCCCATCACCATTATCCCCCCATATCCTATTCCACCTCCACCCAGCTTCTTCCCCCCACCACCACCACACTGATATCCAGATTCATGAGTTCTTTCTCTCTTTTTTTCCTTTTCAAGCTCGTGATTTAAATCAACTAAATACTTTGATCTGGATCCTATTAATATATATTTGAAGCTACAAAATAATAGCTATGGATTATTAGAGTTTAATTTTCAATTCATCGACATGTTAAACACAGGTATACCCTTATTAATGTTATTAAATACAGATCAAAAGGTTATTTTTTATAAATTAAAATATTATTTTATTTTATTTATAAAATATTTTGTTCATGCCCACATGAATAAGAAATAAGGAAAAGCATGTGCCATCAAATTCAAACTCTTTGTGCTCATTTACTTCATTCCCATTCTCTTTGCTACTCTTTATATTGAAAATGAAGTAAATATTTAAGTTATTAAAATAAAAACAAAGATCTAACAAGGAAATAAAATAATATGCATGCCAATATTTTAACTTTAACTAGACATTGCTAAGATTTGGATATTCCGCCAAAACCGGTTTGGCTCAGTGGATAGAGCGTCGGCCTGCGCCATCAAATTCAAACTCTTTGTGCTCATTTACTTCATTCCCATTTTCTTTGCTACTCTTTATATTGAAAATGAAGTAAATATTTAAGTTATTAAAATAAAAACAAAGATCTAACAAGGAAATAAAATAATCTGCATGCCAACATTTTAACTTTTAACTAGATATTGCTAAGATTTGGATATTCCTTAACTATTCATACTTCATATTAACAAAATATAGAATGCTAGCATTCCTGATAAATGGACTGGAGCTGTCCACCCAATATCAGTAAAAATAGATTGAAAGCAGAAACTTTTGCGTTGGTTATAAGATTGCAGAATTTATTAAACAATGGCTTTCAGTTTCTTGTGTCTGAAATTCAAAAGAGAAAGGATTAACCTGTATCAAATCATCTGTTTTCATTCAAATAACCTTTATACTATACAGGGTATGGCAAAAGTAGGTTCATAGTTGTTAAGATAGAAAATAATACAATTAATAAAATACAAGAATAAACTCTGTATTTTGTGTACTCACAATTGTAAACCTATTTTTGCCCCACCCTGTATTTGGAATTCATGAGTGAGACTGGTGTATTTTTCTTGGGGGTAACCCATTAATTCTCCAAAGACCAGGGTTGTTGTTACTTATCTAAAAAGCTTGTCTGGCTTTTCATTTATTAAAATATTTTGATCTAGCAATTGACCTGTTATTCTCAAATGTAGTTTCTTCCCATTACCACACCTTTTACCACTAAGCTCTAGATAGATTAATAATAAATATCAAATTGCTTTCTTCTGAAAAATTTTTTTCTCAATATGATTTAACTTAAATCACATACCAAATGATTACTCAGTTTTTGTATTTTTTAGGTTCTAGGTTCATACTCTTAAGTATTCCAAACAAAGTAATCCAGAGATATAAGAAAAAAATCAAATGAATAAATTCCAATTCAGATTAATATCTAATAAAATGGTTATGGGTAAAAACTATTAAAATTTACAGTCATAGTAAGATTTGAAGACCATCTTTCCCTGTATTCATGATTTATATTTATTACACGAACAAGGTTGGATTTTGGTGGTGACAAGTCAATTATAACTCTTGAAACAATTACATTTTTTGGCTTGATTCAGAAATTGTATGAGGTTTTAGTGATTTGCTTACTGATTTTTCTTCTTGGATTTCCACAGATAATAAACCAGATCAAAATGTTTAAATAAATAATCCCAGAAGATATAATGATTTATTTACTTATTTACTGGACAAATATTTACTAATTGCCTATTATATGGAAAACACAATTTAAATACTGCAAATACAGCAGAAACATAAAGCAAACAGAAGCTGCTTTCTCATCAATCATATCAACCAGCAACAAGGGACAAACAATAGACAAATCCATCTACACTAATAAAAGAAACATGCAAATTGGTGTCATTCAGCTATGCCTACCAGCCAATCATGATGAGTATGCAAATTAACCCAACAAAGATGGCGGTTAATTTGCATATGCAGGCAAGGAGCAAAGACTGAAGACTGAAGATTGAAGAGTGAAGAGGCTTGGCTTCTCCGCTGTGGCCACAGCTGAGAAACCAAGCCTTGCTGTGGCGGCAGTGGAGAAGCCAAGCCTTGCTGCGGCCGGAGGGGAGAAGCCTAGCCTTGAGGCCTGTCTTCTCCGCTGCGGCCGGACCAAAGGCCTGGGTCCCAGGTGCTGGAGGAAAACTGGTGCAGGCAGCCAGGGGAAGGAAGGCCTATTGTGCGAATCTTCGTGCAATGGGCTTCTAGTATATATATATAGAAGGCTAAGCGACAGACCGACCGACCAACCATCTGACCAGCTGGTAGGTATGACGTGCACTGACCACCAGGGGGCAGATGCTCAATGCAGGAGCTGCCAAGTGAGAGCAACTTTCCAGAGTGCCCTCTCATACTCTGGGACCCCTCAGGGGATGTTGGAGAGCCGGTTTCAGCCTGATCCCCACAGGCCAGCCAAGGGACCCCCATCTGCCGGAGAGATCCTACTCACTCTGCAGACACCCTTTGAGCTGCGACGCTGCCCCAGGTGTGGCAGGCTGGGGTGGGACCATGGGACATGGCTCCAGGGCGTGTCCAGCCCCTCTCACCCAGTCCCACCCTGCCCACCATCTTCTAATTCATTTCCTTTCAATGTGCATGAATCTGTGCACCAGGTTACTAGTAATAATATAATGTGTTTTAAATCTAAGTTAGTAAAAGAAAAATAAAGTGGACAAGGAAATCGGAAATATTGAGGCATATTGAAATATCATACAGAGTAGAAAGTGGAGGCCTCTATAAGAGATGATACTTCAAGAAACAAAGTTAAGTGTTGGGATGATCAGTACAGGTAGCTGGTCATGGGACAGTATTAAGGAAGGAAGGGGGCAGGATATGCAGGGGTCCTGAGAAGAGATCATGTATGTGAAGACGTCTGAGTGGCAAGAGCAGAGAAAGGCCTGAGTCACAAGAGGTAACAGCCATAGACATTAGCACTTGGGGAAGATTGAGTAGTGATTTATGGCTATTTCAAGTTCTCTATAAATTTTATTCATAGTAAACAGAGTGATTTTAAAACTGAATTGTATCCAATGAGAATTAATTAATGCTTAAGTATTAATTTGGTAAATGAGTATTATTTCTATTCTTCACCCCAGGGATCATCTTTTCCAGCTTAATGAAAATTCTAAGCAGTGAAATGCCACAGTGCTCTGTTCTTGTTCCTATCTTTTCAAAAAAATGTATTGATAATTTGAGTAAAAGCATATAATATTTACTAGTATTATAATGAAATTTTAAATAAAACAGGAAAATTGCTAATATGAAATATAGTCAAAAACACTGCAATAAAATTTGGAAAGATAAATGTAATAAAATTGACATTTAATTTCAAAATAAAAAAATTGTATAATTGAGAAAAATTTTGTTAACAAATCCAATATAATTTTAATTTGATTAAAATTAAAGTTTAATTTGATTAAAACTTCCAAAAGATGCTACCAAGTAAAAACAGCTAATAAATGTTTAAAATGTAGTATTAGAAACACAGCGCTCATATCCTGAGTAGTAATTGTCTTATGTACTTCTCTTGTCACATCATCTGTGGCATTCTATTCTATTCTTGGAGTCACATTTTAAGAGGGACACTAATAAACTGGATCATGCCAAGTATAGAATACAATGGAAATTCAGGATGACAACGAGTCAGGAAATAATTTTATAAACCATACAAAGTAACAAATGTAACTCCCTGCTTTTACCCTTACACTTGACCCCAACCCCTGCAGTGAGCCATGTTACAGTGGCAAAAGAATGGCCCTCAGGGCTTAGGAGAAAGAAAGCAAAAGATACATGCCTAGGGAAAAAAGGCGGGAAATGAGGCAGCATGCTCTAGAGCAGCGGTTCTCAACCTGTGGGTCCCGACCCCTTTGGGGGTCGAATGACCCTTTCACAGGGGTCGCCTAAGACCATTGGAAAACACATATATAATTACATATTGTTTTTGTGATTAATCACTATGCTTTAATTATGTTCAATTTGTAACAATGAAATTGGGGGTCACCACAACATGAGGAACTGTATTAAAGGGTCGTGGCATTAGGAAGGTTGAGAACCACTGCTCTTGAGAGACAGAACACACACTAGGTTCCTTGCCATAAGAGTTTTTATCTGTTTCTAAAGTCAGGGATTTTAAGGGAGATATTAGGGGAGACTCTCAATAGAATATTTATCAGCTTTCCAGGTGTGTCCTTTCAGGATCACGAATTCTACTGATTGATAGAGGGGGTCATTAGTCATTGCATCTGGTCCTGATGTCAGCCATGGTGTTACTTCGTCTGGTTTTACTGCTCTTCTGGACCTGCAGCTGAAACACAACTGAGGCCTACATATTATCTCTAGTTTGACTCAAACTCTGCCCTTGGTCAACAACCTGAGGCTTTGTTCCTAAGGTTATCTGATGCTGATCAGAATCTCCTTGTTCTGTGGGATAATTGCTTAAAAAGTGGTCTTGCAAAGGCGAAGGAAGCAGGTGGTGGACGGGCCAGTTTGAATCATCAGTCTGTCTCTGTTTCTTCATTCCACTTGCCAAGGTATTTCCTAACTTCTTACTATCCTGCCTCATAACTTTTTTCAATAATGAAAATGTTCTCTACAGTGTCCAGTATTGTAGCCACTAGCCACATATGGCTATTGAGCGCTTGAAATAAGCTCATAGTGTGACTGAAGAACTGAATTTTCAACTAAAAAAACTTAATGAAATTTATATAGCCACATGAATATAGTGGCAACCATAGGACAGCACAGCTCTAGAAGGCATAAATTAAAGCTACTGAGCAAATGTTAATGGGAAAAGATTTTTTTGTTTGATTAGGGAAGAACATTTCAATTAGAGGCATCCAACAATGGAATGGGCTGCCTATGTATTCAGAATTATTATAGCAAAGATTTTTGCCTGAATGGGCTAGTTGAACCATTAAGTTAATGTAATTTCCAAATTAAATATCCTGTTATTATATCTTTGTTACCTAAAATTCATGTCTAGTATAACTTATTTAGCATTCCTATTTTTGGACTGAAATTCAGCATTTCAACAGTAATTGAGTGTTGTACTAAAAACAGGTAATATTTTTCTTTAAATTCTAGATTAGAAGAGGGCTATTAGGAAGAAAGTATAATTTAACAAAATAAATTTCTTCCCATACATTTAGATATATAACCAGGCTCTACAATGTAATGTAAGGAGCATGGGCTTTGAAGTCATACAGACTCCAGAGGTTCTGGGAAACAGGATTCTTTGGTGGTTAAAGGCCACAGATGTCCATCAATATCATTCTTCTCTACTTCCACAGTAACAGAATTTAAGCTGGGTCATGGCTGCCCACCCAAGAAGAACATGTCCCTAAGCCACTGTGGTAGTTGCAGATATATGACTAAGCTCTTTTTCCTGAAGTATGAGCAGAATTGATGTGTACCTTCTGCCTTGATTAGGGAAGAACATTGCAATTAGAGGCAATGTTAAGTGGGAACCTCCAGCTCTGGACCTCTGTTCTTTCCCTCTCTTCATGGGCTGAAACGGCAATGATCAAGTGACTTTAGATTTTTGAACAATGTGAATACATTATTCACCCAATAAATTAAAAGCACATTTATTAAAGTTCGAATCTATGATAACACTAGTTAATAAGCTAAAAACATAAGGTGTAGCCCCAAAAGCAAAATGAGAATTTTTTCAGATATTTGTTTTTCTCAAATCTGATTTTCCCCCCTACAGGTTAACTTTAGCTTTGCAAGCGCATATTTTGGTAATAGTCATGAAACAGTAAACCTTTGTGAGTGCTACTAGATCTGGTGACTTTACATTTTCATTTGAAACATTTCATTCGAAAAAGGGAAAGGCTATTTAAAGTAATAGCAAAGATACTGGTGGGTAGGCTCCTTTCCTTTTACTCCTACTGGTACTTAATGTTTGACAACAAATACTCATAGATTTTCGGCTGCAATGTTAGATGGCATTCAGAGGATGTGAATCAGCTTCCTGACACAAACATGTAATTACAATCAAACAATGAGAACAGTTAAACATGGCATTGCCCAACAGACTGTTTAATGATGAACTTCCCTTTGCCCCTAGTTGAAAGGTAAGGGTTCATTGCAACTATTCAGAAGTCCAAACACAATTTGTCTCGTAACATATTTTTTACAACAGCTGTAATCCTCTGAATGTATATTTTCTCATGGACAAAGTTAGGTTTATATGTACTTTATTAAGCAAACTTGTTCTCTCCACCAAGGTTTGCCAGAGTCAAAATTTAACTAAAGACTCACTGTTTGACTCCTTATTTCTGATATAATGAGCTATAATTAGGGCACCTGATGTGTATCATAATAAATAAAACATTCAGTTTATAATACAAGCAGATGGAAAAGCTTAGCCAACTTGCTTCATAAGGTAGTGTTAAGTTTTAAAACAAGAAATTTAGTTGTTACTATTTCATCTTGTTGGGCATATTCTCTAAATGTAAGCAACACATTCAATTCCAGTATTCACCAGTAGTTCAAGTTTAAGCAAGTTATTAAAATTATGTATGATCAGGTCTGTTTTGAAGAGTAGAGTACCGAGATCCTTAAGATTTTCTCATAGGTTAAAAAAAAAGTCTATTCCAAGAGGTACTGGGCTAAAACTTAAAATATGTAAAAAGCATTAAGTTAAAAGTCTGTAAATGCGTATATTGCGTTGTGTCAGTACAACAAAATTCAACTTTCTGAAGCATATTGTTAAGATGATTTCTTTTTTGTGCTGCAAAATAAATACACCGATGAAACCAGAACCTATATTTAACAAAATTAATCTGATTTCTTGCTCTAAACATAAATTAGAGGAGGCAGTTCTTAAGAAACAGATATATTAAGTGCCTATGTCAGATACTGAATTATGTGATCTTTATGTGTTTTCTACTTCTCCCAACATCCCTATGATATGTCTAGTATTGCCCGAATTTGAAAGATGATGAACCAAGACATCACATTAAATACCTTTCTTCAAGTCACACACTTCAAGGTAGCAGTTGAGCCTGGAATAAAACACAATTCCACTTTCATCCACAGTCCATTCTCTACGACCTCCATGATGCGATCTCAAAGTATTGCTAAGGGTACTTTTGTTCAGAGTTTAGGTGAAGAATGATGAGAACTTTTTATGTACATAGCTGAATGCTACTGTACTCAAATGCAGATCAGAGCTGGCTCTTTTCTCATTGCATATTCATTCAATATCAAAGTGTAAAATTGAGAAGAAAGTGTCAACAAATCATGGTCTAGACACAATGTGTGCACAGCAGTACTCCTTGTCAAAAGATAGGAGATAAAAGTAAGGGAATATTTTTGGTCAAAACCCAGTTGTTTACCTAACTGCTTTTCTTCATTTCCAGCTGCTTCAGTCTTTCACTCGACAGCAGGAATTTAATGACAGCTGTTGCAAGGATTATGATGAGAGATTTCCTACTTGAACTGATCGTGTGGACAGGCTAATAGCTTTGATCTGTCATTGTTAGGTACAGTCTAGTGCTGGCAACAGAAAAACTAGTATTATTATCATACATCTAAAAGCTGATTTAAAATCAGATGTGGAAATAGAATTATATTGCTCCATGGTGTTTAAATTACAATGTAATCGAAAAGGACTAAGTGAATAAGATTGTCCATAAATGGGATATTATTTATTAATTATCTTAGTTTCCAGGAACACAAAAGTATGTTTATAAAATAATAACAGCATTGGACATTATTTTTCCAAATATATGAGGTCATTTAGCAGCTATAATGAGTCTTAAGTGACAGAAATACTTCTTCAAAAGAACATAAATAATCTACACTAATAAAAGAGAAACATGGTAATTAGCGTACGACCGCTACCCTTCCCATTGGCTAATCAGCATATCCTTATGCAAATTAACTGTCAGCCAAGATGGCGGCCGGCAGCCATGCACTGAAGCGAGCAGGGAGGTTTGCTTGCTCCAGTGACTGCAGACTCCAAAGTTCCCCGCCTGCTGCTGCCAGCCTCTCAGCTGCAACTCTAAGCTACTATGTACTATGTTGCAAATAAGAAGCTAAACAAAACGCCAGAAACCGGCTTTCATTCAGCCAGGCTCGGACCGCAACATTGTATCGATGTTTTCAGCAGTGAGGCCTCAGAGCTAAAGCTGGCCCAGAATAAAAAAAGAAAAAAGAAAAAAAGGACAGGTTGGGAGATTCAGTCAACCCACCAGCCTGAAAACAGCCCTCAGCCCCTCACCCAGACTGGCCAGGCACCCCAGTGGGGACCCCCACCCTGATCCAGGACACCCTTCAGGGCAAACCAGCCAGCCCCTACCCATGCACCAGGCCTCTATCCTATATAGTAAAAGGGTAATATGCCTCCCAGCACTGGGATCAGTGGAGCAGCCAGGCTCCCAGCACCGGGATCAGCGTGTCAGGGGGCAGCGCCCAAACCCCCTGATCACCCTGTGGCTCTGTGTGTGACAGGGGGCGGGGCCACAACCTCCCTATCTGCCCTGCTCTGTTCATGACAGGGGAAGGCGCCCCAACCCCCTGATCAGCCCTGCTCTGTGCCTGATAGGGGGGAGCTCCCCCATCCCCTGATCGCCCTGTGGCTCTGTGTGTGACAGGGGGCAGGGCCACAACCTCCCTATCTGCCCTGCTCTGTCCGTGACAGGGGAAGGCGCCCCAACCCCCTGATCATCCCTGCTCTGTGCCTGATAGGGGGGAGCTACCCCATCCCCTGATCGCCCTGTGGCTCTGTGTTTGACAGGGTGCGGCACACCAACCCCCTGATCGGCCCTGCCCTGAGTGTGACAGTGGCGGCGCCCCAACTCTCTAATCGGCCCTGCTCTGTGGGTGATAGAGGGTGGCGCCCCAACCCCCCTCCACGGGTCTTGCTCTGTGTGTGACAGGGTAGAGCCATAACTTCCCTATTGGCCCTGCCCTGAGTGTGACAGGGTGCAGCGCCCCAACCCCCTGATCCGCCCTGCTCTGTGTATGACAGGGGCGGTGCCCTAGCTCCCCTATCGGCCCTACTCTGTGAGTGACAGGGGGGAGCTCCTCAACCCCCTGATCCGCCCTGCTCTGTGCATGA